>NC_089588.1:28228474-28545255 GCF_019320115.1 Miscanthus floridulus | reverse complement strand
ATAGCGGTGCTGGGCCGGGCCGGGAAGCGAACCACTACCTCTCCCTCCGCTTGTGCCTCGCCTACGAATACGCGGCGGCGACGTCCTCTCATCTGGATCTGGGCGCCGGTTGGTGGAGATGATGACAATCGGTGGAGCTGCCACAGGTGGAGGTGCGCCCCTGCGTAGGGCTAGGGAGGCGACACTGTTGGAGCCCACGTCGTGGATGGGGAGGAAGCGTGGGTGGCGGCGTGGATGGGGAGGAGCCCGTGGCTGCGCGAAGGGGCGGCGGCGCGTAGGGAGCCGAAGCGGAACAATAAGATATGGTTAGGACTTCTGTGGATGGGGATATTTGTGTGCTGGGCGGCCCTAGTTCGTGACCGTTTTCGTTTTCCTGACGGTAACTACACAATCGACAGGAGAAATAAGTGTATTTCCTATCGGTTTTTTACTCAGCCGACAGGAACTACACCTAATCCTGTCGGTTTTCAGAAAACCGTCCGGAATAAATAGAACCATCAGGAATGGTCCTGAGTCTGGTAGTGGTGGCCTTTCATTCGTTCTATCTACTAAGGTTGCTTTGGTACTCTCCTATATTTTAAATTGTAAGTCATTCTAATTTTCTTAGATTATTGCTATGTACCTAAACATAATACGTATCTAGTTGCTGCTATGTATCAAGACATAATACATATCTAGACCGTGCTAATGTGAACATTTATGTGCACCAACCAGCAAGGGGTGCGATATCTAGAATTATCTTAAAGCCATCATTTTTAGCCCAAAATTGAAAAGAGAAAATTTCTTATTTGGCCCTAGTTTAAAGTTGTTTTTCTTCCTTGGCCCTGAAACAAAATTTATTACCCATTTGGCCTCACTTAAAGTTTCATTTTCTAATCTGACCTTACTGTCATCTCCTGCCTCTAACACCGTTAAGTGGCACATGAAATGACCAAACTGCCCCTGAGACATTATGATAAACCAAAGGTCACCCATGCAGTATAACAATATAATTTTGAGCACTTTGAATCCAATTTCCATAACACAAATTTTTAAACACTTTTTGATAGGAATGCAACATCCAGACCTCCAACATTATAGTAAAAAATGATGTCAACTTGATCATAGCACATAATTTAAACAAGTTCATCATCCTAAAAATTCAAAAGGGGCACGGAGCACATAGTTTAACATAGTGTTCGACACATACATCATTTTCACAGTGCACTAGTTCGACACATCGTTTGACGCATGCATCAAGTTCATATTAAAAGCGACATTGCTGGCACATGAAAGTCATAAACTGAGCCTCCTTTTACTTGTGCTCATTGCAGGGCTAGCAGGATTACATATTTTGCTTCTTGTGCCCATCGTAGGGCTATCAAGTATCAATGGCTTTATGGCAATGTCTTTAGCTATATTCTTCCGCTCTGTCTTTGTCTTAGCCTTGGCCTTCACTATTTTAGATGTTGGTGCTGCACCACTTGTAAGCTCCGTAGATGGTTCAGGTTGATTTGAGCCTTTTTTGGACATGTAAAAATGCATGTAATGGGGCATGAATTTTAGTTAAACTTAGAGAGATATACTGTATAGAACTAACAGATATATATTATAGTATATAAATAGATAGAAAGATGCACGTTGCTACCACAGCATCAATGATACATATGATGCCAATAGTATGTCTGTCTGTCTGTCTACGCTGCTGCTGCAAATGACTTAATGTTTTGCCAGATCCAGCACCAATACGATTTTGAAGCAAAAAAATGTCTCAAATCAATGTTTTGCATATGCACAAAACAGACAACACTGAGAACACAAGCAAGCTGGATCCACTGGATCATGGTAAAATGATGCTACTGTTGTTGATGACAGCTCAGGCGCCAATAGACTCAATAGTCTGAAAGGAAATGGCTCTAATTGCAACACATAAAAACATACGGCACACGGTTTAGAGAAACAAGTTGGATCCGTAGTACTCATGATAGAGATAGAGAAGCACTTTCAGTACAAATCAACATGTTTAAAACTAGGGAAAAGAATCTTGAGCAGCTAATGTAACGTACTTGAGTACAAAAACTCAATTGTCCGCCCTGCATCAGTACATATGGCTAAACCGTTTGGTGAACCAATAGCATCTTTGAGCAATTGCATAAACCAGATCCAGTTATCATTAGTTTCAGAATCAAAACCCCCAAAAGCTACTGGATACAACCAATTATGGCCATCAACACCCGAAGCACTAGCCAATTGTCACTTGTACTTGCCAGTTAAGAATGTACTGTCTATAGCTAGATATGGCCTGCAACCAGAAAGGAACCCCTCTATGCAAGGTTTCAAAGCAAAGAATAGCCTTCTAAATCTGATTTTCTCATTAACTATGTGATGATCAATAATTACCATACTACCTGGACAACATTGCTCAATTGCTGACTTAAACCTAAATAGATTATCAAAGCTGCTATCCCAATTACCATAAAGCTGATTTAGTGCTAGCTCCATACCCTTATACACTCTCTGGTAGTGAATGTGTACCTTGTGGCGCTCTTTTAGTTTCTTCTGCACTGCTTTTGCTCCCAACTTATCGAATATCTCACTATCAATCAGATTATCAGAACTACTATATGAAATGAACAACCCAAATTAACGGGAAGACAAGTGATACATTATGAACTTGTAAATCGGAGATCGAACAAATAAACAACGGACGAAAAAGCGAGTTCGGAAATCATAGGCCGGAATTTCCGAAGCCTTCAACCAGAAATTCTAGCCCGAAGCACAACAGCAGCACGTCGGTCACCTTGAAGCTAAGACCGAATCACTGGATGAGATTGGAGTCCATGTGCTGTATAGGAATGAGAAATCCTCTCGGGAGTTTGACACCTGTGGCTCAACCGGTTTCACAGAAAACAAGCAGAGGGAGAGGAGAGACCGAACAAAGATGGACCAAGCAGCTGGGGCAATGGACCAGCTCCTCCTAGAGTCCAAATCTCACGGAACAAAAAACGCACGGAGGGAGAGAGAGAGAGAGGTTACGGCCACGAACAGCAAGGAGAAAGGCCACGCACGACCTTGGCAAGCTGCGCTTGCAAGAACAATGAAGACCACGACCGGCCACAGCGAGCTGTTCCCTACAGAGCGGACGAGCAGGACACCTGGGCCTCACGGGCAGGCACTGCTCAGACTGGATTTGCACAAATCAAGGAGCGCTCCTGCTGCTGGACGCGAGCAGGGCAAGGCGCTGGCTGCGGCGCGGGGCTACGCGACGCTGAGCCGGCCTGCAGCGATGCGGCTACAAGGGACGCGGGCAGGAGTTGCACTGCCACGGTCAACACCGTATGGGAGCGCCGACCTGGAGACCGAGCATGAAGAATAGAACGCTACGAACAGCAAGAGGCGCGAGCGAAAAATCGAAGCAATCTCGACCAAAACTCCATGATTCGTTCCCAAATTTTGCAAAGATGAAATTCAGCTTGGTACAAACCTATCCCTAACTTGTAAATCAACGAGCTACCTCCGGAAACCTCAATCTAAAGAAACAACATCCATCCAGGATTCAGAAGCACATGATTCACACACAAATCAGGAGCACTTGAACAAGAAGTAACAAATCACTACCAAAGTTGAAACTTTTGCACCCTATCCGACATGAGAGCCAAGTAACAAGCACAGACTTTCTGAACGAATCTGCTGAGAAGCAGAGAGACATGGAAGGGGAGGGAGGGAGCAAGGGAGGAGACGGACTAGTTCCAAAGGCCGATGCGGAAGGGGAGTGACTTGCGGTAGGTGTAGCAGGGGAGCGCGTCGATGCGCCATTGCATGAGCCTGGGTGCCGCCTCGAGCCCAGGCCGCCGCGCGCCCTGGTCGCCGTGAGCCCAGGCTGCCGCGACCCCAGGCAGCCGTGCACCCTTGCCTCTGCCCGCCCAGCCGCCTGCTGAGCCTGCGCGCCCTGGCCGTCGCCTTGCAGTACCTAGGGTTAGGGTTCCTTTTTGTTTCAGAAGAAGAGAGCGGGCTCGGATGCGGGAAGGGACGGACGAGACCGAGAGGTCGAGACAGAAAAGAGAGGAGAGCCACGACTTCAGTTAGGGGTATTTCTGTCTCTTCAATAATAACTGATAACTCAATAATGGCAAACTTTGACAGATCTCACGGTAAGACCAGATTAGAAAATGAAACTTCGAGTGAGGCCAAATAGGTAAGAAATTTTGTTTCGGGGCCAAGGAAGAAAGACAACTTTAAACCAGGGCCAAATAAGAAATTTTCTCAATTGAAAAACAGAGTTGTGATAAGTTCTACCAAAACAAGTAATCTTTGGTGCTGCAACCAACAATGGGTGTGGTCTATTTGGATGAGCTCTAACCTATGGAAAAAGTTGTTGTGAGATGCAAAAAAGTTGTTGTGAGCTATGAAGAGGTTGTAAGCTGTTTGGTTGAAACAACTATAAACATATCTCCTCTCTTTATCTTCCTTGAAACAACTGTTAAATGTCTATCTATTTTCACCCATTTGAAAAAACTGAAAGCTAAAAGTATGGCCCAAGGTACTGCAAAAATTATACTACGCAAAATCTCCTACTTCTGAAAAAACAGCTTCAGATTCTACTCATTTGGGTTCTACTTTTTGGCAGTAGAAGCACTTTTGAGACGCTAAACCAAGAGGTCGTTTAGTACAGTGCTTCACTCGTAGAGTAGATTTTTAAGCTTCAAATCCATAAGCAGCTCCGGGTGAAGTTGAAGCTGTTTTAGTGAAGTGTTTGATAAAACATGTCCTAATGCTACATAATAATGATAAAACAGCTCCATGCTCTTTGTTTTAGTTCTTCGTGTGCACAGCTAATGTGGCAGTTGAGTCACGTCATTCGGCCTGGCGTGACCTTCTCTTGGTGATCCAAAATGAAAGACCTAGGGATCTCAAAAAATTGTTATTTTTTTATGTAGATGCTAAAAAACAAGGACGGAGATATTCACAAACTGCCCCTTCGCTCTATTGTATAGAGGGGCAAGAGAAAAGAAGAATAGAAAGAGACGAATCCGCATATAGTAGAGATTTTCTCTTCTTCATACTAGTAAAGTAGAAGAGAGATTTAGCTTTTGTTCTGTTTGTGAATAAGGCAGGTCCATTTCTATCATATCTTCTAGAGTTAGAAAGGACGAGTCTGGAGCTCAAAAGCGCAAGAAGAAGCTAGCTTATGATGGCAAGTTCTTAATAGCATGAAGGTATATAATTAATGAATTCGAAATACGTTTTGGTTATTTTTAATTCTTAGATATAGGGTCTCATTTTGTGTTTCTCTCAAAAACTTTGGTACGGCCTTGGTATTAGTCATTGCGGTCTAACTTTACTTGAGGACAGATTTGGCCCTCCCTTTGTGACATATATAGCCTTTAATTTCTAGCACGATGAATGACTCTCACTACTTATAACCAAAAGTATAGAGCTGACGGCTTGACGACGTGAGTTATCTGCTACAATATTCCTCAATCCAGCTTCACACGCAAATGGGGGGGGGGGGGGGGGGGGGGGGGGGGGGGGCATCGAGTACTTTGTCGCTCCACCAGCGCAGCTGACCTTCGAGTGTGCCACCTTCGCACGTCCAGTGAGGGTTTGTTCGCGGTCTCCGCCTCCCGACCTTCTCACCACGCTCCATCGGCGCAGCTGACCTTCGAGCGTGCCACCTAAACACACAGACGAAATAAACCAAACATGGGCACCCTCGTCACGGGGGTGGCGCCTAGGACGAGGGCGGATTAGTCGAGCCAGCTCCAGGTTGAGGGTTAGGGGAGGAGTGGTGCCTGGGGTACCTCGCCCCAACAGCAGCCCTTTGAGGATCGGGCCTAGCGTGATGGGTCGGAGCAACATTAATACTTGGGGAGGGAGGCACGCATGGATACCTAGCTTGCGGCCCCGGTCCAGCGACACTCCTATCTTGCTCGATTGGAGCTGGGCCTTTGATTTATTTGGGTGAATGGACCCGGTGTGGAGTTGGATGGCGCGCGGGATTTCTAAGTGTTTTCTGTTCGTGTTTTTCTCGGGAGTTGTTCATGAATCTTTGGGATTTGCGCCGGCTTCTTTCCTTAGGTGTGGGTGCTTGGTGCCTATAAATAGTTATGGTGGGTTAGGGTTTTTTATTGTTGCCCCTTCCGTTTGCTGGCTGGTTGCTGCTGTTGAGCTTGTTGAGCGAGGGTTCGTTTGTTGTAAGGGTTGCTTTTTCGAGGGTTCGTGCTTTTGCTGGCTTCATCTGCTTTGTCGTGCTTATTGAGGCACTTGCTTGTTCGATTGTACTTGTTGTATTTTGAGTTTTTTTGTACTGAAGAGTGTGCTAGCGTGTTTTGTAGATGGATGGCTCACATGAAGAAAACTGTGAGGCCTGTTGATAGTTCAGAGGTTGCTGACTCTGCTTTGGATGCTACAGTGACCTTTGAGTTTGGTTTGTCGAGGGTTACTTCGAGCGATTTGGATGAGTTCGCAAAGGCTGGTTGGTTTGGTCGGGATCTTGCGAGGCCGTCTGAGAGAGAGGTTGTTCTCGATCCTCGTGATGACGAGGTTGTTGTTTATAAGGCATTCTTCTTGGCTGGCTTGAGGTTTCTAGCGCACCCTCTTGTTGTTGGTGTGCTGAAGAGGTTTCACCTTAAGTTTCATGAGCTGAACCCCTCTAGTTTTGTGAAGCTCGGTATCTATGTTTGGGGTCGTAAGTCTCAAGGTGTTGAGCCAGATCTTGAGCGCTTTGTGCGACTTCACCAGGTCCATCCTCAGCCTCGGAAGGTGTCTGTTGATGCTAAGCCTATGCATTTGTAGTTTGGTGTTTATACCTTCATGTATCGTCATGGTGCTGAGGTTCCAGTTCAGGCTCAGAAAATAAGTGGGCTTCTCCTTGGACCGAAAATTGGTTCTATATTAGGATGGAAGGTAAGCCTAGTCTTTGCGGGAAGCTATTGAGGCTTGACAGTGTGACTATAGAGGGTGTCATGACTGATGGTTGTGCCATTGCTGTGGATGCGCTCAGGACTTTATCGCGTCATCAGTGCGCGTGACTTGGTTGAGGAGTTTGTTTGCGCGAAGGTTTTTCCTCTGAGGGCTAATTAATCGTGGTTTGCTGTAAGGGATGATGAGCAGTATCGGGTGCGTGGTTTGAAGGGTCTTGGCCTAGATGTCAAGAAGGCTTGGTCGAAGGTGCTGTAGAAGAGTAACACCCTAGCAGTCGGGGTTAAGGTCGTGTATAAAAGGGTTGCGGAGGCTATTTGTGGCAGAACCGCCCGAAATAACACAGTTTCAGAGGTGCTCGTCTTCCACTAGACACTAAGCACCTCGAAAGTGAGCTACATCGGATAGTTCCGTCGAGCACACCCCAAGGAAGAACTCGAAACAATCCACTTTTTACATCCAGAATCCAATAATGAGTACGAGCTTACAATACGTAGTCTATTTCATACAATAAGAGTTCTTGAAAATTATTTATTACAATACCAGAGTTCAGAGTGCGATAATTAAACAGCGGAATGAAAATAAATATCTAGCGAAACGATACAAGGATCCGACTATGCCCACCAGAAGAATCCTCCACACAAGTGCTACTCCTCAAGCTGTACCTGCAACAGGGGTAAAATAAACCCTGAGTACACAATGTACTCGCAAGACTTACCCGACTAGTGGGAATAGTTTCATAACTCCAAGAGGTATGATAGGCAATATGGATTTGTTACTTTCTTTTTGTTTGCGAAAAGCATTACTAAAAGTACGTCCTTAAGATCAAGTTTAAATAACAGTCATGATTACTTCATTAGCTAACCATTCTAGATAAGCACCTGTTCTACTTTCAAGCTAGGGTTGAGCAATCAGAACCAATTTACCATCTTTCACATTCTAGTTCTTACTACGGTGCTAGACCATAGCCAAGTCATACCGTTTCACGAAAATGGCAATTCACGAACCAATGTATCCCAGCTAGGTATCCCAAAATACACGCCCCGTTTGTACCCTAGGCATAAACAAGACCAACCCATTTCACTCCTATCAAGGGGTCCAGGTCGCCGACCAAACTTGGACTCCAAGCCCCCACACTTGAGACCCGGTCTCAGCATGGTGCTTAGACCTCCACCTTTCCCCGCCTCCAATCAGTCTATTCGAAAAGAGCCGAAACCTACGACAAGAGCGTAAGGAGCCTTCCCGCTCCCATAAGTAAGTATGTGCTCATGATAATAAATCTATGACCTGACTACCATCCACAGCAATGGACGGTCCTTAATCGACATCAATAGGGAAAACAGTGTAACCAAGCTAAGCTCCATTGGACGCGGAACCCAACCTGTTACACCCACCAATACCTATACCATATCCCTGTCCGGTCTTTATTTTCTTTTCATCATTTTATTATAAGAGTAATAATAATAATCACCTATTGTGAGTAACGGCAGGTTACTCACGCTACTAAAAACATAAGCATAGCAGCTACTCGAACCTGCACTAGTAAGACCATTAGGACAGATATATCTATGCATGTGGTTTTCATAAAAATTTCTGTAACATAAATGCACATAACATATATCAACAATGATTATAAAAAATAAGGAGTTATGCATCGGGGCTTGCCTTGGGCAGACGCAGTGTTAGCTGAATCAGTCAGTGGCTGCTCCGGGACCTCCTCCTACACGAGAATCTCCTCCTCGTACTCCTCGACAATCTCCTCGAACTCGTGATCATCGGTGGTCACGATCTCCACCAACTCGTTCTCTACATGCATGCGATGATGATGCAACACTTAGCATTAAGGCAACAGTAGCTCTTAAACAAAAAATACACATACTAAGCTACTAAGCTAGCTCTAATCACTAAGGTACTAAGCTAACTATCATCTTTACCAAGCAAAGTGTTGGGTTCAACTAACAAACACCTAGCTTTATAAATTAATGATATATCTTTATTTCTACTAATGATTTAATGTATACTGAAATAAAGAACATTTAACTACCCTAATGTTTAGTCTATTCTAAGGCTACAAAAATTACTGTGAGCACATAATAATACAATGAAGCTACTATAAAAATTTCAAGCCTAAAGCTATCACCAGTTTTACCACAAAAAATCCTACAATAATTATCCTAATAATATTAAATATTTTCAAATGATTTAATAGCTCCTGATATCAACATGTACATATATGAACTAAATACACTAATAGATAGAGCACAATTTTAGGAACCTAACAAAATCTGTTTTACAATTTTTAGACACATACATGATTTTATATGATTTACCAAAGATCAGCTCAAAAATTAAATTAGAAAACTATTTCTAATTCCTTATGAAAAAGAAAAAAAATGAATTCTCCCGCGCGGCCCACACGCGCGGCCCATAAGACCCGGCGCGTGCGCAGGCGAGCGCACGACGGCCTGTGGTGCGACCCACGTGAGGCCAGCCCGCTCGCGAGGTGGCTCGCGGCGGGGGAGTCCGCGCGTGTTGGCGATTTTGCAAAAGAGACCTCAAACTCCTCCCAATTTACAACTAAGTACTAACACTATTTTCTCCTCTCTCAAACCTTCTTACTTAGCCCCCTGGCTTTTTCCTAATTCACCCACGTGCACCCCCGATGGCTCAGTGCACGGCGGCGCAGCGGGCGGTGACATGGCGTGACCGTGCCGACCACCAGAGGCTCGCGCTAGCCTTTCGATCAGGCCGACCTTCAACTGCGGTCCAACCGCCTACACCAAGCAGCAACGCAGGTCGGCGGGACACGCTAGAGCGAGCTGCAGTGACGTGCGGCTATCCACGATGGTGTCGCAGCTGCCTTGGTGATCTAGAGCACCTAAGAATCTAACTGGCTAACGAGGGAGCATCAGTAGACTACCGTGGACCTAGCCGAGGTGATGGTTGGGGTGGAGGATGGCGAAGGAGGGCTGGCCACGTGCGGCGAGCCATGCGGCGGTGGATCGCGGTGGTGCGGTCGCGTCAGCGGTGACATGGTGGTGGTAGCGGTTCCATTAGCGTGCACAAGGTGGATAGGGAGGCAAGGTGAAGCTAGTGGTGCAGGTGAATTGGCTCGGAAGGGATGGTAGGAGGGCTGCCCACATCCATGGCTAGATGCGGCCTTATCGGCACAGCGGTAGGGAAACTCCAAAATTGGAGCTTAGCAGTGCCTTCATCTTGGCTGGGTGGGGTCAGGCAGCAAGAGCACCTGATGGTGAAGCCGTGGATGCGATGATTTGAATGGAGGTGATTGTTCACTAGAAAATTTGATGGCGTGGCTCGACGGTGGCAGCAGAGGGAGAAAGAGAGAAAGAGAGAGAGAGAGAGAGAGAGACGGGGCGACAAGTGGGCTTGTCTCAGTCTCGCCTTGGCGGGACGTGGTCAGCATGATCGTGGAGGCATGCGCACAGACGCTTCGGACAAGCGCGCGCATCCCCGGTCGACATGGCCTGTGCGGCCACAGTGCCATAAATGACAAGGCAACGACGAGCTCGGCCACGTGCACGCGGTAGTGGCAGCCTCGAACTGGGCTGGCAGTGGTGAAGCGGGTATAGCCAATAGGCACAGACGTGACGATGATGCGACGGCAGCGGCTACATCACGGCATGAGGCGGGTCGGCAGTGCGGTGAGGCAGTAGTGCGCGGACGTGATGATGTGGTGATGGAGCCAGCAGCGGCTTCATTGTGGCATGGGGCGAGGCAGGCGGCAGCAGCTCTATGCGGTAGGGCCAGCGGCAGCTGGGCTACAGCTAGGCCAGAGGTAGCCACGGCTAGCCACGCGCGACAGCACGTGCACGCGCGACCAGCGCAGTGACACCGAGCGCCTAAACATGGCGACCGCGCCCACGCGACCAACCAGCCTGAGACCGAGTCGCGCATGAATTTTAAAGTGCCCATAACAACGAAACGGTTGCTTTAGGAGCCAAACCATCTTCACCATGCTCAAGATGGCATGTGAGGCTACCAAACGAAGCTAAAACTTAACACCTTTTCTTAACCCGATTTTGCAAAATAAATTGCCAAATATGGCATTGTCTTGTTGTCTATGAACTTGAAAATATTCTAAGTCTTTGAGCTGAACTTGATTCCAAGGTGCATTTCTAGGCTATTAGAAATATTAGCTAGCAATGTTATTTTTCTACAGCAAGTATTTCATTGTCATCTACAAAGTTCATATTCCAAACTTTATTTAAGCGCCACATATATGTTCTGTAGTATTTTTGTTCAATAAAAATTAGTTTTAAACCCTACTTGATACATATGAGTTATGGAATAGCTTATCATTTAACCTTTTTATTGATCATCTAAAGTTACAAAAATGCTATCTACACATTCCATCACATGCATTATCACATAAGCATGATGCTCATGACATGGTTTAGTAGTTTGTTTAGGGCGTAACACCGAGGGTGTTACACTGTTGAGGAACTCATCGGGCTCTGGGGACTGTTGAGAATAAGGCAATAAAGATTGCCTTGGGCGACTGTCATCGTGTTAATCGATGCTTCGATTTGCTTGGGTTGGTTTACCCGGATTGGCCATCTGTGGAGCTGAAAGATTCTGAGGTTCGTAAGAAGAGAAAGTGAGCCAGGGCCGGTGACACACTCATGAGTACATCTAAGCGAGGTGGGTGTGGTCGTGGGTGCGCTGGGGGATCTAAGGTTGATCGTGTTGCCGCGTTGAAGGTTGCTGCATCATTAGTGTCGACAGCGAGGCCGTCGGCTATGGTTTCGCTGGCGCCGTGGCCGAGCATGGTTGGGGGGCTTTGCCTGGCCGTAAAATGTCAAGTATTTCTCATCTGCCTATTTTGCAAGTGATCTTGGATGACAATGGTGATGATGGTGAGGAGAAAGAGGGAAGTGAGGGTTCTGAGGAGGTGAAGATTGATGGTTCTAGTTCCTCTAGTAGTAGTAGTGAGTCTAGCATGAGCGGTGATGATGATGATGAAGATGATGAAGGGCCTGACGAATTGGGTAACCCTCGGTTTGTTGGTTTTGAGGAGCTCGGGTTTTAGGGTGGCGGAGCTGAAGAGGAGAGGGAAGTTTATTCTAGCCTGATCAAATCTAGTTCGATGCCTCGCCGTCATTGCATGCATATCATGTGTGAGGGACGTGCGGTTGCTACCGACAAAGATGAGCCTAGAGCTGGTACGGGGAAACATTCTCTTAGCAAGGCTAGCCATAGTCGTTTAGGGAATTTTGCTGTCTCATGTGGTGCTAGTGAGCCTGAGACTGACCTCTTCACCAACCTTGACCTTTGAGATTGCCGTCTTATTGGGACTGAAGAGGTGTGTCGATTCTTGGCGTGGACCAATCGTCGGATTTGCATGCCAGAGGCGGAGTTTTTGACGTCCCATGAGTCGGTAGATCATTTGACTGAGGACGTCGAGGTGGCTAGGGTTAGGGCCATTATGCTTGCTCGAGCTGCGCGTCGACACCATGGTCATGTTGAGACTGAGCTGAAGGAGCGAATTGCCTCATTAGAGAAGGAGAAGGTTGATCTGAAGGCTAGAAACAAGGAGCTATCTGGGCAAGTTGGGTCGCTTGAGTCCTCGATTGTGAGGAATAAAGCTTTGGTTGATGATGTGGAGGCTTGTTTGAGTTGTAATGTTGACCTTAATGTGGAGCTAAAAAGAGCAGACGAGGATTTGAGGGAGGCTGAGGATTCTTGCAAAAAGGCTAAGGAGTTGGTGGAGGAGAATGCTAAAAAGGTGGAAGGCTTGAGTGCCACTTTGCATGCATGTATGCAGGAGGCTAAAGTTGCCATTGATAACGCTTTTGTTAAGGGTGGCGCAGAGTCAAGTGGGGTGTTACCCGAGGCTGATCCTGCTACGTTCTCCGCGTGCCTTCAGGCAGAGCTAGGCCAGTTTTCTCAACTATTGGACAGCGTTGCTGATTTTGGGGGCTTATGGGGCTACCCTCGCCATTGCATGGTCTTTTCAGGGTGCTGGGTGTGATCATTTGAAGAGGCTTGGGCGTGTTAACCATGGCTTTCCTAGTTTGGAGGATGTGTGATGTGCAGCCAGTGACCAGCTTTGTAAGAATGTTGTGGCGTGTTTCTTGATGAAGTTTTGGATAGAGGACGAGGGTTAGGCTCTAGCCTTTGACGAGGCGGCAGCTAGCACTCACGAGGTACGTTGTGGCTTTAGTCTTGTTGTTGTTTGTCGTTCCTTTCCCTTCCTTTTTATTCTACTTATGATTTTGTTCATTTTGTTAGCTGATGCAGCCTTGGGATGCTTCGACCTCAACTGGCGGAACTAGTGAAGTAGGGACCTCTTTGACAAGTACGAGGGTCACGGTGTCTGCTATCGGTGGGGCGTTTGCTAGCGAGGTTGCAGCTGGGGTTGGTCACGAAGGTGGTGAAGCGGGCCCCAGGACCAAGGAAGCACGAGTTGAAGGACGGCCAGCCTCGGAAGCCATGGATGTCGATACAACGGGGTAGGTTTGACGTGCGTGTGCATCGTAGTTAGGATGGTGGTGCCATTTAGAAAATAGTTTGTTCCCCTATGGGGGTCTATTTTTGGTTGGTGATTGACTGCTGCCTTCATTGCACATGTTCCTGCGGTGCCTGCGCATGAGGTGTTGGATGTTTTGCCCCTGATGTTGAATTGTCAGGATACGTTTATTTCTAGCACGTTGTGGGCGCGTACTAAGTCTAAGTTTCCTTCATTGTAGTTCGATCGTTTTTGGTGAGCAAAGGTTGGTTTGTATGATAAGAAGAATCAGGAAGCCAGTAGGTTTTGGCGGGACACGGATCTTACGAATTATCAGTCCGAGCACTTGCTTTTTGGTTCGGGGTCTACTTCGGGGATTTTGGACGATATTGATGATGAGGATGCTATAGACTTTATTTTTGGGCATGGGCTCCTGAGTCTGGTTGCCGAGGGGGAGCTGAAGGTGCTAAAGCCTGAGCCATTGGAGCTTGATGAGCATGACCATCGGCGTATGTACCGCATGAGGGTTTTGGAAGGTGACCTGCCTTTGGTTCCCATGGCACCCATTCTTTGGGGGCCAATTGTAAGGGTCGAGGGGGTGGCAGGGGTGAGGGTTTGCAGGTGGTTGTGGATGATGTGGTTGAGTCTATGGAGGGTGTAGCAGGTGAGCTAGTTGAGAGTGGAGATGGCGAGGGAGGTGGCATGCGATGTGTGTTTTGAAGAGGATGCTCTCAATGTCTGGGAGTTTTGGCGCCGAGGGTCGACTTGACGTCTATTTTTTATCGTTGTAACATTGTCGTTGTATTTGTTGTAAATTTGGTGTGTTGTTGGGAACCTCTTTGAGGGTTCTAATTGTTATAAACATTATTTGAGGCTGTTTAATTAACTAGTCAGGATGTGGTGCGATTTTATTTCCGCTCTGGTTCGCAGCGACGCCCCCTTTTCTTTTAGGCGAGGCTCGCCATTTGTCGTTCTCTAAAACTTGACGCGCAGCGATGTCCCCTTTCTTTCAGGCGAGACTCGTTGTTTTTCGTTTTCTAAAACCTAACGCGCAGCAATGCCCCCCTTTTCTCTCAGGCAAGGCTCGCTGTATTTTTTCCTAAAACTTGGCGTGCAGCGACGCCTCCCTTTTCTTTCAGGCGAGGCTCGCTGTTTTTTTATTTTATTTTTTAAAACTTGGCACGCAACGATGCCCCCCTTTTCTTTCAGGCGAGGCTCACTGTTTTTCCTTTTATAGAACCTAACGCGCAGCGACGCCCCCTTTTCTTTTAGGCGAGGCTTGCTGTTTTTTCGTTATCTGAAACTTATCACGCAGCGATGCCCCCTTTTCTTTTAGGCGAGGCTCGCTGTTTTTTTGTTTTATAAAACTTGTCGCGCAGCGACGCCCTCTTTTCTTTTAGGCGAGGCTCGCTGTTTTTTTGTTTTGTAGAACCTGACGCGCTTTGGGTGAAAATAGAATGAGAGAAGAATGCTGGGTTTTACTTTATTTTCTTTGATGGGGTTACATAGCAGTGCTAGTTCTAAATACATCGAGGGTTTGAGTGGTGAACTTTTTCGATTATCATCTTCGTGGAAGATGATGTGACAGCTTCGCTGCTACCCGCAGATTGATGATGAACCTTGGTGAGCCCTCAGTGATTTGTTATCGCCTTGGTGATGGAGGTACCGATTGATGTTGTCTTGGTTCGCCGTGGGGGTCACAAGTTTCCTTCTTGTGGAGCTTGGACCCTGCGAGGCTCCGCACCACTTTGAACGCGAGTTTCTCCTAGAGTGACATCATGTTCTTGTTCTTAGCGAAGGTTCTTTGGCATGCAGCTGATTGCCCACTTGTGGGAGGGTGGGATTGAAACCCCTCCTCTTGAATTATTGGTGGACGGTGCCATAGTCCTTGTCGACTTTGCTTCCATTGAACCTTCGCCCGAGGGTTGCTAGATATATGAGATCCTTGGGGCTCACTTAGTTGAGCGGAGGTGTTGGCTAGTGCGCACCAGCTTCTAGTAGGAGGTGTTGGTGGTCCCTTCGCTTCGGGGCTCGAGATTGGCGGCGAGGGAGCACTTGGGGGGATGTTATGTTTTTTCTTGCGGTATCCCCCCGAGTGCTCTAGGCTTTGCGACTGTGTTAGTTGGGCTTGTGGATGAGATTGTTTCAGCTATCCCTAGCGTTATGTTGGTTCTTGTGGTACCCTCGTTTGTATTGTCGAGGGTGGGGTCTGCTGGTTTTTTAGGTAGGGCTTTTCTCTTGCGAGGGTTTGGAGGTTTGGGAGGCATTTTTGAGTTTGGGGAGGTTGAGAATTATGGTTGTTACTGTGGTTGCTGATCGACCCATTGGGTGGATTGGGGTGGTATTTATAGGGTGAACCGACTGTTGGATTTTGGTGTGGTGATTTGTTTTTAGTGTTGATTGGGTGGGTATAGTATTTAATCCTAGTCGATTCATTTCTCGATGCAGTGGTGAATGCGGCTGGTTTATGAGAGATTGATGTTTTGTTGGTGAGGTTGGTGTGTGGAGTAAATGCCTCGTTTGAGATGATTGGACTTGTTTTTTGAATTTTGACGATTGATTTAGTATTCTTGTGGGCCCCTTTTGTTTTTGTGTTGTTGGATTTTGAGACGGCAGTGCGAGGATGCCATTTGGTTGGGGTTGTTTTGCTTTATGAGGCTATTCATGCGCTTTGACCCTCATTTCTGTCCTTTTGTTTTGAGGATTTGTGGCACTATGTCCATCTTTGTGTCTTGGGATGTGTGGGGTTTACGTTGTGAGCCCCTGGCATTTTTGCGAGGGTGCTGAATTGTTTTGACCTCCGCGTTCGTTCTCATCTTAAAGGGGTGGGGTTTGCTTTTTGTGAGCCCCTGGCTCTTTGCGAGGGTGATCACTTGTTTTCACCTTCGCGTCCGTCCTTATCTTAAGGGCGGGTGGGGTTTACTTTTTATGAGCCCCTGGCGCTTTGCAAGGGTGCTCACTTGTTTTGACCTCTGTGTCCGTCCTTATCTTAAGGGCGGGTGGGGTTTGATTTTTGTGTGCCCCTAGAGCTTTGTGAAGGGTGCTCACTTGTTTTGACCTTCGCGTTCATCCTTATCTTAAGGGCAGGTGGGGTTTGCTTTTGTGAGCCCTTGGCGCTTTGCGGGGGTGCTTACTTGTTTGGACCTCCGCGTCCATCCTTATCTTAAGGTCGGGTGGGTTTTGCTTTTTGTGAGCCCCTGGTGTTTTGCGAGGGTGCTCACTTGTTTTGACCTCCGCGTCCATCCTTATCTTAAGGTTAGGTGGGGTTTGCTTTTGTGAGCCCCTAGCGTTTTGCGAGGGTGCTCACTTGTTTTGACCTCCGTGTCCGTTCTTATCTTAAGGTCGGGTGGGGTTTGCTTTTGTGGGCCCCTAGCGATTTGCGAGTGTGCTCACTTGTTTTGACCTCCACGTCTGTCCATACCTTAAGGTCGGGTGGGGTTCGCTTTTGTGAGGTTTGGAGGAATGTTTTGTACTAAGCGGGGGTTGATTGGTTAGGAACCCTGCTTGGTACAAATATTTACCTGTGCTTTTTTATCGATGAGGGTGGGTTGATCATGACCCACCCATTTCGGCGGGGGTTGGAGTTTTGGGGAATAAATGTTACATTAGAGGGTGGAGTGACTGCCTCATTAAAAAACCTAGGGCCCCTTCGCAAGGAAAAAGAGTGCAGCGTTAAGTTTTTACATTGTTGAATGAAAAAAAAGGAAAATTACATTGTGTGAGCGCATGCTAAGGCGCTGCTAGGGATAGTATTTTCAAAGGTCATATATGTTTCAAGTGTGAGGTAGTTGATTGCCCTTGCTATCTTGGAGATTGTATGCTCTGGGTCTATTTGCTTGAGTGGCCAAGTATGGGCCTACCCAATTTGGTTGGAGCTTGCCCACCATCTTCGCGTTTTGTTTTCTGATTAGCACCATGTCTCCTGTGCCGATTTGGCGGGGGTTCACTTTCTTGTCTCGCAACCGGATAGTTTCAGCTTGGTATGAGCAAAGGTTGTTGACTGCTTGGCATCTGAGTTCTTCTACAAGGTCTTTTGTTAACTGTTCTTTGTCGAGGGTGTTTGTTTCGTCTTTAGCGAAGGTCACTCTTGGTGATTTGTGAGTGAGCTATTCTAGGAGGACGGCTTCTTCTCCGAAGAGTAATTTGAAGGGGTAAATTTTGTTGCCCTCGATTCGGAGGTATTGTGTGACCATATGACTGAGGTGAGTTCTTCTGCCCATTTTCCCTTGGGTCTACTGTGCAATCTTCTTAAGATGCTTGGAGGATTATACCATTCGCTCTTTCGACGAGGCCATTGGATTGAGGGTGTCTTACTGAAGCAAAGCACAGCTTTGCTATTTGCATACAAAACTCCTTGAATGCTTCGTAGTCAAATTGGGTTTCGTTGTCTACTATGAGTTCTCTTGGCACTCCAAAGTGGTATATGATTTGTTGCTAGAAGAATCTTTTAACAGTCTGCGAGGTTATTGTAGCTAGTGGCTTTGTTTCTATCCATTTGGTGAAGTACTCGATGGCGACCACCACGTAGCGGAGGTTTCCTGGAGCTATTGGCAATGGTCTAACTAGGTCCATTGCCCATCGCTGGAGAGGCCATGTTGGGCAAATTAGTGCTGTTTGAGCCCCTGTTCTATTTGAGTGTGTTGCTGAGGGTTGGCAACCTTCGTAATGCTGTACTAGCGAGGCTACATCGTTGATTGGTGTTGGCCAGTAAAATCCTTGTCTGAATGCTTTGCCCACTAGAGCCCTAGGTCCATTGTGTGAACCGCATGAACCCTCGTGTATCTCCTTTAACAGTTGTTTTCCCTCACTGGATGCGATGCACTTGAGTAGTGGTGCTGTTACTCTAGCCTTGTATAGTTCATCGTTGAAGATTCTGTACCCTCATGCCCTTTGTTGTATCCTTTTTTCTTCCTCTTTGGTTTCTGGTTCATGATATCCTTTGAGATAGGCCATTATGGGCGTTCTCTAGTCTTCGCTGTGTATTGCATTGATGAGCCTTGGTGTTTTTATGTTTAGTTCTATCGAGGGTTGATTGATGACCTCATAGGAAACATCCAAGGGTAAGGTGATGCCTTGAGTTGTGGCTTTTGCTAGTTCATCAGCCTCGCTGTTCTCTAATCTCGGTATTGGTTTGGTTGTGATTCCTAGGAAGAAACCCTCGATCTTGCGAACTGTGTGCAAGTACTTTTGTAATTCAGGATCTCTGGCTTTGAAGCTTTTCTTGATATGGCCGAAGGTGACCTGGGAGTCAGTTTTGATGATTGCTCGCCTTACTGAGTGTGTGTGGAGCTTTGATAGAGCTAGTCTCACCTTACTGAGTGTGTGTGGAGCTTTGATAGAGCTAGTCTCGCCTTACTGAGTGTGTGTGGAGCTTTGATAGAGCTAGTATGACTACTTCATATTCTGTGCTATTGTTTGTGCATTGGAATTCTAGCCTCGCTACATATCTAAGTTTGATACCGGATGGTGAGGTTAAGATTGCTGCTATTCCAGCTCCTATTGAACCCCATGCTCTGTCTGTGTGCACTGTCCATATTGGTTCTGTGACTTCTGCTATATTGTGAGTGTCGGGGGTCCAATCTGCCAAGAAGTCTGCGAGGGCCTAAGATTTGATTGTGTTTCTCCCTACGAACTCTATTGCAAAGTCGTTGATTTCAGAGGCCCATTTTCCTATTCAGCCTATGGCTTCTAGGTTCTTGAAGATGTTGTCAAGCGGGAAACTCAAGGGTATAGTGATCTTGTGTGCCTAGAAATAGTGCTTTAGTTTTTTAGAGGCCATGACGACTGTGTATGCTACCTTCTCCATTTATGTATAGAACTTTTTTGCTTCATTGAGGGTTTCGAATACGTAATACACTGGTAGCTGCTTCTTTTGATGCTCTTCTTGATTTTCTTTTACTAGTACTGCACTGACGGCATGTGGTGAGGCTGCGACATATAGGAGGAGCAGTTCACTTGGTTGGGGGCTGGCGAGGGTTGTTAGGTTGTGTAGGTAGGCCTTCAAATCCTCGAAAGCCTTTTTTGTTGGGGTCCCCAGCTATACGGATCTGTGTTTTTTAGTACTTCAAAGAAGGGGAGCCCTCGCTCCATGGACCTTGAAATGAATCTGTTTAATGCCGCTAGGATTCCTACGAGCCTCTGTGCTAGCTTTCTTGAGGTCGGGGGTTCCATGCTGAGGATTGCATCAATTTTCTCTAGATTGGCCTCGATTCCTCTTGCTGAGACGAGGCAACCGAGTAGCCCTTGCTTACACCAAATATGCATTTCTCTGGATTTAATTTGAGCCCCACGTAGCGAAGGTTGTTGAAAGCTCTACGGAGGTCCTCAATGTGTTATTGTTTGAGCTTGCTTTGCACAACGATATCATCGACATAAGCTGAGATTGCTTTGTCCTCTTTGAATACTTTTGCTGTCATGCGGGCGAAGGTTGACCCTGCGTTGCGTAACCCCTCTGCCATTCTTCTGAAGCAGTACGTTTCGAAAGGAGTGATGAAGCTTGTTTTTCCTTGTCTTCATGGTTCATCCAAATTTGATGGTAACCTAAAAAGCAGTCCAGGAGTGACAAGAGCTCGCAACTAGTTGCTGAATCGATGAGTGTGCTTATTCTTGGTAATGGGAAATCATCCTTAGGGCAGGCTTTGTTTAGGCTCATGAAATCGACGCATATTCTCCACTTGCCATTTTTCTTTTTAACTAGCACGACATTTGATAGCCAAGTGGGGTATTTAACTGGTTGGATGACCCCTGCGTCAAGCAATCTTTGGACCTCCACCTTGGCTATCTGCTTTCTTTCTTGAGACATTTTGTGAAGCTTTTGCTTGATCGGGGGGTCATTTTTGTCAATGTCGAGTGTGTGCTCAATGATGGACCTGTCTACCACTCGGAGGTCCTCTACGGACCATGCGAAGATGTCGTTGTTGTCGCGTAGGAAATGGATGAGCTCGGCCTTGGTTTTGCCATCCAGCATAGCGGAGATGATAACCTGCTTGCTGGTGTTTCCTGCAAATAGTGGTACTTTCTTGGTTTCTTCTACTGGCTTCGCCCTGGCTTGTTGTTCTGGTTTGTTTGGTGAGGGTATCTTGACTTTTGGCTTTTCTTTGTCGAGGTTGTGTACATTTTTCTATCCTAGGATGGCTATTTCTTCTGCTATTCTAGGGAGGTCATGGTTATCGTATACGGCAATGATGCCTCTGGCGGAGGGCAGCTTCATACAGAGATTGCTCGGGTGGAGGACTGCGCTGAAAATGTTTGTGACCCCTCGGCCGAAGATTGCATTGTAGTTATATAGCTGTCAACCACATCGAAGGTTATGTGCTCTATCCTACTGTTGCTTTAGTCGTCGGAGGTTACTGGGAGTGTGATTTTGCCTATGGCTTTCACTTGTTTGCCCCCGAATCCATATATCGGACATCCAGCCGGCTAGAGAAGATTTCAGTCTAATTTCATGTTGTCGAAGGTTGAAGCGAATAGGATGTCGACAGAGCTGCTAGTGTCGACCAGGATCCTTGTTACTACCCAACCAGCTAGATTTGTCTTGATGACCATGGCATCGGTGTGAGGGTAGTCTTTTAGTTTGAGATCCATGCTGTCGAAGGTTATTGGGATGTGAGACCATTGCAAATTCCTGTGTGGCCCTTCAGTGGCTAGGTGGTGTACTCGCCTCATATGCTCTTTGCACCGTCTCTTGTTGCCGTGATCATCGTTGGATCCTCCGGTGATTGCGAGTATCACACCGAATGTTGCGGCTGGGTTGTTGATTGTTGGTTGATGGGGTTGGCTCGCAGGTTTTGGTTTTACTTCTTGTTGTTGCGGCTGAGTTGATGGTGGCGGGGGTGGTGGTGGTAAGGCTCGATGTTGGCTTTGTATTTGTGGTGGGGTTGGTGGGTGAGTAACCGTGTATGGTTGGCTATTGGAGCGATTGCTATAGCCGTACGATGGCTGGGGGTTGTCGTAGGTGTTGTAATGGTGATAGGAGGGATTGTAGCCGGCGAAGGTTGGGTATTGCTGAGGATGTTGTTGCGAGGGGATGTCATAATTTACTGGCGTGTATTGGTATGGGGTGGTCGCGGGGGTGGTTTGTCTCCTTATGTAGTTAATAGGTTTTGGTGGGCCTGTAGCAGTGGCTTGCTGTGCTTCTTGATATTCTTTTCCCTTCACGAAACATGCGCATTGCTTTGTTGAGTGGCCTTTGCCTGGTCTGTAGAAATGGTAGTATAGCTTCGCTGGATCTCTTGGGTTGGGTCTACTTTGGGTATTGTCTCTGTTGTTGTTCTGGCTGTTGGTGGGGGTCTATTGAGATGCTAGAGTTGGTTGCTGTCTTTGGCGCTACGGAGGTGTGGTCTCTATGGTGTTCACATTGATTGGTTCGTTGCGAGGGTACTGGTTGTGCTATGGTGGCCTCGGGGGCAACCGCGTTTGAGGTTTCAAAGCCTTAGTCTTCGAATGGAAGATAGTGCCTGATCTGATGTACTTATCCATGACCTCGTGTAACTCTAAGATGGTTTGTGGTGGCTTCTGCGCTACCCTTGAGGAGCATGGCCCTGGTATTACTCCATTGACTGCTACTAGAATCACTGCATCAACTGTTATATTTGGTGTTCTCGCTCTGAGTTGGACGAATCTTCGCTAGAAGTCTCGGAGGGGTTCTCTTTTGGCTTGAGTACAGGTGAGCAATTCCATGGGATTGGTCACCGAGGGGCTGATACCTTTCAAATTGTTGCATAGTTTTTCATGAAGGCTCCCCTAGGAATCAATGGAGCCTAGCGGGAGGTTGCTGTACTAGCTTTGGGCAATGCCCCGTGCTATAATCATGAAGGATTTTCCCATGGTGTACTCATCCTCGCCTGCCGCTACCACTACCACTTCATAGCTCATTACGAATTGGTGAGGGTCTATGCTTCCGTCGTACCTTGGTAGGTTCTGTGGTTTGTACTCGAGCGGACAACTTTTGGTTTGGAGTATCTAGGTCAATGGGGATTTTGGATCATATGGCATTGGCGAAGGTTGGTTTTTGTGGTGCTGTGGTTCGGCTGGGGGAATGTATTCTAGGTAGAGCAGGTGGAATTGAGGTGATGGGGGTGGGGGTGGGTTTGGGTGGGGCAGAGGTGGATTTGGGTGGAGCGGAGGTGGATTTGGGTGGAGCAGAGGTGGCAAGTCGTGTTGTTCAGGTAGATAATTTGGATTAGCTTCGATCGAAGCTAGGTACTCATCCATTTGCCTGAGTTGTTCTCTGGCTTCGTCTGCTTTCTACCTTATCATGTGAAGGCGAGCTTGCCTCTGGTGGGCTTTGACTCAACGTCTTTTTTCCTAGAGTTCCTTGTGCATCTGGTTAAGGGCCTCGAGGCCTCTCACCTCTGCACCTTCATCGTCATCCTCCGGTACGTAATCAGTTTCTTCCATTCTGGATGGTTCGGACTAGGGGTTGGCTCTGGCCTCAGCTACCTCGGTCCCATCCGACCCAGGCTATGTTCTCGTCAGTTGAATGATGGGTTGAAGTACTGGAGTCCTGCCAGCTCTGCTTGTAGAGCTTCCTACCGCTGAGTCCGACCCTCGCGGCGGGGGCGGATCCCTTTGGGTGTTTATTCTTGTTGTTGCCATGGTTTTCGAGGAGTGGCAGACTAGGGTCCCCATGGACGGCGCCAACTGTGGGGTCACTCCTGGACTCTCGCCCTCCCTAAGGGACATGGGGGGGAGGCTGAGGGTTTCCCATAGGTGAGTGACAAAACTGTCATGAAGGGATGAGCGAGGGTATGGGAAAGCAAGGAAAAGTGCAGATTAAATGCCCATTAATTCATCCAAAAAAAGTTCAACCTTTCTTACATGAGCGCCCCAGGCATTTATAGGCCATATCCGGTGGCGCGGTGGAATTACATTAGGGTCAGACCCTAACCGTTACATGCTATACAAGGGCTAGGGATACGACGGTAATATCCTTTCCTCAGCCAACCACTCCTGGGTCTAGCTATTGATGGGCCAGTCCCTTTCTGAGGCAGGCAGCGAACTTTGTGCATCCCAGTGTGGGTTTGTTCATAGTCTCCACCTCCTGACCGTCTCGCCACGCTCCACTGGCATAGCTGACCTTCGAGCATGCCACCTTCTTGCCATGCTCCACCAGCACAGCTGACCTTCAAGCATGCCACCTAAACACACAGGCAAAATATACCAAACATGGGCACCCTCGTCATGGGGGTGGCGCCTAGGACAAGGGTGGATTAGTCAAGCCAGCTCTAGGTCGAGGGTTAGGGGAGGAGCGATGCCGGAGGTACCCCCCCAACAATATAAATCATACTCCTAGGCCTTTCATGAGTATCTAGAGATCACCCAAATCTCATAGACTGTGACTAGTAGTTGAACTCATATAGGTGTATTCCTCAAAAGATGTTCTATAGGACAACATCTTTGCTTCCGCAAGCCACTTGAAACACATTAAGGTAAAAACCAACCTGCCTTACAGCAAAGGAAAGACGTGCATCTGACATGGGCCAAGTTAAGGGTCTTTCCTCATAGTCTACCACTAGCTTGTTTCACCATCCTACTTCACGGGATCTCCGATC
Source organism: Miscanthus floridulus (assembly GCF_019320115.1). Classification (NCBI taxonomy): domain Eukaryota; kingdom Viridiplantae; phylum Streptophyta; class Magnoliopsida; order Poales; family Poaceae; genus Miscanthus; species Miscanthus floridulus. Next base: position 28,521,330 of record NC_089588.1, on the reverse strand, counting down.
ACATAGAACAGGTTACCACCATGATAGACTTCATGTAGGTCTCAAGCCTATTTCACTCGATGCACTATCTATCACATTATGTTACAGTCCCTTAGTGAATTAATCTGCCAGATTTTTAGATGTGTGGACATAGTCCAACGCTATCACTCCGAAGTTTCTCAATTTTCTGACAGATTTTAATCTCTGCTTAACATGCCTTGTGGACTTCATGTTATCCTTAGAACTGTTTACCTTAGTTATCATAGTTTGGTTGTCACAGTTCATAGAAATAACTGGTATAGGTTTCTCTACAACTGGTTAATCCATAAGGAGTTCACGTAGCCACTTGGCCTCAGTGCTAGCGGTGTCTAATGTTGTGAATTCTGCTTCCATAGTTGACTTTGTTAAAACGGTCTGCTTGCAAGACTTCTAGGAAACAGCGCCACCTCCAAACAAGAACACATATTGCTTGTGGCATAAAGCTCATCAGCATCAAATATCTAGTTAGCATCACAGAAACCCTCTAGTACCTTCGGGTACCCAGTATAGTGAATGCCATAGCTCATAGTATCTTTGAGATAACACGGTACTCTCTCAAGAGCACGCCAATGATTCTCCCGAATTTGACACAAACCGGCTTAGTTTGCTCACAGCAAACGAGATATCAAGTACCCTAGAATTTATAATTAAGAATCTATATCCAACGTTGTGAATAACATAACCAAGGAAAACACAATCAATAGTTTTAGGTCCAAGTTTGCGCTTTTTGTTAATTGACACATTCACTTTGGCCAAACAACCCCAAGTGCGCAAATATGAGAGATTTAATCTTTTATTTTTCCATTCCTCAAATGGTGTGATTTCTTTATTCTTTGTAGGAACTCTATTCAGGACATGACATGCTGTCAAAATAGCCACACCCCACCATTCCTTAGATAGACCCGTTGTCTCCAATATGGCGTTAACCAACTCAGTTAGAGTGCGGTTCTTTTTTTCGGCAATCTCATTGGACTATGGTGAATATGGCAGTGTCCTCTCATGAATAATTCCATGTTCTACATAGAAATAAAAAAATTCACTTGAAAAGTATTCTTCACAACGATCAGACCTTAATCGTTTAACTTTCCTCTCAAGTTGATTTTCTACTTCAGCTTTATAGATCTTAAAGTAATGCAATGCTTCATCTTTTGTTTTTAACAGGTACACATAGCAAAATCTAGTACAATCATCTATAAAAGTCATGAAATATATTTTGCCACCTTTAGTCAATTCACCATTCATCTTGCATAAATCGGAATGTACTAGTTCTAATGGCACCAAGTTCCTCGCCTCCGTAGCCTTGTGAGGTTTACGAGGTTGCTTAGATTGCACACACACATGGCACTTAGAACCTTTGACCAAATTCATTTTCGGGATTAAATTCAGATTTGTAAGCCGCGATAGACAACTAAAATTAACATGACAATGACGTGAATGCCAAATATTTGACTCATTAGGGATAATAGCATTGTTCACAATCTTATTACATACATCATCATGCAAGGATAAGCGGAACAAGCCTCCGCAATCGTAACCTTTACCAACAAAAGTTTCATACTTTGACAGTACACGTTTATTGGACTCGAAGACAATTTTATAACCATCTCGAGAACATTGAGAGCCGCTAACTAGATTCTTTTTGATGGAGGGAACATGCTGCACGTTCTTCAGCAACACCGTCTTTCCCAAAGTGAACTTCAGAATGATCGTACCAACATCAAGAACACGCACATGGGACTCGTTCCCCATCAGCAAGGCTCTAGTCCCGTTGACCTGATAAGAAGAAAACAAAGAGGCATCGGCACACACATGAATATTAGCCCCAGTGTCCATCCACCACTCAGGTGAATGACAAACTGAAAAAACAGTAGGTAAAAAATTACCATACCAAAATGTTCCTCCTTCAGCCTTGCTAATAACCATGTTTGCAGATTTCTTCTCTTGCTTAAATTTGCGGTCGGGGCATGAACTTGCCCAATGCTCATCACTCCCGCAAACAAAGCAACCACCATCTTTGTTCTTTTTCTTCTTAAAAGTGGTTGTTTGTTTAGGCTTCGAGTAGTTCTCTTGCTTGTGCTTCTTCTTATTATGAGATGCATTTGAAATTTTCTTCTGCACCATATTGGCACTAGAAGACTCAACGCCTTTTCACACGTGTCTTTTGCTCTCGCCCTCTCCTCAACATCAAAAGATCTAATAAGCTGAGCCACGCTAAACTCTTGTCTCTTGTGTTTTAAAGAGGCAACAAAATTCCTCCAAGAAGATGACAGCTTAGTGATTATACCGTCGGTCACAAACTTATCGGGCAACACACATAGGAACTGTTCGAGTTTCTTAGCTAGTGCTTGTATCTCATGAGCTTGTTCGACCACAGAACGGTTGTCAACCATAGAACGGTTGTCAACCATCTTGTAGTCCAATAGCTACTCCATGAGGTACAGCTCGCTACCGGCGTTAGAAACACCAAACTTAGCATCAAGTGCATCCCATAATTCCTTGCCTGACGTGTAATGAAGGTAGCTGTCCTCATAGTTACTATGAAGTACACTAATCACGGTGTCTCAAAACATGTTATCGGCTATCTTGAACTTTTTTTCCTCCTAAGGAGTTAATTGTTTAGGTTTTCTCTGTGCGGCGTGATAGCAGTTCATAGCAGTAAGCCACAACACCATCTTAGCACGTCATGTCTTGTAATTTGTTCCATCAAAATCATTTGACTTCAAAGCAGCAGCAAAACCACTAACAGAAAATTTCCTAATATCAGGTTTTTGGATTATTAGAAATTTAGGTATTTTTATATTAAAATTAATCCAAAAAAATAATAACAAATTTATGATGACAAATATGTGCACGTGTGTGATTTTACTACACCTCAGATTAATAGCAAATATGTTCATAAACAACATACTGATCATAGCGAAAATGAGATTGAATTTAACCAATTTGAGAATAGAGATGTACCCTACGGAGTGACCCATGCTCAAAGCACTGGTGGCTCCAGTTCCACTCATGGTGAGTTGCTCAAAGTCGCGGACTACAGTCGATGTAGAAAGGTGTACGCAGCGCAATCCCTCGAACGTCCACCGAAAAAGTAGACGATCCGAGGAAGAAGAAGAAGACGTCAGCAGTCATTAGGAAGAAGCGAGCAGTCGTGAAGACGCACTCCAAAAACCTGATCGCCCCCACAGCCGAGCAGATGTCACAGACGCAGACTGCGGTTCCGGAGGCCTGCTCTCCCAACTCTCCGTGCACGTAGATAATCGGAACGGGAAACTTAGAAGGCAATTCATTTGTGAGAAGTGAAAAACACTAATTGACTATCTTAGGATTTTTCAAACTAGGAACTTCCAATGATAGTTCTATTGTTGTTATATCTTTTTCCAGGAGGATCGGTATATGTATATATATAGGGAGAAAAACTTCTTACTTCCACATCAACTAGCAATATTATACTAATTAACATTACACCTTCATGTCTAATCATGGACTTAAACAATAAAGCCCATTAATGTTTGTATATATATATAAAGACTATTCTGCAGCTGGCTATAGAATAACTTATTTTACAGCCACCTTGATTTACGATAATGTTTGTACCAATTTACGATAATATAAATATGTATTTACGATACTCGTGTTAGTATAACTTACGGTGATATTTACCATAATATTATAGTAAATCACTTAGTAAGGAGTTACTACAGTCTTGTAAATTAGCATAGTAACTATCGTAACTCAAAGTGGCCACATAATAAATTATTATATGGCAAGCTGCAAAACAGTAGTTATATATATATATATATATATATATATATATATATATATATATACTGTTTATATATATATATATAACTACTGTTTATATATATATATAAACAGTAGTTATATATATATATATATAAACAGTATATATATATATATATATATATATATATATATTATATATATATATATATATATATATATATATATATATATATATATATATATATATATATATATATATATGGGTTCTTTCATATTTATTAGAATCTAACATTAGCCAACACGACACTCGACGACAGCTCCATCAATTAATTAATGAGTTTATGATCCGTGGCGTGCTCTCACCATCACGCGCGGAGCAGTTCATGATCTGTCGGTCGGTCCATGGGCCATGATGGGCCATGCCATGGCATTCATGGCAACAATGGCACCAGTCACCAGAGGCCCGGGCCCCATCACTGCGAGCGGTTCCCCTTTTCCGTTCCGCGTCTCCCCCCTCGCCTCGCCGTCGTGTCCGCAGTTCCATTCCCCCACATTCCCCTCCCGAGAGCAGAAGCTGCCATTTCAACGAGGACGAGCCCGCTGCCGTCGCCGTCCATAGGTCCCTCCCCCACCGCCGCGGTACCGCGCACACAGCCACCTGCTCCGCGTTGGATCTACAGCGAGCGAGCGAGCGCCACCCGGGGCTCTCGTCGCCGTCACCGTCAGCGTCACCCACCCGCCGTCCTCTTGCCTCCCAAGTCTCCTCCCCTCCCACCCCCGCACCCCCAGTCACCACAGAAAATTCCAACCCAACCACCTCCGCGGCCGCGGCCAGCTGCTGCCCTCAGCTTTATTTAAACCAACCGTCCGCCACGGCGAGCCCGACGACTCCCCCGGCCGCCTCCCCCGCCAGCTCCCCCTCACCGCCGACCATCCACGCCTCCAAGCGCCGCCGCCTCGGGACCGCCGCCACGGGAAACTCTCATCCGAAGGGCGGCGGGGGCTCCGCCCCTCGCTGCCGCTCGTCGACGACTCCGCTCTCCGCCTCCTCGTCTTTCTCAGCCGGAGGCGGCGGGGTTTGAGTTTGACCCGCTCGACCCGGACGCTGACCCGCCCCCCAGGCTGCTCACGCCCGACGAGCTGAGGCGCTGCAAGAAGGCGCTCGAGAACAAGCTCGGGAAGGCCGCTAAGCTTGCCAAGGAGTTCTACGGCCTCCAGGTATTCTCCCCCCCCCCCCCCCCCCCCCCCCCCCCCCCCCCGCTATCTACATCAGATTTACTAGAATAAAGGGAACATAAATAAATACATATACCTTAAGTGTGTTAACATGAGGCGAGGACACCAACAAAATTGGGTTGCCAAAGAAAATGCAGAGGGCGAATTTTGTTCATTAGCTAGCATGAGCCTACCGTGGGATCTTCCAACTTTGTAGGCCAGTGCAGATTACTTCTATGTGAAGCATCTAGGTAGGCCCTGGTGTACACTTTACAGACACAATGATAAGTCTTGGACACAACGATTTGTTGATTACAATGATAAGTCTTAGGCCTTTTGACTTTCCTGAACTATATCATAACATAACGTGTAACATTATCTTCACTTCGAACCTAAGATTTGGACCAGCAAAGCGTATTGGATGAGTAGAGGCTTGTAGCTTCACAATGCGGCTTCAGTCAAACTAGCACTTAGGCAAACAATTGCAAAACCTGGTCTAATTATACTCCCAGTCCCTCCTCTTCTGCGAACCAGTCGTTCCCGTTGCCTGTAGCTTCTCTTTCAAGACATATGATTGCATAGTCCCCATGCTTCTTGTTCACTTCCTGTGAATTGATGTTCTAATCGTTTTTATCTATCAGAGTTAGAAGGAGATGTTTTTGAGGTAGAACTGATGCCATCCAATACTGAATTCTGTATAAACAGCTGAATTATCTGCTGTTAGCACATTGCTGTAACAAGTGCAGAAACCCATGCTGTTGAATTTATTTCAGTGAAAGAGATAGAACCAATCCTTTGTTATGCAATTTTTTTGTGTCAAGTCCAATGTACCAAGAAATCACACACTTGTCTCTTCCATTCCTTTCATTTTGTTTTATCGAATAAGTAGGAGAGCTGTGTATTATTGCACTAAAATAGAAGTTTAACAAATACAGCACACACAACATCCCCACAATTAACTTTTGTTCATTTCTTCCAAATTGTCAAAGCAAGATTTTTTTTGTTGTTGTTGTTGTAAAGATTTACAAGTTAGTTGTCATAGGAAATATTTTTTGAACTAAGACAAACAACCTTGTTTTCAGGATATAAGAACAGAGCTTCAGTCAGCACAAAAATTTAGTGTTGCTCGGAAACAAGAAAATAGGGGAAGAAACCGCTACACTGATGTGTTGCCATGTAAGCCCATGAATTTGTACAGGGTTGCAGGTGTAGATAGGAAGATCCCATATCGAATCATTAATTTTGTTTAACTTGATTTCTTTTCCGTAGTTGATCGAACCAGAGTACGGTTAGAGTCTTCAACAGGTAATGATTACATCAATGCCAGCCATATAGAGGTAAAATTGGCATGTTTCCTTGTACTTTGTTTTTTTTATGCATATTTCCTTTTTGGTCCAGTAACTCCAATCATTGTCTGACTTGTGCCATATAAACTTCGCAGATTGCTGGCAGAAATCTAACAAAATTCATTTCTACTCAAGGACCGCTAGCCAATACGATTGGGGATTTTTGGCAGATGGTATATGATAATCACTGTCCTGTGATTGTTATGGTCACCAAATTTGATGGTCTTAAGGTGCTAGGATACAACATAATCTTGTTTTTGTACTTGAAATTTATTAGCTACTTCCTCTTAATTGATAATATAATTTTAAATAGTATCCACATTCAAATAATTGCAGTGTGATGAGTATCTACCATTGAGTAAGGGGCAGGATATTTTTGGAAAGTTTACCATTAAGACTACAAAGGTCAGGAAAGATGGTCAGTTAGTGTTGCGTGGCGTGGAGATTCGACGGGATGAGGTGAATATATATAAAGTTGTTTACATGCTTTCTGTTCTAGGTAAAGTGTAAGATAGGCAGGTCCACCATGGAGTCTACTATTCTGTATTTTACATCATAGTGTATACATTTCAAGATGAAGAATTATTTCTTGTGCCAAAAACATAGAAAGATAGACTTGAGTTCAGCTTTTGGAGGAGCTTGTAGCTGTGCATAAGCATTTCCCTTCTGGAGGAAAGACTATGGTTATAATCTGGTTCAATTAGATGTGTAGTTTATATTAGTTCTGGATTACTGTCTGGTCAACCTAGGGTGCTCATGCATACTTATGTGGTAGTGAAGGTTTTGGTTTAATATTTTTGGGCCTTTACCTATCATAGGCAAATCAGCCAGATAGTGGCATTGCAACGTGTCCTGGTAACAGTGTAATTAGTTAGTGAGATCAGTTGCCAATTCTTGCTGAGATAGTATTGCTGAGTGAGATGCCAAATCTTCTTATTGAGATCCTGCAGATTCTTTGGCCAGTAATTTTCAGTTTTTCACCTCATTTTCTTCCATGAGTTCTTTTGTTTCCTCACATTGTCTCTTCTTTTGTTTATCATTCCCTATAGGTTTATCATCTTCTCGTTCTCCTTTGCATTATAGTATGGAATTCTTGCAATTTTTTGCTGAAGGATTATATCATTGAATTTTCTCCCGTCTGTGTTTCTTTATGTTTTAGTCAGATGAAGTGCGATCTCTTCTCCACATTGAGTATCCTGAGTGGCCTGACCATGGGGTACCAAATGGCAGTGCTGATGTAAGAAGGATTCTAAAAAGATTGTATTACATTCCAAGGGAACGGCCAATAGTTGCACATTGCAGGTTTGTTTCAAATCATGAAATCAATATTATGCTTTTTGTAGGTTTTTTTTAAATGCCTTGCTTTCTGGTGGGACCTTTCCTATATGGCTATAACTTATTCACTATCTCAGTAAAATTGCTTTCTCTTACAGCGCAGGCATTGGAAGAACAGGTGCTTATATCACCATCCATAATACAATATAGAGAGGATTTTACTTGGAGAACAGGGGGCTGTTGATCTTGTCGAAACTGTCAAAAAATTTAGATCACAGTGACCTGGAATGGTCCAAACAGAGGTATGGTTGATCTTTCTTTATTTTTTTCTCTGGGGCCTAGTTACATAATCCTCACTTGCACAGAGTAGCTTCCATACAGTGTAGTACTTGCTTACCAAAAGACTTCAGAAAGTGTCTGCTCTGCATGATGGTTATTGTTATCTTTTTTCTGCTGAACAATTAGTGAATGCATGGTTGCTCATAACTATACTGTAATGACTAAATCTGAACTTTAGCTATAATTTTAGAAGTGGTACAGAGTTATTTGTTATATATAAAGGTGGGTTTTCCAGGGCCCTGTTTAGTTCCCTCCAAAACACCAAATTTTTCAAGATTCTCCGTCACATCAAATCTTTGGACGCATGCATGAAGCATTAAATATAAATAAAAAATAAAACTAATTACACAGTTTAGACGAAATCCACGAGACGAATCTTTTAAGCCTAATTAGACTATGATTGGACACTAATTACCAAATAACAACGAAAACGCTACAGTAGCGTTTTGCCAAATTTTTTGGCAACCAAACTGGCCCCAGGTCTAGGTGGTAGGTAGGTATTCTTTTGCTTGGTAATTGCAGTATGCGGCTATCAGTTGCTCTGCGGAGGGGTCTATGGGAGTTGTGATATTCTGATCACTAGGGGTATTTCAGTCAAATTATATTATCCTTTGATCGAGCAATTCTGAAGAGTAACACATTAACAGATTTGCTAGAAGTGCTTCCATTTAGTTTCCCAAATGACTTTTCTGCTTTGCAGGAACAATACAAGTGTTGCCACCAGGCAATCATAGATGAATTCAAAGATCTTGTATCGAGTTGAAAACATTGAACCGCTTTTGAGGTAGGTCTCATGTGCACACTTGTCTGTGACAAACGTTTGCTTGACTGCATGAATAGTCCCAGAATCTTTGCATATCTTCTAATTTTGGTTCTATTTGCCTTCAGGAACGTGTAACACCAGCAGTGATGTTGTACTGATGTATCTGACAGCGTGATGCTTCTTTACTTGCTCCATTCTTCAAGCTTCGGTAAGAGCCTTCATGTACAGCATGAAGTCTGAAATGTTGGGTTTTATCTGGAGTCTGAAGCCTTTCTAACATTCCCTGGTCTCAAGTATTTGGGGTTCGATGGATATGTCCAACCTTCTGTGATCTAACATTCCCTGGATCACATAAAGATCGGCGCACACTATTATTCTCTCCCGGAATTAGAATTTAGATGATGTTAGGATATCAATATTGATCGTGGCATCGCCCCCCAGATTGTATTTTTGGTTAATGGTGTATGCATGAAATATAATGCACAAGAAAGATTTGATATTGGTGTTTTGTGGAGCGTGCACGTGCGCACACACACACACGATCGTTTCCAGGAAAGATTGACGTGCGCACTATTCAGTCAAATATTCAGGTATGATCCATTGTTGGTGACTGCGTAACAGGTTGGGTATCACAAGGTTTGTATGTTGAAGAGTTTTTTTTTGCGAGATTACACAGAACCATGCTCACAATGCATGTACACTCACAACTGTGAACACTACACCTATGAGCATCTTTAACTAGGCTGGCAAATCCTTGAGACGAGATTGACGGAAGTTATCATAAATGCCTCGCTGTCCATGAAACTTCGTTGCCTACCAGGTTTGGTCTATGGAATCGTGCAAAGTAGACCAAGCTGGAGGTGACTTGTCCTCTAATACATCGTGGAAGCATCTTGCGCAGGGCGAATTGTCTGGGTTTAGCTCAGAACTTAAGGGTACACAAATTCGAAACGCATTCTGTAGTTGACATACTGTAGAGCAAGAAGCTTACCACCCTGCATAACCTGCATGGTAGCGTCGGTATCTGAAAGAGTAGCGTGTCCAGTGCCCCAAAGGTATGCTGGATCAGACAGTATCAGTTCAATTCATCTGGTTGACAGGAACACACGGACTGAAAAGTAGAAACGAGTGCCTCAATTTTCAAACACCGACACTCTCAAGCAGATACGTGAACGACATTTTCTGAAAAGAAGAGTTGTGAATCTTCAAGTTGATATAGATCATACACTGCATGTTCAACTCAAAGAGAAGATGTAAGGACCGAATGACACAAGGGAGAGAGGTTGAATTGGACTACTAAAAAATTAAAGTGATAACCGTAGCCTATGTAAATGGCAACCAAGTTTAGTGAAAAGCACACTAATAAGTATTTAGGACCATCGTAATAAACAAGTCCTTAGCAAGAGTCCACAATAAGAATAATGCCCTTAGGACCCCCCCCCCCCCCCCCCCCCCCCCTAAGTAATCTACCATGCTATCCTAGTTGTCACTCAAGTTAACACAACAACAAAGCCATAAGACATGAAAGTAGTGCAAGAAAGAAAGACAGGCAAAGAGAATGAGAATTTTCCTATGGTGTCGGGTTGTTGCCACAACCTCTTCATCCATGTTGGAGCACCAAGAGTCACGAAGACTCAATTAAGCTCCACCATGCACAACTTTTGGAGCCTTCTTAACAAGAATACTGTGAAAGCTCAGAAGTCCTACACTAGTCCGTTTAGGTGATGGCAATCACGATTGACATGTCTTCAGGCAACACCTTCAAGAAATGCAAGCAAGAACACCAATAACACTCAAGGATAACCCCCAATCTTCAATTCTTGGCTTGGATGGCTCTTTAAACACCCCACACTCCCTAAGTGCTAGCAACAATGGGTGAGAGAGCAGCTCCAAATGAGTCAGGGGTACCACTTATGTAGGTGGTCAAGAGGCTAGTAGCCATTGGAAAAAGTTGGCAAATGCAATGTCCACTGCGCTGGCCTTCTCTTGCCTTCACCATATCATATGGTGACACTATGCTGGTCTGTTTCTCCAATGCTTAAAGAAGCCAATAAACCAAAATTTTTTGCCGTCGAGAGTCACAAAGTCTCAACCAGATCATAGGTCATAGTATAGAGACCTGTCTAGCTTGTCATGGATTTTGTAAGGAAAATGGCATCTAGCATGGGCCATATGTGATTTTGGTGTTTAATTGACAACATGATCAAATGGACTAATGTTGTTTGCTAGTATACAAGGTATTTAGTCTATTTGGATGTAAGGATGGCTTGGACAAAGGCAACATGAAGATCAAGTGATCAACACCTCAAGGAAGATCAAGGAGCAACATTGAAGATCATAAAAGACATGCTAGAAGCCCAAGACATCAAGTAGAAGAAACAAGAAAAAGAAGACACGAAGAAACAGAGCCAAACATGCTCTATCCAGAGCCACCAAAATTCTCTAGTGTTGCCTCTCTATAGGCACCGTAGATTAGGCTTCAAAAGGTTCAGTCAGGCAATAGTTTGTAGAGAGTTTAGCTGAAGAACGGATAACTCCGGTGGTTGAAGAGGGAAGGCACCTGAGTAAAGGGTGTAGCTCTAGAAGAATATGCAGAGAAGTTGGAGGCCTCGGTGAGGCACTCGATTTGTTAGATGCTAGGCACCGGAGAAAGGAAGAGTGTTCCGGTTCTCTCTAGAGAAGAAACCGAGAGCTCCTAGGGTCACTGGAACCTTCCAATGGCATTGGAGAACGGGCATGGGAGGAAGGTGAATGGACCATGATGCCTAAGAGGCGGATTGAATTAGGCTTCTTAAAACTAAAACTCAGCCTCTAATTCTACTTATCAATACATATGCAACAAATCTATCTAAATGTGCAACTAGGTTTTGCTAAGTATGTTTCTATTTCTATCGCAAAAAAGTTATTCAACCTAGGTTCCAATCCTACCAACTAGCCAAGCAAGCTAAACTAGAAAGGTAAGCACACAACCTAGAAAAAAGTAAAGCGCAGAAGCTTAATTGAGATAGAGTTGCAAACTTCTGTGAAGATAGTATTTTTCTAGAGGTATCGTGAAGCTCATGCTTCCCCTAGTCCTCGATGGAGCCCCTCGCAAGGATGCCCTCACAAGGGCCAAGCTTCCGGTCAGGTAACTCTGTGGATTGCCCATGGTCCTCCACATGCAAGTGGGTCTCCATGATGGCCTTCTCTAGGACCGCTCCCACCGTCTTCACTATCGTGTTTCTGTCCAAAACACAACAGGTCACATGTTCCTTTGAGTACACGCTCGGTGGCCTCTCCACACGTTGAAGGGTCCTGCAAGACTACAAAGCCCCTAGTGTACAAGTGTGGTGTATGCAAGCTGAAAGCATCTAGGCCCCTAGTTGGGTTTCGGTGATTAATGACAATACGAGATTACTATGACTAACGTGTGTTTTGCAGAGACAATTAAGTTAGGTCATGGTAATGGCAAATTGATTGGGCAATCATGGTCGTCATGCCCCTACGATGGAAATCGTTTTGGTTTTCAAAGGATGGACGACAAGGTTAATGATAGACTAGTTCTAAGTGTCGTTTGGTGTTGAAGAGACACATATAGTAGTTTAGGACTTTATTTTTCCTTTGGCCATACTATTAAGGAGGATATGGATGGGTAGCTTGACCTAGGTGAGTCTAGTGGGTTAGGTGTGGTGCACACTTGTCAAATCTAGCACTAGGTAGCTCCAAAGTAGCCCTTAGATCTATTGGAGAAAACTTCATTGACATATGATTGCGAGTTGAAAGTGAATGGAGGGTTAAATGTTGACCGGACGCTGGTTCTAGTGTGACCGGATGCTGGCACAGAGTCTAGTCAGTTCATTTGATCAAGGTGAAGTCGTCTGGTGCTACCGGACGCTGAGTTGAAAAGCGACCGAACGCTGGGTGCCAGCGTCTGGTCAACTCCAGTAAGGTTCCAGAGAGCAGTTTTTGTGACCAGACGCTGGTCAGTGTTCGGTCACAACTTAACTACTCAGTTTCGGGGAGAACTGACCAGAGCATCCAGTCACCTTGACCGGAGCGTTCGATCACCCCGTAGTGGCACATAACGGTTCGTTTTGAACGAGGGTGTATAAATACTTCCTCTATTCATGTGAGGGATCATTTTTGCTCATTTCAATAGTTGAGAAACACCCTTGAGAGTGCCAAAGAGAGCAAGGTCCTAGTGAGGTGATTGAGATTTGAGAATCCAAGATTAATGCCTCATTAGTGAAAGCAAGAGTAGCAAAGTGTGCATCCACCCTTCTCATTAGGCTTGTCGTGGTCAAGTGAGAGTTCGTGCTTGTTACTCTTGGTGATCGCCATCACCTAGATGACTTGGTGGTGACTAGGAGTTTGGTGATCATCCGGTGGAGCTTGTGGATGACCCAACTCAAGTTGTGAGCAGTTGTGGGTGATTCACCGTGATGGAGTGTCGAAGAATCAACCCGTAGAGAGCACTTGATCCTTGCGCAGATCAAGGGGGAGCTACACCCTTGCGCGGGTGCTCCAACAAGGACTAGTGGGGAGTGGCGACTCTCCGATACCTTGGCAAAACATCGCCGTGTTCCTTCTCCTCTCTTTACTTTGAGCATTTACTTTTGAGCAATTCAATTCTTGTCTTTACATTCTTAGAATTGCCATGCTAGAGTAGGATTGGAACTTAGGGAGCAAAACTTTTGTGCGATAGTTCAATAGGAACACTTTCTAGGCACAAGGGGTGAAGTGGGCTAACCATAGGGTTTAATTATTGCAAAGATTTTTAGAATTAGCCCAATTCACCCCCCTCTTGGGCATCTTGATCCTTTCAATTGGTATCGGAGCCTTATGCTCACGTATTTAGGCTTAACCGCGTAGAGAAAGATATCTCATGGGGATAGTCCTCTTCCTATCTTTGAGGGAGATGGTTTTCCTTATTAAAAAATCCGCATGGAGGCATATTTAGAAGCTCTAGATGTTGGAATACTTAGAGCCGCCTCACAAGGATTCCCAAAACCTCGGGATCCCATGCACCTTCAAGACGATAAAGTGAACTATGAAAAATGGAATGCAAATGCTAGAAACACCATCTTTAGAGGCCTTTGCAAAGATGTGTTTAACCGTGTGAGGAACCACAAGGACGCCCATGCACTATGGTCAGACATTTGTGCGCTCCATGAGGGAACTAAGAGCGAATGTGAGGAACACTATCATCTTGTCATGAAAAAGCTAAATTCATTTGAGATGCTTTCTAAAGAGAGTGCTAATGAAATGTACTCATGCTTGAATGTTTTGTAGAGGAAGTCAATGGGCTCAGACTTACACAAATGCAACCATCTGATGTTGTAAGAAAAATCTTTAGTGTCATCCCCATTGACAAATATGGGCATATTGTGACCGTGCTTCATCAAGGTGATCTTTCCACCACTACACCAACTCAAATCTTGGGAAAGATCAACGCTCATGAGATGTACATGCACATCACACCACAAGATGGCTCATCCTCTACCAAGAAGAAAGACATAGACTTAGCATTCAAAACTAGCCAAGAGAAGGGCAAAGCAAGAATTGAGTATGAGAGCTCAAGTGATGATGAAGTTGATGATGCAAGTCTTGCTCTCACGGTGAGAAGAACCTCCAAGATGCTAAAGAAGCTTAACAAGAATGGTGTCAAGTTTGATGGGAAGAAAAAGAAGTTCTTCACTAGCATTAGAAGGAAGCCAATCTCGAAGATGGATTGCTACAATTGTGGAGAACTTAGTCATCTAGCACATCAATGCACTAAGCCCAAGAAAGACAAGTACAAGAATAAGTACAAGGGCAAGAAAGATGACTCAAGTAATGAAGATGAAGATGAGAAGAAGAAAAACAAGCCATACAAGAAGAAGGATGGCAAGAAGAAGGACTTCCACAAGAAAAAGAAGAATGGCAAGGCATACATCATCAGTGATTGGCTCATGGACATTGATTCATCTAGTTGCTCATCCGATGATGATAGTGACAACGAGAAGGTGGCCGCCATTGTTATTGACTCTTCATCATCTTCACCGACACCACCGCCATCATCCTCTACACACCTATGCCTTATGGTCAAGGGTGAACAAAAGGTATCAAATGATGATGATAGTAGTGGTGATGATCATGCTAGCGATGATGATAGTGATAGTGATGATGATGAATTTGAATCACCTTCATATGATGATCTTGTTAAATTGCTAAATTAATATACTAAGATCATTAGAAAGACTAGAGCTAAGAATGAAAAGCTTGAAATTAAGAATGACTCTCTTTTAGCTAAATGTGACATAGCGGAAAAGGCTAGTGTTGAGCTTAGAGAAGCAAATGATGCTATGTCATCCAAACTCAAGGAGCTCAAATCTTCTAAGAAAGAGCTTAAAGAAAAACATGATAAACTTGAGAGGATACATAATGAGCTCATCACTAGCCATAATATGCTAAAAGAAGAATATACAACTCTCAAGATCAATCATGATAATCTTGTTGTTGCTCAAGAATTTTTATCCAATGAGCCACATGATGCTACTAACAATGTTGTTAAGATTGATATAGCTACATCATATGATGATTTAATTGTTGAGAGCATTGAGCAAGGATCTAGTGGCAAATGCAAGCAAGTGGTTGAAACCGATAACTATGATGAATATGTCAAGCGCAAGCATGATAATGAAAAGCTCAAGAAAGATCTTGACGAGCTCAAAACCCACAACACTATTGTGCTAGAAACTCTTGATCATGATGGTGATTTGATTCTTGAGAATAAGAAGCTCAAAGAAGAGAACAAGAGACACAAGGAAGAGAAAAATGATGATGCATTCAAGGAAGAGAACAAGAAGCTCAAGTTGGAAAAAGAACATCTCAAGATTGGATTAAGCAAGTTCACAAGAGGCAAACATCTTCAAAGTGAGTTACTAATGAACATCATCATGAAGATGGATAGAAGTGGTATTGGGTACTTGGCAAACCAAGAGAAGAAGGCTCAAGCTCAACAACAACAACATAAGTCAAAGCCAAAGCCAAAGAGGTGTTTTGAGTGTGGACAAGAAGGTCACTTTGCCCATGAGTGTCAAACTCCACCACCACAACCCTTGCCCAAGCATGCTAGACCCTTTGCTTTCAATGCTCATTACATGCTTAGAAAGGACTCTAGTGGAAAGATGAAAGTTATGTTCTTAGGACCTCCCAACAAGAATAGGCCTAAGAAAATTTGGGTAGCAAAGTCACTTGTAGAGAAAGTCAAGGGCCCTCAATAAGTTTGGGTTCCTAAATAAGCTTGATCTCTTATGTGTAGGTGAACTACAAGACCGGTGGAAGTCATTGGGTAATTGATAGTAGTTGTACACAATATATGATCGGTGATCCTTGTATGTTCACCCCACTAGATGAAGAAGTAGATGGATAAGAAAGAATCACATATGGAGATAACTCAAAGGGCAAAGTAAAGGGATTGGGTAAAGTGGCAATATCAAATGATCATTCAATATCAAATGTGCTATATGTTGCTTCTTTGAGTTTCAACTTACTATCCATTTGACAATTGTGTGATATTGGCTTTCAATGCCTATTTACCGAGAAGGAAGTGGTTGTATCCAAGAAAGATGATGATCAAGTGATATTCAAGGGATTTAGATACAACAACCTATATCTAGTGGATTTCACCTCCAAAGATGCTAACTTGAAGACTTGCCTATTCACCAAAACATCACTTGGGTGGCTATGGCATAGAAGACTTGCTCATGTTGGGATGAGCTCACTCAAGAAGCTAATGAAGAATGAATTGGTGAGAGGGTTGAAGGATGTGAAATTTAAGAAGGACAAGCTTTGTAGTGCATGTCAAGCCGGCAAGCAAGTTGCAAATACTCATCCTACAAAAGCTTTCATGTTAACCACAAGAGTGCTAGAGCTCCTACATATGGACTTATTTGGACCAACAACTTACAAGAGTTTGGGAGGAAATCTTTATTGTCTTGTGATTGTTGATGACTACTCAAGATATACATGGGTGTTCTTCCTTCATGACAAATCCGAAGTTGCATCATGTTTCAAGAAGTTTACCAAGAGAGTAAAAAATGGGAAAGAGTTTGACAACACAAACATTAAAGCCTATTGTGATGTAGTTGGGATCAAGCATGAGGTCTTCGCAACATATACTCCTCAACAAAATAGTGTAGTTGAGAGAAAGAACTAGACATTAATCACACTAACAAGAACAATGCTTAATGAGTACAACACCCCCGAAGCTCTATGGGTGGAAGCTGTCAACACCGCATGTTATGTATCCAACCGCCTATTCCTTCAAAAGTTTCTTGGCAAAACATCTTATGAGTTGCTCAATGGGAAGAAGTCGGACGTCTCCTTCTTTAGGGTGTTTGGTTGCAAATGCTACATCTACAAGAAGCGGCAACACCTAGGGAAGTTTCAAAGACATTGTGATATTGATTTTCTTATTGGTTACTCATCAAAGTCCAAAGCATATAGAGTATTTAATCATACCACCGGCTTGGTTGAAGAAACATATGATGTGGAATTTGATGAATCTAACGGTTCCCAAGGAGCACATGAGAATCTTGATGATGTAGATGATGAACCATTGAGAGAGGCTATGAAGAACATTTCGGTTGGAGACATCAAGCCTAATGATGATGAAGATGATATACAAGTGATTGATCCACTTTCTTCATCAAATATGCCACAAGATGGTGATAAAGATGGGAGAGTAGAAAATGAAGATACTCATATCTCCCATGAGCAAATGGTGACACAAGCACAAGATGTTGATGCTCCACAACCTCCCCCTCAAGTGGTTGATAGAAGAAATTCACCTCTACTATAAGCTCATCCATAAGATCTTATCATAGGGAGTCCATCAAAGGGTGTAATGACTCGATCTCAAAAACTTGCTTCGTTTATTGAACATCACTCTTTTGTCTCTTGCTTTGAACCTACTAAGGTAGAAGAAGCTCTTCAAGATCTGGATTGGATAAATGCCATGCATGAAGAGTTGAACAACTTCACCCGCAATGAAGTTTGGACTCTTGAAGAGTGATCATAAGGTGCAAGAGTCATTGCAACAAGGTGGGTGTTCCACAACAAGCAAGATGATTAAGGCATTGTTGTGAGGAACAAGGCAAGACTAGTTGCAAAGAGGTTCTCTCAAGTTGAAGGATTGGATTTTGGAGAGACCTTTGCACCGGTTGCAAGACTAGAAGCCATTCGTATCCTCCTTGCATATGCATCACAACATGAAATGAAATTATATCAAATGAATGTTAAAAGTGCATTTTTAAATGGCTTTATAAATGAACTAGTCTATGTTGATCAACCTCCCAGGTTTGAAGAACCTAGATATTCTAATCATGTTTATAGGTTGTCCAAGGAGTTATATGGGCTTAAGTAAGCCCCAAGAGCTTGGTACGAGCGCCTTTGGGACTTCCTCATTGAGAAGGGCTTCACCATTGGGAAAGTCGACACCACACTATTCACCAAGAAGATTGATGGATATATCTTCATTTGTTAAGTATATGTTGATGATATCATCTTTGGGTCATCAAATGAATATTCTTGCAAAGAGTTTGGTGAATTGATGTCGAAGGAGTTCGAGATGTCAATGATTGGAGAGCTTACATTCTTTCTTGGTTTTCAAGTCAAGCAAATAAGAGAAGAGATTTTCATCTCTCAAGAGAAGTATACAAATGATCTTCTCAAGAGGTTCAAAATGGATGAATGTAAGCCAATCAAGACACCAATGCCATCTAATGGACATCTCAACCAAGATCAGGGAGGTAAAATAGTTGATCAAACTCTCTACCACTCTATGATTGGTAGCTTGTTATATTTAACCACATCTAGGCCCAACATCATGTTTAGTGTGTGTATGTGTGCTAGATTTCAAGCTAATCCTAAGGAAGCTCATTTAAGTGCTGTTAAAAGAATCCTTAGGTACCTTAAGCACACACCAAGCATTGGCCTTTGGTATCCCAAAGGAGCTAGATTTGAATTAATTGGCTATTCTGATTCGGATTATGCCAGTTGCAAAGTTGATAGGAAAAGCACATCCGGAGGGTGCCACTTGCTTGGTAGATCACATGTGTCTTGGTCCTCTAAGAAACAAAATAGTATGGCTTTGTCCACCGTTGAAGCAGAATACATTACCGTGGGTGCTTGTTGTGCACAAATACTTTACATGAAGCAAACTTTGCTAGACTATAGTGTAGTTCTAGAAAAAGTACCTCTTTTGTGTGACAATGAAAGTACGGTAAAACTTGCAAATAATCCGGTTCAACACTCTCGCACCAAGCACATAGATATCCACCATCACTTTCTTAGAGATCATGTTACTAAAAATAATATATCACTAGAAGGTGTAAGGACCGAGGATCAATTGGCGGATATCTTCACTAAACCGCTAGATGAGGCTACTTTTTGTCGGTTGAGGAATGAGCTCAATGTGCTTGATTTTAGCAACTTCACTAGAAAATGAGCTTGTGTTGTCCTTTGCATTGCATTGTAATATACAACATGTTTAATTTTTGGTAATGCATTTATGGCTTGTCTAACATGGTTAAGATAACCACCGAAAAGCGTGTGAAGAAGCTTAACCTTGGATCAAACTTGACAAGCAACCAGAATTACTTTCAAGTATTGCATTGCATATGCATGTATGTTGTTTTGTCATTTCTCTTTAATCACCCTTTTATTGCCTATTTTCTTAAAAAGAATTATAGCCAAAGGTAAAATACTTTGAAAAACTTGAGGGTTCGAGAGAGGTCACTCACATCAGTCCCAATTGGTGTTTATTTAGGTCTTATTGAAGTTGGGACTTGATTGGGAATAGGCAGCACGAAGGAACTTTGAAGATCTGCTAAAGAAGAGTGACTGGATGCTAGACCGGACTCTACTCCTTGTGTCCGGTCAGTTCACAGGACGTGAACCGTTGCTGCGAAGGAGTTACCGGACGCTAGAATAGTGTTCTCCCTACGTTCGGTCAGATGGCGTTCTTGCGTTCGGTCTTGCGAAGAGGATTTTCACTAGGATCGATCGAACTCTGGCTGCGTTCAGTCAGTAGGGGTCGGACGGGTCCAGTCGTGACTTGGGAGGTTTTGGACCTCTCTGTTGTCTACTGGACTCTAGGTGGCAACGTCCAGTTGTTGCCATCGGAGCATCCGGTTAGTAGAAAATGTGCGGGTTTGTAACTCTTTTCTCCATTTCCTTTTCTATCACGGGTGGGCGACCTCTTATAATCGCCACCATGAGTTGACCTAATCCCCATCCCGCAACCTCGCCGCGCCGACATCGCCCACGCCCGTGCCCTACACACGCCGCCACACCCGCACCGAGCCCTAGCCGCGCTTTGCTCCATGCCGCCACATCCCTCGCCGCCATGCCCGCGCTGCTCCTGCGCCCGCGCCTCTGCTCTACGCCTCCCCTACCGCATTGCTTCATGCGCCTATGCTCTAGCGCCGCCGTGCCACGCCATTGCCCGTGCCCGAGCCACCAGCATCCACATCGCCATAACAGTGCATCAGTGCCGCTGCACTACTTCAACCCTAACCCTAATTGCCGATTCGGTGGTGCCCATGATCCATTCCTCTTCTCTTCCGTCGCCGTTTCATCAGGTAGCAAGCCTTTGATTCTAAATTCGTATCTAATGCTTGCGTCTTAGGGTTTCATATCTCTAGATGTATATTGAAATTATTCATAATTCCAACCTATTCTATCGTGCAGCGACTCATGTTTCTGAGGTCACTTTGGCAGTTGTTAGTTAACTAGGGGCCAAGCTTGCGAGTACGGATCGAGGCCAAGCCTTGGAAGTGATAGTTGGCAGTTGTTTCTTGACCGAGGCAGCAGTTCGTTCCAGATGGCATGTGTTAAGAATGTCGGAGGTGGTCCTGGTGATGAGGATCCAAGGCCCTCTCCTCGCCTACCTTCTGAGGTGAAAGGCAAGGCGACGAAGAAGCTTGCGACAAAGAAGAGGAAGTATGCAGTTGCTAATATAGAGAGAGCAACAGCAGTTGCAGCCGCCGCAGAGCGTGCAGAGAGAGGAGGTGCTCGGAGTTTTGTTGTCATTGCAGATTAGCTTTCACCAGCTCAGAGGGCCACCATCCAGGAGGTTGAGCGCCATCATGGTAGTCTAACTAGGACAACCATGCTTGGAGGATGGTGTGTCACTATAGATGAGAGTCAGCCTCAGGGGGAGTCATAGCAGCAGGCACAGCCAACAGAGCAAACTCAGGTGGGAGTGCAGTCAGAGGAGATAGAGCAAGCACCTCAGCCACAATTATGCCACTCTGGTCGTACTCGTACCTAGGTGACACCGAGGCTAGAGACACAGAGGAGGGGTTCTCGTCCACCTCCAGTGACTCATCTGGATTTGAGGGCCACCACTGCCAAGTAGGTGCAGCAGCTCAGGTTCATGCAGTTTGAGGAGTGGTTTCCGCCGAGGCAGGATGAGCGTGCTTCTGAGGGTTTCTATACACCACTATAGGAGGATTTCTATAATGCATATCTTAACAGTGGGGTTGCATTTAGGTCTCAGAGGGTTTGCTCCATTGAGTCCATTATAGCAGCAGTAGGAGAGCAGATACACCCTTACCTATCCTATCTACCAGGGCTGACATATTTACTTGGATGGATAGGCAGATATGTACCATCATGGGTTCGTGAGTTCTATGCTATACTTTGGATTGACCCATAGCACAGATTCATACACTTTGCATTTAGAGGCAGGGACTATAGGCTGATGAGCTTCAGGGTCAGAGAGATACTCATGCTTCAGGAGCAACCCGTCCAACTACATGAGGTTTGCTATGGTCAGACAGCGCCTCCTAGACACCCTCATGGCGGTCTTGTGCCTCCTACAGATCTGGTCCGCCATTGCTTCACAGAGCCATTTGGCGAGGGGTCGAGCAGGACACCTAGAGATCTTACTCCTACAGCTAGAGTGCTTGATGCTATCATGAGGAGGACCCTACTTCCGAGGATGGGATATCGCGAGGGCTTGACTCACATTCAGTTATGGCTACTGAACTCTCTGATGCAACAGACTATGTTTGATATTTGGGATCTCATACTATCAGAGATGTAGGATACTCTTATAGAGGGGTTCAGAGGTCACCGATAGTTGCCCTATGCTCATTGGATTACTTTTCTGATTTATAGGGTAGTCATAGTGAGGCCTCCTAAGATGCTGGCAGAGTATTCTGGTGCTACTACAGAGTTCCCTGCATATAACATGACTTAGATGCTCTGTCACGGCAGGCCGAGGACTCCTAGCCAGCTGCTCTATCGCCTAGAGGTGCCTAAGACTGCATCCTAGCAGGATGTGACTATCAGGGGCATTGCAGCTATAGAGGAGGAGCAGTTAGATGCTCAGTAAGAGGGTATGGTCGAGAGCGACCCCAGCGACAGCTCAGATGATGACTACTAGGATATCCCTCAGATGCCTCCTCGACGACATGACCATGAGGCCGATAGCTCCAGCTCAGCTCCACCGGCACCGTAGACAGACCCCGCTCTACTTGCTATTCTTGAGCGGATGAGGTAGGATCAGGCTCGCCAGGCCTAGGAGACCGCAACTACATTTGCACAGTTTTAGGGCAGACAGGATGAGTTCCAGTGATAGTAGCAGCAGTAGGCCATGCAGCAGCAGCAGCTCCTCATGCAGCAGCAGTTACTTGGATTTATGCAGTATGTAGTTACTGCTATTGGGGCTCCATCGCCACAGCCTTCACCCTAGATTGGCCAGCCTGCCACCACTTCTATGACTCTAGCTTTTTAGCTCAGTGGGCTTCAGAGTCAAGGATAGCCAATGACACAGTTTCCTTCACCTACAGAGCAGGTGTCCTAGTGGTTTGTCTCGCCAGTACCAGCCCCGCAGTTCACACCTCTTCATATGGGCTTCACTCCGCCTCAGAGTTCTTCAGTGCTCACCCCAGTTTCTAGGAGCCTTGGTGCTTCATTCAGTGAGTTGATAGGGCAGCCTACATCGCTAGAGCTACATGTCCCTGGTCCCTCCATAGTTGCTCCTATTACTGGGACTATAGAGACGCTCCCTTCTTCTGTTGCATCATCAGAGCCGCCTGCTTTAGTGATACCTACAGAGTCACAGGCCGCACCAGTCCCAGATCTGACCTAGACCACTTCAGCGTCACTTCCAGTGATAGAGGGTCATACAGATCAGAGCTTAGGATCAGATGATGATGGCACATAGTTCTAGATCGCTCATCACACCTTAGCGCCCGACTCATCCGCTGTAGCCCCGCCGACCGACCCTTAGGTTTTGGTGTTTGACGCCAAAGGGGGAGAGGGATCAAGTATGATAGACTTAAGGGGAGCGATATATTTAGGGGGAGCTTATCTATTTATATTTGGTTTTTATGTGTGATATACATTATTATACATTCATGTTTACTTTCATGCATCGAACTATATTTATGTGATAGTGATATCTACGTGATGTGATATTTATGTGATATGTGACATGTGTGCTCTCTACTTTGAATTATTTACATGTCATGTCACTTGGTTATGCTCATTTACTTTGCTTCCGTGTTTTACTCCGATGCAAATGAGCTTTATTTCTTGTACTCATGCTTATTTCATATCTATTGAGTACACCATGTTGGCTTGGGTCATATAAGCATGCCTAACTCTTTTGTTCTTATTGTCAAAAGCTTATATGAACCAAGCATGTTGAAAACCTCATCTCTTTAACATACTCGAGGTGGTATTGTCATCAATCACCAAAAAGGGAGAGATTGAAAGCATCTAGGCCCCTAGTTGGGTTTCGGTGATTAATGACAATACGAGATTACTATGACTAACATGTGTTTTGTAGAGGCAATTAAGTTAGGTCATGGTAATGGCAAATTGATTGGGCAATCATGGTCGTCATGCCCCTACGATGGAAATCGTTTTGGTTTTCAAAAGATGGACGACAAGGTTAAGGATGGACTAGTTCTAAGTGTTGTTTGGTGTTGAAGAGACATTTTGAGTAGTTTAGAACTTTGTTTTTTCTTTGGC
Organism: Miscanthus floridulus; assembly: GCF_019320115.1. Taxonomy (NCBI): domain Eukaryota; kingdom Viridiplantae; phylum Streptophyta; class Magnoliopsida; order Poales; family Poaceae; genus Miscanthus; species Miscanthus floridulus. The sequence goes on along the minus strand of NC_089588.1, from coordinate 28,497,615 downwards.
CATACTATTAAGGGGGGTATGGACAGGTACCTTGACCTAGGTGAGTCTAGTGGGTTAGGTGTGGTGCACACTTGTCAAATCTAGCACTAGGTAGCTCCAAAGTAGCCCTTAGATCTATTGGAGAAAACTTCATTGACATATGATTGCAAGATGGAAGTGAATGGAGGGTCAAATGTTGACCGGACACTGGTTCTGGTGTGACAGGACGCTGGCACAGAGTTTGGTCAGTTCATTTGATCAAGGTGAAGTCGTCTGGTGCGACCGAATGCTGAGTTGAAAAGTGACCGGACGTTGGGTGCCAGCGTCCGGTCAACTCCAGTAAGGTTCCAGAGAGCAGTTTTTGTGACCGGACGTGTCCGGTCAATGCTGACGGGATGCTGGTCAGTGTCCGGTCACAACTTAACTGCTCAGTTTTGGGGAGAACTGATCAGAGCGTCCAGTCACCTTGACCGGAGCGTCCGATCACCCCGTAGTGGCACATAACGGTTCGTTTTGAACGAGGGTGTATAAATACTTCCTCTATTCATATGAGGGATCACTTTTGCTCATTTCAACAGCTGAGAAACACCCTTGAGAGTGCCAAGGAGGGCAAGGTCCTAGTGAGGTGATTGAGATTTGAGAATCCAAGATTAATGCCTCATTAGTGAAAGCAAGAGTAGCAAAGTGTGCATCCACCCTTCTCATTAGGCTTGTCATGGTCAAGTGAGAGTTCATGCTTGTTACTCTTGGTGATTGCCATCACCTAGATGACTTGGTGGTGATTAGGAGTTTGGTGATCATCCGGTGGAGCTTGTGGATGACCCAACTCAAGTTGTGAGCGGTTGTGGGTGATTCACCGTGACGAAGTGTCGAAGAATCAACCCGTAGAGAGCACTTGATCCTTGTGCGCATCAAGGAGGAGCTACACCCTTGCGCGGGTGCTCCAACGAGGACTAGTGGGGAGTGGCGACTCTCCAATACCTTGGCAAAACATCGCCGCGTTTCTTCTCCTCTCTTTACTTTGAGCCTTTACTTTTGAGCAATTCAATTCTTGTCTTTACATTCTTAGAATTGCCATGCTAGAATAGGATTGGAACTTAGGGAGCAAAACTTTTGTGCGGTAGATCAATAGGAACACTTTCTAGGCACAAGGGGTGAAGTGGGCTAACCGTAGGGTTTAATTATTGCAAAGATTTTTAGAATTAGCCCAATTCACCCCCCGTCTTGGGCATCTTGATCCGTTCACAAGCACCAGGTGACAAGAGGTATGCAAATCTCACTAAACACTAAGCCTAAGCCCAGAGCAAAGCACCAGTGCAGTGGTCTAGCTAGTCTAAGCACTTTATAAAGAACTACGCTAATCACCTAATATTTCCTTAAGCACTTTTGGTGGCTAGAGCACTTGGATGAGATCCTCAACCCTCCTACAACTTCAACACTACCAAAACAACCTGCCAAGGGGGTATTTATAGCCGCAACTCACAAATATAGCCATTGCACAGAACTGCACACTCACAGTGAGCACCGGAAAGGTCTGTGACCCCACCGAAGATTTCCAATGACTGCTAAGAGACTAGCCATTGGAAAACTAGTCGTTGTCGACTGTTTCTGGCTTGAAGCTCCAGTAACCTTGTTTGGTACTACCACTAGCCCTATCCGGTGCCTTGTAGCTGTTTTCAAACCACACTGCAACCCTCTCTGGACTAAATGTCCAGTGCAATGGTTATAGTTCCTTTTTCAGCCCATGAATAGTGGACTCTAAGCTCCGGTGTTTGGATCTCTAGTGCTCATAGGAGATTTTCGATGAGTACTTGACACCTGTCTGCTGAACTATACCTATTCTCCGGCGCCTCTGTCCAGGAACCACCAGACCTTTCTGGTCTTTGCAAACAACCAGTAGTGAGCTTCGTTTCTTTGTGATTTTTCTTCCGGGCTTCTTCCACTTGATGTCTTGGACTTCATGCATGTCTTCTAGCATATTCAACATTGCTCCATGGTCTTCCTTAAGGTGTTGATCACTTGATCTTCACGTTGCCGAAGTCCAAGTCCATCCTTGAAGCCAAATGAACTAAACCTTGTATACTAGCAAACCACACCGGTCCATTTGATCATGCTGTCAATAAACCACCAAAATCACATATGGCCCTAGCATAGGTGCCGTTTTCCTTATATAGTGTACAACAATGATGCATGCAAGCACTGGGTAACAAGGTATGCAAACCTCACTGAACACTAATCCTAAGCCTAGAGCAAGCGCTAAGAGGTGGTCTAACTATCCTAAGCATTTTGCAAAGAATTACTACAAATCACCTAATATTTCTTTAAGCACTTTTGGTGTCTAGAGCACTTGGAATAAAGCCTCAAATCTTCTATACTTCAGCACACTCTAAAACCCTTGAATGGATCAACTATGGGGCATATATAGCCTTCACCCCTCAATATAGTTGTTGTGATCAAACTACAATATTCTGAAGTGATGACTGGAACTTTCCAGTGACACCACACGGACTAGCCGTTCGAAGTATTCATTGCAGACCATTGGAGGGCCTTTTCTCCCGTGCTATTCTTTGGTGCCCTATCACTAGAAGGTTCCAGTGCCTTCTTCTTGTGCCCTGTTGTTGCCTGGTAGCCTAAGCTCTGGTGCTAACCAAGAGTGCATCAACGGAGTTTTTTTTCTGGTGCCCTCTCGATGGTATTGCATAGCCTCTGAGTGGCATGTTGATTATCCAGTGCCCTGTTACCAGAAGGTTTCAATGGCTTCTTCTTCTGCCCTGTTGTCGCCTAGTAGCCTAAGCTTCGGTGCTAACCAAGAGTACATCACTCGAGAAATCCGGTGAGTACAACGACAGCCAGATCAATCCATATATAGCATAGCTTATTCTCCAGTGCTCTCTCCTGGGTACCACAGGAGAAATCCGATGACCGTATGCAGCGCTCTTTGAGTTTCGTTTCTTTATGTCTTCTCGTTCAGGCTTCTTCTATTTGATGTCTTGGACTTCTTGCAGGGATTCTATGATCTTCAACATAGCTTCTTGTCATTGCTTGAGGTGTTGATCACTTGATCTTCACATTTCCTTTGTCGAAGTCTATCCTTTCGTCCATAGAACTAAACACCTCATATACTAGTAAACTATATTAGTCTTATTGATCATGTTGTCACTCAATCACCAAAACTATACATGGCCCTAGCTAGGTGACATTTTCCTTTCAACTTCATTGGATACTGAGCCAGTGGGTGCGCATCCATTACATGAACACAAGGTGCCAATGTTGCCAACTGATGCCATCGAGTGGGGCAACCTCTGCTGAGGACCTCCAACAATAATAGTTAGGTGCTGGCTCTTAGATGTTATCTCATTCTGTATGCCCTATATGTAACTTGTTCTTTACTCATATATTCTCATGTCAAGTGAGAGATATCCCACGGGCTGTGACCTGGGCCCAAGAGGTCGTTCATGAGTTCACCATCACAATCATGGAACACAACCACGAGGGTTCACAATACTGATGTCAAACCACTCGATAAACACTAAATTTCAGAAATATCAGACTGAATTCAAACAAATTGAAATTGATTTTCTAAATGGCATTATTCCAGATTCATCATACATCATAATCGCATATAAAACCAAGGAATAAACTCAACATATCACTAAGGTAGAGCAGCGGCGATGTGACAAACTAACAGTGAGTGAGCCACCATTGTTGGTGGGCATTGGGTGTGGGAGTAGGGAGGTGAAGTTGAATGAACTAGGAGGATACCGTGCATGTTGCTGTGGGACTTTTCTTAGAAATAAAACTGTTGCATGTATGAGTTAAACTATATGTTCTTACATTCATTCTTATTAGAATTGAGCAAGGCAGTGAAAGAATCCAATAAAAAAACTAATAGAATTAGATCGAATTATAAGATGACGCAATAACAAAACAAATAGCAATATATGGATGCTTGGATAACTTACATTAAGATATTGAAAGTTAGTGGGATAATATGGCTATTAGTAGGAGATAAGGTGGATAGTTACTGGAAGATGGTGTGGATGACTGATATGTTGACATTGAACTTGTAGTGGAGATGAGCTTTATAAGAGATGTAGATTTAATAAAATTTATGGCTTTGTTAGGGGTATAAGATGATCCGATGAGGAGAGCCATTTTATGTCTGTTTGGTGCAATTTTAAGATAGAAGATCAGTGCAACCGATAAAAAAATTGTTAGACTCAGTGAAGAGGACATATTTCGAAGATGTCGGTCAAATTTCGTTTTAAATTGTAAACCCTCGAGTCTCCGCGTGATTTGTCACTCATCATCATGTGAAGCAGGAGTGGTGGTTGTTACTTCGTGGTTAAGTTTCCCTTGGGATTAGATCGGCAGCGTGTGGCCCTTCTTTCGTTTTCATAAATAAATAAATAAGAAAATATTTGGAGACCTTTTGTTCTCAGTTGACTTGATGGGTCTTCGTCTTCTCTAGGAGCATCATATACACTGCTCTCGGTAGTGGGCTCTGCACCTTCCCGTCCTCATGGTTTCGCAGTACCCAACGCGGCCTTCAGCATCATCGAGCTAGCATCGGGTAATTCCTAGAATTTTACTATAATCAGATCCATTATCCACTCCATCTGTTGTGCTCATCTCTACTCAGTATATGTTTAGCACAATTTATCGCGGCCCCTTAGTTAGCTCTTTGATATGATTACGCCTTGTAGCTTGTTTGGAAGACTAGTTTTAGAACCAAAACGGATGTAAATCACCGGTCTGGAAACTTATACCTGCTACATCCAGAAAAGTTGTTTGGATGACTTGTGAAGACAATTACACTCAGTTTTTGTCCTATCCAACCGGAAAAATAAAATCTCCTCCGAAGACCAATGAAAACTGCGACGGGTGTCGGGCTCTCTTGTCGCCTCGCTCGCTGTTGGTGTGGAGATTCCTTCTCTTTCCCTCACCGTCCCCGAGAGTTCTCCGTGAGGTAGGTCCTCACTCCTCAGCGACGGCAAAGAGGAAAGGCGTCCGGCCTCCACCGCGACTTGCCCGTGCACCTGCTGCTGCTGCTGCTACCGGCAGCCTGCTATAGGACACGGGGGGCGACGGCGAGCCGTAGCTATTGATGGTGGCGGCGTACGTCAACCCGCCGCCGCCGCCGGCGAGCGTCTATCCACAGGGTCACCCTTCTTCCCCACGGCGTCACCCGCGCCCTGCTTGCCCACCTTCGCAGCTTCGCCATAGCTGCATCTGCCTTGCCCCGGCACCTCGTGGACCTGGTTCACGCGGCGACCGGCGAGCTCGTTGGCCGTCTTCTGTGCCCTGTGTCGCGAACCGTGCAAGTTTCTCACGGCTCTTCTGCATGGTGTACGCCATCGCCATGGCACGAAGCCACCAAAGTGCTGCTCAGGCTGACGCGGTGGCGGACATCGCGCTGCCAGCCGTGTATGAGACGGGGGTGACACGCGCGTACTCACACAGTCACACATGCACAGGCATGGTGTTCGACTCCTTCCCAAGTAGAATTAATTTACAATTGCAAAAGCACTTTGTTGTAAACAATTGCAAAGCATCCCAACGAGGCCACGGTTTAGTTTACTATGATAATTTTACTAAAAACAAGGTGTTGATGATAAATCAATACTCCACAGGTGAAGATTCTCTCCCCCGGTGACAGTTAAAAAAAAGTTAATTTCCTTTGTCGTTTTGACACGTCCGTGCAATAATCTCTACCCTACTTGCGTTGGACTTTGGCCTTTTCACCTGTTGGATTTTACGATCCTTTGCTGGGAAGGTACCAAGAGGGTACCACAATTAATTTCAAATTTCTAAGGAGGTTGGGTACAAAGTTCGTCCCTTGTATATATGTTACAATAATTCTGGCAGCTAATTAATACCTTCTCAAAGATGTAAAAGAAGTTATATATATATATATATATATATATATATATATATATATATATATTCAAATGCTGCTATTGTATTGTGTATTTGTGTGTAGTGAACCAATACACACCTGGTCTGGTGTACAAGAATTTCACAATAACCAATGGACCACAGAATCGGTGTTGAATATAACACTGGGAGGAAGTTGGAACTGCCATTGCAATATCTGAAAGACATCACAGACAATTTCTCTTCTGATAGAGAAATTGGTAGAGGGGGGTTTGGAGTGGTTTATAAGGTATATACTATCATATTTGACTATACTTCTTGTAGCACTTTGAATAACATAAAAAATAGCTATATCAACAAGTGAGTTTTTTTTTAAATAAAGAGCAATATTAACAAGCAGAGCTGTTAAGCAGGGAATTGAATTTCCATCTGGGGTTGAGATAGCTGTGAAGAAGCTCAGACGAATTCTAGGCGTACAAGATAAGCAGTTTAAGAATGAGGTCAATCATCTTGCAAGGGTCAATCACGATAATATAGTAAAACTAATAGGCTACTGTGATGAAACAAAAGAAAGACCTGTGTACGATGAGGATCGGCACAAGTATGTCTTGGCTGAAGTGCAAGAGAAGCTGCTGTGCTACGAGTACCTGTCGAACGGAAGCCTTGACAATATAATCTGTGGTAAGTGTGCAGCTACATTCAAGTAACAAAGTTCACTTTTGGCCTTTTTCTTTCATCGGTTCTAAACTTCCATTTACCCTACCTGACCTGGAAAAAGAGTTCAGATCCAGCTGTTATACACTACTGGAGACAAGGATTTCCCTGTGGGTGCACCAACAGGACAATTCGAGTTTTCAGTAGTGATAGTTATATACAACTCTACTGTATGTTAGAAATATTGAATTAGAATTTAGCCTCGTCGACTTTGAAAAACAGAACAAAACAGATCACTCGACTTGGCTTTTACAGTGTTTTTGCTTTGCTGTCCAATAATGTGACTTTGCTGGTAAAAATCAAAGTAGCTATCCGTTTAACCTAGCTGTTGTCCCTAGAGCAATCACCCTTTAAATTGCCATCACTATTTATAAATAAACACATTTAGAGGCTTTTTGGTTGATAACCAGAACCTGCAATGCTGTGGTTTTGGTGAAATTTCATCTGCAGATATTTTGTTTTGTTAAGCAACTATTTGGTTGAATCACCAAGTTGATGAAATACAGAAAACAATTCCGACATGTGTGAGTGTGTGTGTGGATCCACCTTTTTTATGTTGTATATGCTACATTTTGATATATAGCCAACATAACGACATCATGCAAACACAAGCTAAGTAATCATTACAAATATCATTTGTCACGCAAGGATATGAAATATTTCAGATGTTTACTCTGCCTTTCTCCATTTTACTTTTGCAGATGAGTCTGGTAGACTAGACTGGCAGAAACGTTACAAAATAATCACAGGCATTTGCCAAGGTTTACGTTTCCTCCATGAGGGCCTTGATACCTCAATTATTCATATGGATCTAAAACCTAGCAATATATTGCTTGATGCCAATATGAGGCCAAAAATCGCGGATTTTGGTCTCTCTAGGCTCTTTAGTGAAGAACAAACTAGAACTTACACCATGCATCTTATGGGTTCAATGTAAGCTTTCTTTCTCTTCAAACATTTGATTGCCTCCCCTTTTCATTTTTATCTTACCTATAACGAGAATGTATGATTTTAGACAGATGGATTGAAAAAACCTCATCCCTCCAACCACCTATCGTGCATAACATTACCTTTTGGAGATAGGAGAACATACATTTGTGATTATTTAATTTCAAGACACCAAAATAAAATTGTTATATATAAACTTGATTTATACAAAAGAACTAGTTTGCCAAGAAAACCAAAAACCTTGTGTAACAATATGGATCTGAACAGCAGGTTCATGGCACAACCAGACCATATAATCACCATGTAAATAAAAGAACGTGGATTAGATTTAAACACCGTTCTTGTAGATTAACACATCAATAGACCTACTGATCATTAGGCACCACATGAATGAATAAAACATGCATTGCCAACCTGAATTTGTTGATCTAGCTACTAATAGCTTAAGTTGAGACTCACAATAAAGCACTCCTTCAACGGTTGTTGCAGTCCTATCCATCAAAGAAGATGGTGTGCAACATAGTTTATGTAGGCAATTGATCCAAACATGACAATGATGGCACCTGAGGCTTGGTGAAAATGAGCCATGATAAAGATCATGGGCAGTTGACCGAAGTGCTTCTCAAAAGCCTTGTTCGTCCTTATCCAGTGTAGGATTACAAGAGTAAAGGGTGTAGAGATCTACTCTCCCATTCACTGGTGTGCAACATAGTTGATGTAGACAATCGACCCAAACACGACAATGATGGCACCTGAAGCTTGGTGAAGATGACCCAGGATATAGATCATGGGCAATTGAGCGAAGTGCTTCTCAAAAACCTTATTTGTCCTTATCCAGTGTGGGATCACAAGAGTAAATGGTGTAGAGATCTGCTCTCCCATTCACTGGTGCAGCCAACAAAGTGGGATGGGATACACTATGTAGGGACCATGACACCTATGGGGGGAGGGGGTAAATTTGGCAACTTAAAACTAATGGCCTCTAAAGCCTACTTATCAAAACCTATGCAAGATACTATATATCTAAATGTGCACTACGGTTTTGCTAAGTGTTGCTATCTCTAGTGCAAAAGAGTTATGCAACCTAGGTTCCAATACTATCAACTATCAACTGAGGTCTGAGTGGACTTCTCAGTTCTCCTTTGGGATCTAAATCTTTTTGGTACTCTTCATGGTTGATTTGATATCCTTAGGTACTTAAATCAATTTGGCCCAACCCTTGTTGGCTTGCTTGTTCAGCTTGAGGACCACAACCTTGTCATTCTTCTTCTTCAATAGAAAAGGTGTGGTAGCCTTCTTGTCCACCTTGTTGGTGTAGGTGTTGGAGAGCTTGCTTGTCTTCTTCTTATCTCCCCCTTTCACCTTGCACTCAAAAAACTTGTGTCCTTCCTTGTGGCACAAGTACCATGTCACGGTTGCCCCTCATCAAGCTTCTTCATGCCATTGATAATGATCTTGATGAGGTTCGACTTACCTCCTTTTGCCTTTCAATACAATCAAGTTTTTACTGAGGCAATCTACTTCTTGCTTGAAGAGCTCATTCTCTATTGCAACTTCATTGGTGCATGAATCTACAACAACATTCTCAACACACATCTCGTTGCATGGGGGTGAGTCTAACTCAATAAGATCAATGCAAGAAGTAGAGGCATAATTTTTAATTATGTCAAAAAGAGATCTTTAAGGTGCCTTTTTAGGGGTATTTGCACTAGCTTCAAGTTTTTCAATTTTGTTAGCTAGCTCAATATTATAATCCACAAGAGAATAAAATTTGCTTGCTAGTTCTTGATAACTAGACATTGATCTAATTGACTTTTCTGTTAGTTATTTGATTATCTTTTGTTGCTTAATGCAAGTTTTTTTTTTAAAATTCTATAACAATTCAGCGAGATCATCATATGAAAGGAAGTTATCATGGCTACTTACATCGCTCTCACTTTCATTTTTTTCATATTTAACTTTTGACATGAGGCAAATGCGTGAGGATCTTGATGAAGACTTGCGTCCGTGCCTCTTGTGTTGGGCTTCATCATCACTTGAGGAACCATCCCAAGTCTTGATTGTTATGAGGGCTTGACCGCTTGCTTTGCTTGCCTTCTTCTTGGCCTTAAGTGTGGGCTTGTTTGGACAATCATCCACAAAGTGCTTGATCTAGTCACAACCAAAGCAGCCTTTCTTCCTTTGTTTCCTTCTTTGGTTGGTGAACATTACATCTTCAATGGTGATGGGAGCGCCCTTGGACCAGATCTTGCATAGAATTCTCCTCACTCCAACTATGAGTTGCGTGACTTCTTCTTCATCATCAGAGGAAGAGGTGGAAGCTTGATCGTCATCTTCTTTATCATCCTCATCCTCATCCTCATCTTCATCTTCATCTTCACCTGAGCTTGAGCTCTATTCCACTTGCTTGTCCTTCTTCTTCATCTTTTTGTGCTCATGACAAGTACTGAGAGCAATGCTTTGCTTGATTGATGAAGTGGCATCTTCTTGACCCATCTTGCATGACATATCAAATGCCACAATCTTGCCAATGACATGTTGGGAACATGACGCCTAAGAGGGAGGGGGTGAATTTGGCATTAAAACTAATGGCCTCTAAAACCTTATCAAAACCTATGCAAGATACTATCTAAATGTGCACTGTGGTTTTGCTAAGTGTTGCATCACTACTGCGAAGAGTTTTGCAACTCAGGTTCCAACTCTATCAACTAGCCTAGCAAGCTAAACTACAAAAGGTAAGCAAACAACCTAAAAAAGCAATTAAGTGCGGAAACATAAGTGAGGTAGAGAATGCAAACTCCTATTGACGATGGTATTTTTCCCGAGGTATCGAGAAGCTCTTGCTTCCCTCTAATCCCTGTTGGAGTCCCTCGCAAGGATACCACACAAGGGCCAAGCTCACGGTCAGGTAACTCAGTGGATAGCCCCCAAGGCTTCCCACCACACAAGTGGTCCTCCGAGGTGGCCTCTCCCGGATTGCTCCCATCATCTTCACTATTGAGCTTCTGACGGCTCAAACATTGTGGGCCTTGTTCTCTCTGGTACAACAATGGTGCACACCATAGTCGCAATTGGCATAATCTTGCAAGATTACAAGACCCTAGGGAACAACAATGGTGCACACTAGCATCAAGATAGCAAGAGGTATATGCAAACCTCACTAAACACTAGACCTAAGCCTAGAGCAAGCGCCAATGTGATTGTCTAACTAGCCTAAGCACTTCGCAGAGCACTACGCTAATCACCTAATATTTCCTTAAGAACTTTTGGTGGCTATAAGAATGAGTGTCAACTCACTAGAGATGTTCCTCAGCTCCAACAACCCTCAAATGGCTGGCCAAGGGGGTATATACAACCTCTCCCATGAAATATGGTAGTTGGTGGCAGTTTGCACTTTAGCAGACATGACCAGAAGGTCCGATGACCCCATTGGAGTTTTCCAATGGTCACCACATCATTGCACTTTAGCAGACATGACCAGAAGGTCCGATGACCCCATTGGAGTTTTCCAATGGTCACCACATCAGCTAGCCATTGCTGACCATTGGGCCTTTTCTCTGGTGCTTCTTCTCTAGTGATCATCGGAGAAATCCAGTGCCCTTCAAAACCTCCTGCAAAAACATTTTGGACTAGCCTTTTCTCTGGTACTCGTCCTCAGGAACCACTAGAGTTGTCCTATAACACCCTACGTCCAAAATATGCTTATATGGCCTAGCTTTGCATGTGGAATGGGCCTACATATGCATAGCGCCTCTCTTACACTTTGGTCCTCGCTTTGTGCAAAAGGTTAACCCAAAGGTGATACGTTTGGAGCGACAAGGATTATAAGCTAGCCCTCACCCACCTAAACTTCCAAAGTGGTACTAAACCCACCAACTAATGTCTCATGTGCCACATGGGACAACAACACAACTACTACATGCTTCTAATGGGCTGGAGTATTACATTCACCCCCTAAGTGCTAGCGCCCTCGGCAGCTCACCACATACGCATTAGATGCCTAGAACCACCCCTTGGTACACCCCCTACAGACACACGCAACAAGGGTTGATGCTCTGAATACCATCTGTAACACTCTAGAATGTTGTTTTTGTTGTTTTCTTCTGGGATGTTACATTTTTGGTGCATGGAAAACTCTTCTGTAGAAACATTGCCCATGTGTTGGCCTAGAGCCTAAGATCCGGTGCTAGCCACATCCACACCACCAAGGAATTTGGATGAGTGTTGGATGAGTGGACTAAACCCTAGGTCAGGGTTTTTGCCTAAGCTCTGATGCTTAGCACTAGAGAATTTTGGTGATGCACTCTAGTGCCATTCCTCCTCCGTTTCTTCATGTCTTCTTGCCCAAGCTTCGATCACTTGCTGTCTTGGACGGCATGTAAGTCTTCTAGGGTCTTCATGTTAGCTCCTAGTCCATCTTTCAGGTGTTGTTCACTTGATCTTCACATTGCCTTCTCCAAGTCCATCCTTGCATCAAATTGAATGAAATACCTTGTATACTAGCAAACCGCATTAGTCCAATTGAATATGTTGTCATACAATCACCAAAATCAAACATGACCCTAACCAAGTGCAATTTTCCTTACGGACTATGGTAGTGGAGCAACAATGTAGAAGTAGCATGTAACACCCCAGCCCGTTAGAAGCCTATAGTAGTTGTGTTGTTGGCTCATGTGGCCCAAGTGGCACATGTGTCATTGTGGTTAGTGGGTTTAGTACCACATTGAAAATTTAGGAGGGTGAGGGCCAGCTTATAATCCTTATTGTTCTAAACGTAGCACCTCCAGGTTAACCCTTTTACACGAAGCGAGGATGAAAGTGTAAGCGGGGTGCTACGCGTATGGAGACTTGTTCCACGTGCAGAGCTAGGCCATATAAGCAGTTTTTGGACATGGGGCATTACAGATGGTATTAGATCATCAACCCTTGCTGAATGTGCCCATAGAGGGGTGTACTAAGGGGTGGTCCTAGACATCTGCTGCATATTATGGTGAGTTGCCGAGGGCGTCAACCCTTAAGGGGGGTGAATGTAACACCCTAGCCCGTTAGAAGCCTGTAGTAGTTGTGTTGTTGGCCCATGTGGACCAAGTGGCACATGTGTGGTTGTGGTTGGTGGGTTTAGTACCACTTTGGAAGTTTAGGAGGGTGAGGGTCAGCTTATAATCCTTGTCCTTCCAAACGTACCACCTCCGGGTTAATCCTTTTACACGAAGCGAGAACGAAAGTGTAAGCGGGGTGCTACACGTATGCGGGCCCATTCCACGTGCGGAGCTGGGCCATATAAGCAGTTTTTGGACGCGGGGTGTTACATAGCAAAACTTAACTTATTTGTAGTACCTTGAGGGATTCCCAAATCTTGGGGCTCCTTCAATAAAAGTTTATGGCTTGGATTTTCCATTACTGGTATGGAAGAGAACTCCTCACCTCCCAATTTGCCTTCTTCACTTTATGAGTATTTGAGATTTATGGATAATTATTATATGGCTGTGAATATATATATATATATATATATATATATATATATATATATATATATATATATATATATATATATATATATATATATATATATATATAGGGAGAGGCTATTCAGTAGCCGGCTACAAAATAAGTTATTCTGTAGCCACCTCCATTTACCATAATTTTATACACTAATTTACCATAATATAAATACATATTTACGATAGTTGGGTTACTATAACACATGGAGATATTTACCGTAACGTTATAATAAACCACTTAGTAAATTAACATAGTAATTATCGTAACTCAAAGTGGCTACATAATAAGTTATTTTGTAGCCAGCTACAGGATAGTAGTTCTATATATATATATATATATATATATATATATATATATATATAACTATTTATATATATATATATATATTATATGGCTGTGAATATATACTAAATTGAACATCCACTTAGAGCATCAAGCTACACTAATCCACAACTTGGACAATGGAATATGCCTTGTTTTACTTGATTTGTGTTGACAAGTTTCACTTAAAATCGACTGATATATACATGGTTGCCTATAGGCTACCCCATGGGTGTAGCATACATGCTGCAATCCTTAGTCCTCTTCACGAGTTTAGTAGTAGATATTGCCCAAGTCTGATAGACTATGCCTTACAATAGTTGGGATCATGTAGGTGTATTCTTTCAAGAACGATCTATAAGGTAGTGTCTTCTCTAACTAAAGCCAATGGAACACATTAAGGCAATATCCTACTACCTCATGGATTTTGTACTATTGCCTCAACATAAAGAGTAGGTTGAATTTCAGTCTCCTTGAATTAACCCCAACCTTGTTTTTCCTAGTTCCTAATTCAAGGGGCATCTCTGATCACATTAGTTGGGTTACGATTATGGTGTAGCTCTCGTATGGATCTCAAACCCATCTTCCTTAATGCATCATGTATCTCATTCCATTATAGTTCCTTTGCTAACGAATGTTCCATGCACTTTGTTGTTTGGATATAGTCCAAGGCAATAACTTTGGAGTTTCTCATATTCTTATAAACTTTAGTCATCTTCTCACATATAATGATGACTTTATTTTATCCTTAGACTTGTTCACCTTGACAATTACAATTTGATTGATATAGTAGATAAGAACAACACATAGTGTGTTTTAAAGCACCATAGGCCCGTGAAGAGATCATGTAACCAGTTGGCTTTAGTGGTAACAATATCTAATGTAGTTAGTTCTACCTCCATGGTAAACTGAATCAAGATGGTTTGTTTGCAATACCTCTAAATCACAACAGCTCCACCAAGAGTGAAAGCATCCATTTGTGGCATAAAGCACATCAACATCTGATACCCAATTTAAATCTCTCTCTCTCTCTCTCTCTCTCTCTCTCTCTCTCTGTGTGTGTGTGTGTGTGTGTGTGTGTGTGTCATATTGTTGGGTAAATCTTGTTGGTCCATGGTCTACGTCAGTCACTTTTTTATAGTGTTGTGTGTTGTTACAACGCATCCCTTTTTAGACATAAACATGATAGGATTTCCTTTGCTATCGGTTCAGAGTTCATAAAGGTAACAAACCTTGTTTTCCGTCCATCAATAGATAGTCATTAGTGATGTGTGCCAATAGCCCATCACCTTTGCTCTCACAACTATTGTACATTTTCGCATAGTAAACCTCATTAAAAAATATCATACCTCGTTCTCATGTGTTGTTTCTTGATTTTGTATGGGTTTTGATATTTTTGTACTTCTGCATTAATCGGTAGCCATCAGAATGTTGATATTTGGTTATTTCTAGTAGTATGTACTTTGCTGTCCTCTTATCATTCTATATAATGCAGAGGTTACATGGCCCCAGAATACTACCACAAAGGGGAAATCTCAACCAAGTCAGACATATACAGTTTGGGCATTCTAATCCTTGAGGTCGTTACAGGGGAAAGAAACCACAAAGCCAGAGGAGATATATCAGGCGAGCAATTCATCGAGACAGTAAGAAAAACATTTATATTTTGCAGAAGACTTGCTACACATATAGGTAAAAAATATGTGTTACCTGTTTATTTTACTGTTTTTGTTGTTACTCTTCCTTTTAGGTACGTGAAAATTGGACCACAATGTCAACACTAATGTCAAAGTATCCGTCACTAGAATATGACTGCCTCCTGCAGATACAGAGATGCATTGAAATAGGGCTAAGTTGTGTGGAGACTGATCAGGAAAAAAGGCCTTCGGCTGGACAAATATTGGCGCAAATGCTTTTTGTTGAAAGTTCGTATGGGGTCGATGACCAGGTATAATTACATAAGACAAATGGCAGGCTTCAATGCTTTTAACATTGACTTCAGAATTTCTTTGTCTACATTTACATGAGCTATCATTACTACAAAAACAATAGGCTGGTAAATATACCCAGTCTAATAGATTTTGAAAATCCAAAAAATAGGAAATATCTATATATTATCTATTATCTATATCTCATCAAAGTATGGCTTTCTTGAGCTCTGGTTGCACCACATCATCTCAAATTGCGTGGAATACATGTTAGCGAATGGATAACATAGATCAAACCCAAAAATCACATGAATAGTACATACATAATATAAATAGTGCACAAGTTCTAAAATATATGTATAGAAATGTAAATGTATGCATGCACAATGTAGGTGTATAAACTTAGCAAACATATATACATTGTGTTCATGTATGTATAGATGGCCAACGGGTCGCCTAGCACAGCACGGTCCTGGGCCCGCTAAGGCATGGCCCGTTATGTGTCGGGTCGGTACAACACGCCTGGCTTAGCAGGTCGTGCCATACCTGGTCACCGGCTGCACCTCAGGCACGGGCACGATCCTTTAAGGCTCGAGCTGTGTCGGCCCGGCCTGGTGGCCCGCTGTGCTCCTGTGCCCATCAACCTTGTCGACGAAATATGGTCGGCAGTCTACCTAGGGGTATGCCCACGGTAGTAGATTATCGGCAGACAGATGCGCAAGCCCCAAACAAGACGGTGACGCAAGACAAACACGAGGTTTTATCCTAGTCAGTTACAATTGCCATATGTGGCCAGATAAGGATTCCTATTCTAACCGACCAGGATCCTGCTTGGTCGCCAAATCCGTCTTGATTCCTTGTGCGGGACTCCGATCAGGTTATCTGGGCCGCACGTCATCTTTCGGGTGGACTGAACCCATTGATCCGGGCCAGCCCAAGCTTAGCCGTAAGGGTATAGGGGTTAATACCCCCACAGCTAGTCCCCGAGCATCATGTATTATGCTGCGACACGCCATTTTAACCTTCTCCGTCAAGCGAGGCTTGAATTCTTGACGCCTCCGACCACCGTCATCACCGGAGAAGTAGGTTGTCCGAAGAATGTATGGTGCTCTTAAGAAAAAAGAAAAAGATTTCTGTCCTGAGAAGTGTGCCCACTTGTATTTCTGAAAAGAAATGTAAGTGGTCTTGAAGCATAGCATCCTTAAACATCAGAAGCGTAGAGGTCGAAAAACAAACACATTCACCGCAAGGTGAAGTGTGCCCACTTAGTCCCCGAGCTTGCTGGAAGGCAAAGTATGAGCCTTGTAGCAAGGTCTAAAAGAAGAGTCTCTTAACTGTATGTGAGTACAAATCACATGTAGCCAAGGAGAACCATTATTCAAGCAGTGGTCGGGGCAGTCCCCGAGCATACTAATAATCCTCATAATCATTCAAAACATTGGGGTCGATTTAAACAAACACATTCACCGCAAGGTGAAGTGTGCCCACTTAGTCCCCGAGCCTGGTAGTAGGTGACGTAGGCACGTGGTGCCAGGGTCTAAAAAAGAAATTCCGCTGAGGTTAAGAATCCAATTGCCGTACAGGCAAAACAAGATACACCGGCAGGTGCATCGTATCGACGTAGTCCCCGAGCTTGCTGGAAGGCGAAGTATGAGCCTTGTAGCGAGGTCTAAAGAAAAAGTCTCTTAACTGTATGTGAGTACAGATCACATGTAGCCAAGGAGAACCATTATTCAAGCAGTGGTCGGGGCAGTCCCCGAGCACGGCCATGGTCGGAGCGATCCCCGAGCACAAAAGTGGTCTGGGCAGTATCCAAACACAGTAGTGGTCTGTGCAGTCCCCGAGCACATTAGTGGTCTGGGCAGTATCCACGCACAGTAGTGGTCAAGGCAAATCCACGATCACTTGCGCTGCTTGTACTATTATTTTGTGTACTTTTCTCTGTTCTCTGCCAAGGCCAGTCTGATACGTCTGGTCAAAAAAGTAAATAGGTATAGTACGTCATTCTGTCTTCTTTTTTTTTTTGCAAACAGTCGGTTGACACCTGTATTGAGGTGTGTCAGTGTGGGCCCTCTTACACCATCAACGAAGAGGCGCGTACACTGTTAACGAAGGAGCGCGTTTATTGGCGCAGATTTCGAGGTTGTGTGAACAACCGTCTGCGATGCGTGCGCACGACTCCCAATATTCTCGGGCGGACGAAACGACGGTGCTCTTTGTTTTATATAATGCAGATCTGGTAAGTTACTCATACCATTCCCCATTGTCATCCGCCGCCGCAACCTTCTTCTTCCTCCTGCCGAACCCTATCCCCCAAAAATCATCACCAATCCCTTCGGTCTCCCGCATCCACCCACTTAGTAAAGACGAACTAATGGCGAAGAGAGACGCCCAGAAGAAAGGCGGGGTCATGGCGAAGGAATGGTGGAAATCGCGGAGCAACGAGCAGACCATCGAGGACCTCGTCGCCATGGGAGTGCTCCACAACAAGGCGCTTGCGGGATGGCGTGCACCGGAAGGAGAAAGCTTCCCCGATCCACAACCAGGTGAGATTGTGGTCTTTGAAGATTTCTTCAAACGGGGTTTTGGGATTCCAGTGCACCCTTTCCTTCAGGGTCTCTGCTTGTACTACGAGATTGGGATTTGCAATCTGCATCCCAACTCGATTCTTCTTGTCTCCACCTTCATCCATCTCTGCGAGGCTTATGGTGGCTTCCTGCCCCATTTCGACCTCTTTCGCCACCTATTCTGTCTTCGGAAGAAAGGGAGCGGTGGCTCGAAGATCGCCGGAGGCGTTTACCTGAACCTGCATGACGGCATGAAGGCTCAATACCTGCACTGCCCCTGGAACACCTCATTGGATGAGTGGTACAAGAAGTGGTTCTACATCCGTGAAGAGCCGAACACCATCACTCTGTGCGATGTAGGACTGATTCCAGAGAAGAGAAGCAGCTGGTCGGAGAGGCCTGAGAACTTGGAGCAGATCGCCGAACTGCTCGGGATGATCCCGTGGGGCAGGCTTGATGGCCCGAGCGTTGTCAGCAACTTCATCAGCCAAAGAATTCAGCCCTGCCAGAAAAGGATTCACCCCGGCTTCGAGTACCAAGGAGGCGCTGATCCGACGAGGACCAGGAAGGAGCCGCTCGACAAGATGGAAATCAAGGCCAGGATTGGAGAGCTGTTCAATCTGGCCGATCCCAATTATGTTGCACTAAACGCCATCGAACACGCCTTCAAGCTGGCTCGCCCTCCCCCAAAGGTAAATGACGCCTCCTGTTAACTGTAGAGTCATGTTGCGTCAAGAAAATAACTGTCTTTTCCCTCATTTTGTGTCTCAGTGTAATGGCCGTGACTGGGCAGAGTGTTTGTGTCGCCTCCCCCCGGTGTAGAATGGCCGCAAGCTACTGGGCCAGCCGCCCAGACCAGCGCCAGGACCGACGACGTTCACTGGGCGGTACTCGAGACCGTAGAGGACGCCTCGACTAGAGCCGCTGGCAAGCGTCCGGCTGCCAGCAAACGACGTCAAGCCATCTTCCCCCTGTCGGACGACGAAGCAGAGGATGCGGACATCTTCCGGCTCGTCCCCCGAAAGAGGAGAAGGCAGGTGGGACCGTCGGAGCAGGGTGGCTCCTCTGTGCCAGCAGTGGTCACAGCACCGACCACTGCAACACAGAGCACAGACGAAGGGAACATGCCGCATCATACTCCGACGCCCGTACCGGAGGTTGAACAAGTCCCGGTAGAAACTGTCGAGCAAGCGGAGCAGGGACGGTCGAGGAGACGTTCCTTCGCCACATCCTTCCGCAAGTCAAGACTATAAGTATCTATACTTTTGATGTAAGCTTCGCATTTTGCATTGGATGCTATTATCTCCTGAATTCGTCTCTGAATGTATTAGATCGGCGTCCACCGAAAGCCCCGACCAGCTAGCTGGGTACGGAACATCCTTACCAACAACGGTGGGACAAACTGCTCAGCAACCAGCCATGGAGGAGCCCATGGTAGGGACTCCGCCTGGGCCTCAGCAGGCGGACGACCAGACGCCAGTCCCCGAGCAGAATACAAGTGCTCCAAGCACAAACCCTGATGAGGCGGATACCACGGCGCTAAGGGAGCTGGATCTAGCCAAGGGGCAGCAGCCAGAAGTTGCCCGGAACATGGTTGCCGACGCGACGGCTCATGGGAAAGCCGTGGTGATCGTGGAGTCTGCGAACTCCGGACCAGTGCCGCCTCCCGAACAGGAGGCCGAAGAGGATGAAGTGGAAGAAATCCTGGGCGGTCCCCAAGATAGGCGACAACATGTATATGTGTCGCGCTATTGGAACGACGAATGGGTCATGCACGAGGAAATCCCAGAGGTCGAAGAGACCTTAAGAGTCGAACGGGCGGCCAAGCGTCTGGTGACTGAAGTCCAGGTATATTTGGCTTTAGTCCTTGACCCTATTGTGTAGTCAAACTGTCTGACGTAGCTTGTCTGTGTGCAGGACTTGATGAAAACTGCAAGATACCGCAAAAGGTGCTTCGACCAGGTAGAAGGAATCGTGATGACCAACAAGGAGCTGACGGCTGAAGTGGAACGCCTATGGCACCAACTTGAAGCCACCGACCAGGAGAGGACAGACCAAGAGGCATAGAACCAAAACCTGGTTGGCCAGCTCGAAAGCAAAGAGCAGGAGAAAACAGGTAAGTGTTCACCGTATCATAACAAGTGCGAGACTTGTGTTATTTTGTTCTTGACAGTAATAGCTGTAATGCAGGTTTAGAAGCTGAAGTGACCCGCCTCCAGGGGGAGAACAGCCGTGCGCTTGCAGAATGTGGTCGCCTGAAGGAGGACAACGAGAAACTGGCACGCCGCCAGTCGGAACTCCAAGACCACACTAACAGAATGAAGGACGACCTGAAAAGTAAGCACTCCAGACCACCTTTCTCATACAATTGCCCACATTGCCTTGTCGTGTCATCACGTTTGATGTCTTGTACTGTTTTCAGTTTTGAAAGTCAATGCCAAGAGGCACCTTGAGGCCGTGATCAAGGAGCGTAACGACTGGAAAGCACAATACCTTAAGGCCACCGAGGAGCGGGACACATGGAGCAAGCGGTGCCAAGAAATGGCAACTGGCATTGTGCCCGTCCTCGACCTTATCGACCCGGCGCTCACAGAGGAAGAGCTAAGGACGCCTCAGCTCGAACTGGTCGAGAGATGCAAGCAAGCATGGGGATGGTTCCAAGAGTTTGTGAAGGAGGCGGGTGAGTACACGGGTGCCCATGTGCTAAGCATGGTGCGTGCTCACTACCCCCTGATCGATCTCAAATGCTTGGAGGCTGGGTACCCGAAGGAGATAGACCCAGACAAGGCCGAAGAGCTTCGGATGGCCCAGCTGGACTTGTCGTCAAAGATAATTAGCGATATTAACCTGTGCGGAGGTGGGACAACACCTGTGCAGGGTATGCCATCGACAAGTTAGCTGGAAATGCCGTCAGCTGCAAGCCAACCAATGAAGCCTGCGGTCTCGACCAGCCAGGCACCGGCGGGGCCATCCCCTTCAGCTTGATTAGCTCAAGAGTCCCCGAGACTCGAGTAGGGTATCAGAGGCGATGAGCAGTAAATGCCCTGCTCCCCGACCAGCCAATGTAATAGGCTTAGAGCTGTAGAAGGAGGACATAGTTGTGTTATTATAAACTTGAGCCTCTTCAGGCAAGCTTGTAATAATGTAACTGTATATCATTATAAGCTTGTTTGCTTTATACAAAATGCACTTTAAGCTTGAAATTTTTTGTTGGTGTAACTAAGTGGGAACGTGTTAACGTTCTGTTTAGTTGTACCATTTTGCTCGACACATCATCCCAAAGGGTTTGTGCGGCCCTGGTTGGCATGTGGTCGGAGTGTGAGGTAACATGACCTGTGCACACGTGGACACGGACAAGTCAAACCAGGGGGGACCTGCCGATCACCCGCAACGTAGAGAGCGGATCCCGTGCACGTGTTGGGAGGAACCGGAGACAGGACCTGCTCCGAAAACCGTAGAAGGAGTGGTGGTCGGCTTGTACTGGCTAAGTCAGAATATCCATAAAATTCGTAGTGACACATTAGAGTGGTCGGAGAAATCATAATTGCTTTATTAAAGTAAATCGAAAATGTAAATAGAGTACATATCTCAGTAGTTAAGCATAGAATCGTCTAAGCTTGTCGATGTGCCACGAGTTTGGTACGTCCGTGCCGTCCAGGTGAGCTAACCTGTAAGACGTTGGACGTGTAACTTCCTTGATCATGAAGGGTCCCTCCCATGGGGTTGCGAGTTTGTGGACGCCGGCCTGGTTCATCTTCCACTTCAGTACTAAGTCCCCGACCACGAAGAAACGCTCTTTAACGTTCTTGTTGTAGTACCTGCGCAAAACAGCAAGGTATTTGGCCGTGCGCACGCAAGAATCGAGCCTTTTCTCCTCTGCGCTGTTGATTTCTAGCTCCCGTACTTCCTTGACCTTGCCCTCATCGAAGTTCTCTACCCGTGCTGATCTGAAAGCTATATCTGGTGGGAGGACTGCCTCAGCGCCGTAAACCATAAAGTATGGTGAGACGCCGGTGTTACGACTGGGCTGAGTTCGGAGGCCCCAGACCACGGCTGGTAGCTCCTTGAGCCATCTGCCAGGAGCTTTATCGTTTTCTCTGTACATCCTCTTCTTCAATGCGTCCAAAATCATGCTATTTGCCCGCTCGAATTGTCCATTAGCTCTAGGGTGCGCCACCGAGACGTATTTTACAACTATGCTCCTTTCATCGCAGAAGTCCCAAAAAGCGTTCCCGGTGAACTGAGTACCCAAATCAGTAATGATGCTGTTGGGCACGCCGAAACGGTGGATGACCTGGTCGAGGAATGTGATAGCTTTCTCTGAAGATGCCTGTACCAGAGGCATGTATTCTATCCACTTAGAAAATTTATCAATTAGCACGAAGACGCATGTAAATTTCCCAGGAGCTGGTTTGAAAGGCCCGATCATGTCCAGTCCCCAGCAGGCGAAGGGCCAAGAGGCTGGAATCATCTGGATCTCATGTGCTGGTACATGGATTCTCTTGGAGAAGAACTGACAACCCTCACAGCGGCGGACTAGCTTCTCTGCGTCGGCCACTGCTGACGGCCAATAGAACCCTGCTCGGAAAGCCTTACCGACCAGTGTTCTTGAGGCCGCGTGGTTGCCGCAGGAGCCAGAGTGGATTTGGTCTAGGAGATGCTCGCCTTCGTCCTGGGTTATACACTTCATCAAGATTTCCTCCTTAGCGTTTTTGCGCCATAACTTGCCATCGGCGAGCAGATACTGCTTACTACGACGCATCAGGCGCTCATTTTCTGTTCGATCGATATAACCGCTACCATCTGTCAAGTACTTGATGAAAGGCGTTCTCCAGTCCAGCTCATGAGTGGTCGGAAGCGGCTCGGTTGTGCTCGGCGCCGGAACCATAGCCACTAATTGCTGGTCTGAAACTTTGTTGGTCATTGAATCTTTGTCTTCAATGGAAGGCGTGAGCAGGTCTTGGACGAATACGCCATGTGGGATTTTGGCTCGGGATGATCCTAACTTTGACAACGCATCCGCTGCCTGGTTCTTGTCCCGGACCACGTGTATGTACTCGATGCCATAGAACCTGCCTTCCAGCTTTCTTATCGATTTGCAATATGCGTCCATCTTTTCACTGGTCGTGTCCCAGTCCTTGTTGAGTTGGTTGATGACCAGAGCCAAATCTCCGTAGACATAGAGACGTTTAACTCCAAGCTCAATCGCAATGCGTAGACCATGCAGGCATGCTTCATACTCGGCGGCATTATTAGATGCTGGGAAATAAATCCTGAGGACGTACCGGAGCTGCTCCTTGGATGGTGACACAAAAAGAACTCCTGCTCCTGCACCGTCAATGTTGAGAGAACCATCGAAGTACATCGTCCAATATTCGTCGGATCCCGGAGAGGCAGGCGTGCTTAAGTCTGTCCACTCGACGATGAAATCGACGAGTGCCTGAGACTTGATTGTAGTACGGCTTGCAAATTCCAAGGAAAGGGGGCATAGCTCCATTGCCCATTTGACGATGCGCCCGTTCGCATCCTTATTGCGAATGATGTCCCCCAAAGGATACTCGGTCATGACTACCACACGATATCCATCGAAGTAATGTCTCAACTTTCAGGATGTTATCAGTATGGCGTAGAGCAGTTTCTGAATCTGTGGGTACCTGGTCTTGGATTCGTTGAGTACCTCACTAATGAAATAGATTGGCCGCTGTACCTTGTAGGCGTGGCCCGGCTCGTCGCGCTCGACCACCAGTGTAGTGGAAACCACCCGATCGGTTGCCGCAATGTAAAGTAGGAGAGTTTCATCTTCTCTGGGAGCAGTAAGTACCGGAGGTGACGTGAGGTATTGCTTCAGCTGCGTGATGGCAGCGTCTGCTTCCTCCGACCACTCAAACTTCTCGGACGCTTTGAGCAGTTTGAAGAACGGTAGTCCTTTTTCTCCTAATCTTGATATGAAACGGCTTAGAGCAGCCATGCAGTCGGTAAGCTTCTGGACATCCTTTACCTTTTTTGGGGGCTTCATGTCTAAGACAGCTTTGACTTTCTCCGGGTTAGGGCGTATGCCGTCGTAACTGACGACGTTACCGAGCAATATGCCAGAAGGGACACCAAAGATGCACTTCCTTGGGTTTAATTTCCATTGGAACGTATTAAGGGCTGCGAAGGTGCGTTCCAGATTGTCAACAAGGGTGTGTGCTTCCTTGGTTTTGACAACTACATCGTCGACGTAAGCCTCGACGAGGCCGTCTTTTATCTCGTCGTTGAGGCAGGCCTGTATAGCGCGTTGGTAGGTGGCACCGACGTTTTTGAGCCCGAACGACATAGTCGTGTAGCAGTAGGCGCCGAAAGGCGTGATGAAAGATGTCTTGATCTGGTCATCCTTTTTGAGAGCGATCTGGTGATAACCAGAGTAGCAATCGAGAAAGGAAAGCAGCTCGCAACCGGCGGTTGAATCTACGACCTCGTCTATGCGAGGTAAACCAAAGGGGTCCTTAGGGCAGTGTTTGTTGAGATCAGTGTAATCAACGCACATTCTCCATTCATTATTCTTTTTGCGTACAAGAACCGGGTTGGCTAACCATTCCGGATGATACACTTCTTTGATAAATCCGGCTGCCAAAAGCCGTGTAACTTCTACCCTAATCGCCTCCTTTTTGTCGCGAGCGAACCGCCGTAGCTTCTGCTTGATTGGTTTGGCCTTGCTGTTGACATTTAAGGAGTGCTCGATCAAGTTCTGAGGTACACCGGGCATGTCGGAAGGTTTCCATGCAAACACATCCACGTTGCCCCTCAAGAACCTGATGAGCGCGTCTTCCTATTTGGGATCCAGGTCGGCCCCGATGAGGGCTGTTTTGCTAGGATCGCCCTCGACCAGCTGGATCGTCTTGTGCTCCTTGGACCTGATGTTCTTGCGCGGAGCCTCGAGCTCTGGGATCTCCAGGTGGTCGGCCGAGGTCTTCTTAGCGTCGAGCATGGTCTCGGCCATGCGAATAGAGAGGTCGTGGGCCTCTGCTATTTTGAAGCTGTCGTCCTCGCAAGTATAAGCTGCATATACGTTGCCCCTGAGGGTTAAAACTCCTTTCTCAGTAGGCATCTTGAGCACCAGATACCTGTAATGAGGTATGGCCATGAACTTGGTGAGCGACGGTCGACCAAGAATAGCATGGTAGGTGCCGTCGAAATCAGCGACCACGAAGTTGACGTAGTCGGTGCGGAAGTGGTCCGGAGTCCCAAACTGCACAGGTAGCGTGATCTGCCCGAGAGGTGTGGAGCTCTGTCCGGGGAGAACGCCCCAGAACTGTGCCTCATACGGCTTCAGGTCCGCCTGGGCTATTTTTCAGAGCGGGCAGGCTGTTCTTGAACAGAATATCAATGGAGCTGCCGCCGTCGATCAGTACCCTGTCGAATTGAACCTTGTTGATACAAGGATCGAGGACCAGGGGAAAATGCCCTGGCTCGGGTATGGCGGCCCATTGGTCCTTCCTGCTGAAGTAGATTTCACGGTGAGACCACAGAGGGAGCCGCGGATCGGTGAGAAGGTTGTTGGTGTTTGCCACGTTCAAGCAAGCGCGGGCGAGCAGCTTGCGTTCTCGTTTGGTCTCAATGGACACCTTGCCACCGATGATGGTGTGCACGCGATCAGTCGGCTTGACGTATTTATGACGAGGATCTGCATCGTCGTCGTCGTTGTCCTCGTTGCGCTGTTCCCCCGCGTCGTTAGGCTTGTCGAACGTATCCGGAGCCTGTTGACGCGTGTAGATAGTCTTGAGGACGCGGCAATTCTCCATGGTGTGGTTCGATTTAGGATGGAGCTGGCAGGGTCCCTTCAATGCTTTGGCGTAGTCGTCCTCGTAGTTTCGACGTCCGCTGCCCTTTTTCACAGTATTGACCTCGCCGTCGTCTTCCCGAGCATGCTTGCTCCTGTAATCGTCGCGGCGGTTGCGCCGCTGATTACGTTGATCACGGTGGTCGCGGGAGTCGTTGCGCTGGTTGCGGCGGTCAAAATTGTCGTTCCGACCACGATTGCCATGGTAATCGTCGCGGTGTGGGGGGTGGTCGGAGCGTGGAACCCTTGCTGCTTCTTCAACGATTATCTTTTTAGCGTCGTCAGTGTCCGCATATTTCTTAGCGGTGGCCAAAAGCGCTGTGACCGATTCGGGTCTCTTCCGGAGGAGCTTGTCTCTTAGGGCGTCGTGGAAGCGGAGGCCGGTGACGAAAGCCTCGATTGCTTCGTTGTCGGATATTGATGGGACCTTGATGCGCATCTCCGAGAAACGCCGAACGTACTCGTGTAGTGGTTCATCCTTCCGATCTCGGATCCGTTGCAGATCGTACTTGTTGCCGGGTTGTTCACAAGTAGCGATGAAATTGTCGACGAAGGCCTGCCTGAGCTCCTGCCAAGAGTCAAAATAATTCGCTGGCAAGCTAACCAGCCATTGGTGACCTGCATGACCAACAACGACTGGAAAGTAGTTAGACATGACGTGCTCATCAGCCATGGCTGAGCGGCACGCAGTTTCGTAGAGCATGACCCATAGTTCAGGGTTTTCCTTGCCGTCGTACTTCTGAAGTTTCTCGAGTTTGAAATTCTTGGGCCATATGACTTGGCGAAGGTGTGGAGTGAACTGCTTCAAACCCGGCGGGCCGTGGGCAGTGTCATATTCCATACGGCGATAGCTTTCATGGGATGCACGATCGTTGGCTCTCTGGTTGATGCGAGCGCGCAGATCACGTCCGACGAGGTGATGGCGGAGATCGTTATTGCCATCGCGGCGATCTCGATTGCCATCTGGATTAGCCCTGCGACCGTGGTTATCACGGCGATTGTCGCGGTTATCTCGATGGTTGTCGCCTCGAACGTCGTGGCGGTTATCCTCCCGGCGGCGGTTGTCGTCCCGATCACCATCATGACCACCGTTTCCGCCTTGACGGTTGTCCGATGGGTCGTTATTGCGTGAGCCACGTTGGTTGAGTGGCTGTGAGCGACTTGAGTATTGGCGGCTGTGGCTTGATTCGACAGAAACGGATGGAGCCCGGGCTTGATTCATCTCTGCGGTCTGAGCCATAGCAGTTGTCAGATAAGCTTGTATGTCATCACGGACTGCTTGGGTCTCGGGAGTGTTGGGCAACCGCTGCATTGTCGCCATGGCGACGGCTACGTTGGCGCTTGGGGTCTTGAAGACTTGTTTGTCCCCCACCCTGTCGAAAGCATTGTTGAGGTCACGTGGTCGGAGCCTTATGCGTCGTGCCTCCTGGTCTGCTTCAACTTCGATTTGGCGGCGATTAAACCGGTCAATATTGCGCGCTTCGCGTGCAGTCTTTTCTTGTTCTGTTTCGCCAACTGCTGGCGGCTCGTCGTTGCTGACAACATGGATCAAATCCCCTCGTCTTGGTGGGAAAGACGGAAATTGGGGGAAACCCGGGGCGTGGTCTGGTAGGTCCAGATCGTATTTGACGCCTTCATCTTCGTGACGCTGAAGCTCGGTGTGGACAGATGCGTTGGATGTGATGCCGGATGAGGAGCTGGAGTCCCCTTCTCGGACTGTGTGGACGGATCCTTCCTGATAATCTTCAATCCGGACCATGTTGACGATGTTGCATGGCTTCGGCCGAGATTGGTGAATAGGACGTAGATCCGAGCGGCGTCGTAGGTTGTACGCGTAGCTGGAGGCAGCGTTTCGCAGGCCGTAGAGCTGGACCTGGTGGTTCTCCGTCGGGACTTCGTACTCGCAGAGTCGGAGACCCGTCGCGAAGGCTGGATGGCGACGAGCGGAGCGCCCCTCAGGAGTAGATACGACCACAAGATCTATTCCAAGCCGTGCAGGACGACCGGCCCGAGCTGGTCGGATAGATCTGTTGTGGGGAGCTGTTACCTGCTCATTAGGTTGGCTTTGAATCGTACTTACCAGAGCTAGGGTTTCAGCGAGTTTGATGCCGACCCGATCAATGGAGTCGAGCAGGTCGGTGTCGTCGATCTGCTTTCCTCTGTAGCGGGGAAGCGGATGACGGGTTGCCGGCGTGGCTGTAGGCGTGGTCGGAGCCAGATGTACCATGGTCGGAGCCAGATCCATCGTGGTCGGAGCCGTATTCACCGTGGTCGGAGCCGTGTTCACCGTGGTCGGAGCCGTGTTCACCGTGGTCGGAGCCGTAGCCGATGCAGGTGAAGTAGTCGTCGGCGCAGGCTGAATCCATGCCTCCTCCGCGGTCGTGGCGATGGAGTCATCGGAGCTGGTGGTCCAGGTGATCTGGCCGACGGTGAACGTGAGGCCGTTGGGCGTAGCCATGGAGCCGGAGATGATGACCATCTTGTTCGCTTGGAGAGCAGTACGCACACCCCCTACCTGGCGCGCCACTGTCGACGAAATATGGTCGGCAGTCTACCTAGGGGTATGCCCACGGTAGTAGATTATTGGCAGACAGATGCGCAAGCCCCAAACAAGACGATGACGCAAGACAGACACGAGGTTTTATCCAGGTTCGGCCGCCAAGAAGGTTCGTGCCACCGCCGCTCGCGCTACCGGCGCTGCACCTCCACTCGTGCGCTGCTGGGGCCACCGCCCGCGCCGCCACTTGATGCACCGCCGCTTCCCAGTGGTGGACTGTCGGGTCGTGCCCCTGCGCCGCCACTCGATGCGCCACCGCTTCTTGGTGGTGAAGAATGGTATGAGAAGCCCGCGTGGTAGAGAACTCGGTAGGGGAGCATGTGGTGGTTGAGAGAAATCAGGAGGGGGCGGTTGAGAAATCGGGAGAGAGAGGAAGTCATGACCTCGGCATCATAGCGCGAAGAACACTAGGGGTGGCGGCTAGCGGCGGGAGAAGTTGAGTGGTTAGGGTTCGGTAGGATAGGAATAGAGAGAGAAGTTGATTTGTATAGTTGGGGTTTCTAATTGGGTCGGGCTGGGCTAGCACGTCATGCCAAGGTAGTGACCTAGGCACCCTCTCGTTGGGCTGGGCCAGCACAGGCACGATGTCTATCAGGCTGTGCTGTGCTTGGACTGGGCCAAATCGACAGGCCATGGGCCGTGCCCATGGGCCTTGGGCCATATGGCCATCTATACATGTATGTATAGATACATACAAATAGTTACATGTATCTTATATACATATATATGCGTACGCGTACACATTCATTCATATATCCATATACACATACAAACTTAGAAAAAAGGCTAATAATGTTTGGCACTTGAAAAAGATTCGATCACTTCCTATTTTATACCCTGTATGGTAATGTACCCGTGTGAGCAAAGAAATTATGTCATTGGCATATTTCTAAGAGTAAGTTGCTTTTAATGTGTGTAACAGATTAAAATTGTGTACTCTAACATGAACTTCTCATGTCATCAACATAGAAAGGGCCACTGTTATGCATTATTGGTTATGAACATGTATATATGGCTATGGAATTTAATTTAAATAGATAAAGCTTATATTTAATAAACATGGGAAACACAATATAATTTTCTTCTTCCACACCTTATTAGAAAAGTAAAATTTGAAATTACCATAACTATTACTTCATGACCCCATGTTTCTTAATTAGATACCTTACAATCAATCATCTTACATTCTCTCTTTTCCCATGTAAATTCGTAACCGTCTTTGGTTGAATCCCATTTAATTTCAAAATAAAATGATGGCACTTCCTTTGATCTCAAATATAAGTCTATTGGGGTTTGTCCTAACTCAATTTTTTGACCAGTTATATTGACTTTGATATAAGTTAATGACATACATGTGTGACAGTACTAGATTCCATACGGAAAATACTTATAAAATACAACTCTTTTCGTTAAGACAATATATTTTTACTGGTGTTGTTAGTCAAAGTTGAAACATTTTGAGGGACAAACATAGATTGACTTATATTTGCAACCAGAGGAACTACGAAATTACCATAGTTAGTTAACTTCTTAACTAGTAGCATTGCTAACTTTTATTAGCCTACGGCACACTTATATGATGAAACAATAGCAACATAGTTTTGAGTGACCTTTCTTCTCGTATTTACAACTGTGTTGATCCACTTAATGTACGTAGTGGATATAATTCTGCAAAATTCGTCTTTGTGATGAATGTGTACTTCAACCTACTACTCAGTTTGTTTTCACTACCTTACATGGGTTAGACAATAAAGTGCATCATTGCCAAGATCACCGCAATAACTTCTATTCGGTTTTTGTAATAACATGTAAAAGTCTGTAACAAATCCACGATCTATGGCACAGAGCAACACACAATATTTTCTAGCGTTTTTGTTATGAGCTGTGTAGCAGTAAGCAAAACATATCGGTTAAGTCATGCTTAAGGGTTCATATAGTCGAGATCCAGTTGATATAAAATACAGCTGTGCCATTTTATACAGTTCTTTATTACATATTTACATGGATATTTGGCTCCTCTCAACCTACAGGAATCACAAATCAGCACACTTCCCAGAAGCAGCACTGCAAACTTCAGGAATTCTGGCATTGATTCGAGCAGGGTCTTGAAAAGAGCAACATCAACCTCATTAACCGCATATATCTTCCGTGTGTTCACCTCTGCTAACAAAAGTCAGATAGGAATTCTGTCCTTTGAGGTTGCCAAAACAATTCTCAAGGGCTCAGATCTGATGAAAACTCTCTCCAAAGAAAGCATGAAGCATCTGAAAGAGGTGGTGTTTAGCTATGAAGGCATCCGCAGTTTGATTTCAGAAGATTACAGTCAGTTGTTGGGTCTTGTTGAAACTGACATAAGGTAGATGGCATCTGCTGAGTCTGTAATTACCAGTACTTTCAGATTTACTTACATGCACTACGTTTGAATTATACAGAGAAGATTTGAGTAAATTTTCTACAGAGGTTGCTCGCTTTGGAAATCGGTGCCAAGATCCTAGACGGCATTGTTTGGATAGGTACTTCAAAAGGTAAAACATACTGATGCTATCACCTGATAAATTTATACTGAGTCCATGGCTTCAGAACACCTTATACTGTGTATTCTGTATTCTTATGCATTCTATTATTGTTAACGAATAGATTAGAGTCTGAACTGATTCCTGGGGAAAACTTGGAAGAAACAGTGGTTTCCGACATTCACTATCTGATAAAGCTTGCGCAGCGCACTTCGGTCAGTTGTTTAATTGCTTCTTTGCATAGCCGTACCAATGTTGTCATGGTGTATAATAAAACAATTCTTTTGCTACTAAGTCGTCCCCCACTCTTTGCATGTGCCACTGAAATGTTGCTCATTTTGTTGTTTGTCATTTTTGCTGCCTTTTGTGGCACTCTGACTGGAAGAATGAAAAAGACATCATCTTTGAAATATCTCTTATTTATCATACCCCTGATGACGTAATGTAGTGGCAAGAACGAAATGAGCAAAATTTCTCTGCACACTAAAGAGTAGGGATCTTTTGTATGTTAATTTTTCCTTTATGCAGGAACTGTATCAAGAAATGTTTGCACTGGACAAACTTTACATGCAACTGGAAGATCCAATTGTGGGCGGTATGTGCTTCATACCCAAGTTTCTACTAAATATATTGTCATATACGGAGTATATAACAACAAACTAAAGCATATGGAGCTCTAATATACTCTCCCACGGCTGAACTGGCAAGTGCCACCGAATACTGCTTGCTGCCACGCTTTCTCATTAGAGTAAAACTTCTTAGTAATATTCAAGGCCAGAGGTGGAGGTTGGCTCTCTAGTAGCTGGTGGCGCAATAGTACATCAGAGATGGAAAGAGAGTGTTGGAAATAGGGGCATTTTTTGGTTTACTTTTATCCAGAATTGTACAAAATAACATGACATAAGTGTATGGATGGGAATGGGTCGGGTCGACCCATTGGATAGTTGACCCGACCCACAAAAATAGGGCCAATGGGTCATCGGGGCTGTCCCTAAATTCCAAAATGGGTCAATAGAGCCGGAACCTATTGACCCAATGGGTACCATGGGTCAACCCACTTGTCATATTAATAATCTTTTTCTTTCATTTATTGGCGTTCTTCATTTTTTCAAATAAATACGATTGGTCATAACTTGTGTAAGATTGTCTGTGCTTGGAAGTACAGTGAGGAATATCAATATTTTGGAAGTGAAAATTGATAAAATTAAAATCATGGTTCACTTGCAAACTTATTTAATTTGATGCATTGCTAATAATCTTAATATATTATTATGATATTTTTTAATCTTGTATCTTATCTTTTCTAAAAGTGTTGATAGTATTCATGGTTTATGATTGTAGAAAAATATTTGGGTCAACCCATACTACCCAATGGGCCATCGAGGCCATAGCATATAGGGAAATGGGTCGACTCATGGCCCCTAAAATTGGCCTTGAGGCCACAGGGCCGGGTCAGCCCATTCCCATATTGACATAAGTGAACAAAAACATTTGACCAGTACTACTTGTACGGAACATGCTTTGTTCGCTAACATGCACATTACAAACCACAATCAGTATTGGAATCATAGGAATGATCTGTAAAGAAGCCATAGCGATATACCACAGAGAGTGACCAGTGCCAATCTTTGAACATCTTGATCTGAAGCTAGTTGATGAAGTGGATCAAGTTTATGCAGTGTGCAAAACATGATCATACACACAGTGCTAGAGTGCATATATCACAAAACAATGAAGCCACGGCACCACCTGCAGAAACCGGATCACTTGGTTTTAGAAGCTGGATCCTCTGGTTTTCCCTAGAAAATTGTGAAACCTTACAAACACCTGCCCAGAAGGAACCCCAGCATGGAAGGTGAACCTAGAGTTATTCTATAGGGTCAGCAAGAACTCTTCACTGTAGAGACGAAGAGCCCGGGGACAAAATTAGGGTTGGAAAAGGGTATTATGGTTTGGAGAGGCAAAAAATAGTAATTGTATTCGAGTTTTTTTAATCAGTTTTGGATCCCCTTAATTGTCCATGCCCTTCGTATTTATAGGGTGGGGAGGCCTTGCTCTAATGAAAAGTCTAATGCAAGTGAAATCATGCCTAATACAGCTTTTGCGAAGATTCAGCAGAAACTAGACCATCTAGTTTCTGAATCCGGTCCACCGGATTTGAACAAGTATGTCACTTTTGACATATAACACATCGCCCCTATTTCTGGTAAAGCTTGCATACCAAAAAATATCTAGCTAGATCAATAGCATCTAAGGATGATGATCGACATGCTTTATTGGTCCAATTTTGTTCTAATGGCGATATTCACATTATCATCCATAAGGATCGATGCGTTATGACATACACTAGGATAATACCTTTTGAAACACTTATTGTCCATTGAGAGCTCTAGGAAAATGCTTATATTATAATGTCTCCATCATATATGAATCTTTGCCACCTTGTACAAACCTTCCTAACTTGGATACCAAACTAGGAAACTTATTATATTTTGTTCTAAGAGGTAAAATTGTCTTGAGCTTTACTTCATTATTTTATACTCTGGCAACTTCGCTTTATCTTTCTTAGTTTCCTTTAAAGTCTTCAACTAGTGCTTCGGTAACTTCATCAATATTGTCCATCATCAAATTATAATAATCAACAAGGACAAATCATTTTGTTTAGCTAGCCAAAAAGAGTCTAGATTCACCTTAATAGCAAAGTGGTTCAACTCTTTTTATGCTTAGGGACTGTTTGGGACTGCTCCGCTTCATTTTTTTTAGCTCCGCTCTCAACTTCACTAGCCAAACAGAAACAACTCCACCAGCTATTCTCTAGAAAAAGGGTGGAGCTCGTGAAGCACCTAAAGGGGTACTCCAGAAACTCTAATTTTTTTTTGAAGCTGCT
Organism: Miscanthus floridulus; assembly: GCF_019320115.1. Lineage (NCBI taxonomy): Eukaryota > Viridiplantae > Streptophyta > Magnoliopsida > Poales > Poaceae > Miscanthus > Miscanthus floridulus. The sequence goes on along the minus strand of NC_089588.1, from coordinate 28,464,003 downwards.
CTATGGTGGAGTTGGTGGATTAATCCCAAACAGGCCCTTAGCAAGCTCTCGGTCCCATGAACATGAAGTATTATCCTATGTAGAAGCTGGGGCCATTTCTTGAGTAGCACTGATATGATGCTAGGAAAACTAGTGCTCCAATTTTAGAAACTAGGTACACCGATTTGGACTTGTTTGTCCAAAGCTGTCGGTACTACTCCCACAACCTTTCAGGTATTGGACTCATTGGAAAACATGCATGTACCTTCTGGTGGTATTGGAGGTGGATCATATGATATAGAAGTATATTGAGGCACAAATCACAACTGCAGATGCCCTCTTTGCCGAGTGCTGGGGGCACTCGGCAAAGCCAGCCAAGCACTCGGCAAAGGCTTTGCCGAGTGCCGCACTCGGCAAAGGTCTCTCGGCAAAGATTTTATCGGCAAAAATTTCTTTGCCGAGTGCCAAAAATCGACACTCGGCAAAGTCTTTACCGAGTGCCAAGCCCGCACTCGGCAAAAAAATAACTGCCGTCAACATTTGACGCCGGCTTTGCTGAGTGCCTAGGGACTGGCACTCGGCAAAATTTGAATTTTTGCCGAGAGCCAGGGCTCAGCACTCGGCAAAGAAACCATTTTTTTTAAAAAATCTTTTTAAAAATAGTCTTTGCCGAGTGGTACCATCTGGCACTCGGCAAAATTGACCTCTTTGCCGAGTGCCAGGCTGTGGCACTCGGCAAAACTGGGGAAGTGGCTATTTTGCAGCATTTTTTTCCAGCTTTGCCGAGTGCCACACCCCTGGCACTCGGCAAAGACTTCTTTGCCTAGTGTTGGCACTCGGCAAAGCTGGGAAATTTGCAATTTTTTTTGTTTGTTGCTTTCCTTCGAAAGCAAACACGCAAAACTCATATATAATACATGAGACAGCACATAGGCATTTAGCATCACACAAAACGCATACATAATCCATCACATACATCCATAAAACATCACAAGCACATCCAACATCCATCACAAGCACATCCTCCTGCATAATCCATCACACGCACATCCAATGTGCAAATCCATGACAACATCTAAGAAGTCTTCATCCAACACAAGTCCTAGATCAAGAAAAGTCAATGAAACATGAAGGGGCACCACCTACTGCCACTGATCCCAATGGGAGCCTGAAGGGGCACCTCCGTGCGGTGGTGGACCTGTCCAGTCGGGGTGTGTGTGCTGAGGCGAAGGAGTCGGGTTCGAACCCGACGACTGTTGCACAAAGGAGAATTGAATTCATTAGTATCTACACAAGCTAAAGGACTTGATCAACCATATATATATACTCACCAGAGTGCCTAGAGCCAGAGGAGTAGGAGGCACAACTGGAGCGAGCAGCGATTGGGGCACCACCACACCCAGGAGAGTGGTGCCGAGGCTTGACTTGAATGAGAACATGTCCTGCATCCTCTGCGCCTCGGCCGCCCTCTGGGCCCTCAGGACCTCCCACTCGGCCCTCTCGGCCTCCCTCTGGGCCCTCTCCCTCTCCCTCTCGACCCTCTCGGCCTCCATCCTCTCCACAGTGGCCTACAATATTCAATCACCAACGTTTAAACAATGCAAATGCAAGGAACATGTGTAAAAGTAATGAACGGCGAATGAAATAGAACTAACCTGGAGTGCCACCATCTGCTGCAGTGTGCTCGCCTACCGAGGTCGAATGGGGATGGAGGAGCTCGTGCTCTGTGCTCGGATCTAGACGAGGTTGGGCACAGAGGTCGAGTCGACCATGTTGGAGGCCATCCAGTACCGGCCGTGCTGCTTCCCTCCTCCGAGCCTCATCACGAGGTCAGTATCAAGGGGCTGGGTGGTGGGGTCGAAGTCCTCCCCATGCCGCTCGTGGGCCGACGAGGCGTAGTCGGTGAGCTTGCTGTGGACGCTCGTGTTGCTGTATGCCTCGGGCCCGTCCTCCGGGTTGTAGACGGTGTCCGGGGCTGTCGCCTTGCCCTTGTGTGCCATGGCGTACACCATGAACTCGTTGCATTCCTAGCCATCATGCAACTGGGACTGCGAAGAAAACACAAAGACGATTAGAAGTAATGAGAATTGAGAGTTAGAACAAATAAATAAATAAGTGCGTAGCGTGTACCCAGGCCTGGGCATACGAACTGAGGGGCCGGTTGCCTTGGTGGTGTGCCGGCCCACCCATCTGCAGGCGGCACTCTCGACGGAGGGCGTGCCTCTCCCTCCACTCATCGGAGACCCACTTGTCCACGATGGCCGCCCAACAGTCTCTATGGGTGGTGCACCAAGAAGGACACATCTGCATGCCATCAAGTATTAGAAATGTTAGAATATAAAATGAAGGCTACCTATTCTTCATGGAATGAGTCAGTAACAATGTTTTATAACTTACTACGAGGTACTGCTCCCTGGTGAGTGTCATGGTCCTGGCCTCGCTCTTCCCCAGGTACCGACCAAGGACGTTGCACGAGTGGTTGATGTGGCACTGCAGCCTCGCCTCGTAGTACAGGTCCGTGACTCGGCCCCTGCATGCCCTGTCCTGCACCTTCGTCACCCAGGCGGGGTCATGCCCCTCCTCCAACGTGAAGAAGTCCTGCATACAGACATCATGTGTCCTTTCATTATTTCAAGAACGTCTAATGATTTCATAGTATTGAGCAATGTAGTGTGATGTAGACTCACCCAGAACTCATGCCTGATCCGCTCCTGTACGGTGCCGTACACGGCGTCCATGGCGGAGTTGAAGTGGTCCCACGTCTAGGGAGGCGACTCAACCTGGGCGTGGGTGACCAAACCAGGGTAGAGCAGGCGGATCAGGCCGCCGAGGATCCATTGCACTACCGATGATCGCCCCTGGACACAAGTTCCTAGTTCCTACAGGAGTCAGTAAGAAGAATTGTTAGTCTGCAGTTCGGTTTTTAGCATATGAACAAGAAGAGATGCAAAATGAACGAATACTTACTTGTCGCCCTTAGGATGAATCACCGGCCTCCTCTGAAACGGGATCGGCCGCGTCGGGAGCTGCGAGGACCCGCGCAAGTACGGTGCCGATGAGGTGCTCGAAGTGGAACCCCCGCCACCCCCCCAGAGGAAGTGTCACCCCCACCACCCCCTAGAGGAAGTGTCACCCCCTCCTGTCTGGGGGGCCAGCTGCTGGTCCTCGTCGTCAGTGGTCATCGTCTGGTCCTCCTCGGGCGGGGGGACGGCAGACGACTGCATCGCCCTCCTCGAACGGCCATGGGGGCGGTGGGCCGGACGGCTCCTCGCCTCCGCCTCCGCCTCCGCCTCCTGAGTCATCCTCGCGTAGAGCGAGTTGCAGGTCCAGGTCCACCTTCCGCCCGGCATTTTGTCGAGTGCCCGCAAATACAAAGAGTAAACCAGTTAGCACAATATAGATAAATATAGAGATGCAAAATGAACGAAACATAACTAGAAAATAATAATAATATAGTATTACATGAATTAGAAATAATCTTCAGGATCGGCAGCGGCCGGATCATAAGTGTCGTCATCACTAGCAATATTGTCTAACATTTCCGCCTCATCTCCATCGTTGTCATCAATGGCAACGCCAAACCATAATCGCTCAAGCAGTGCTAAGTCTTTGGCATTTTGCACCTCTTCTCCATCGTCCTCATCTCCATCATCCTCATCAATGTCATTGTCTACTTCCATGCCCATCAACGAAAACATGTCTATGTGAAACATGCCATCTAGCCCCTCGGGTTGATAGAACTCCCCTGTATATGTGTTTGGGTCAAAGTTGTAATCCTCATCGTTTGGGACAGGCACTTTGCCATGCGGTGATACCAACTGCGCAAGGTACCAACCCTCAAGAGTGGGATCTTTTTGGCATGCCCATGGAAGATAATAAACTTGCGTGGCCTGTTGAGCCACAATATAGACATCGTCTCCTTGATAGAGGGAATCTTGTCGAATTTCAACTTGTCCAATCTCAGGGGCTCTTCTCGAGACATTGGGATCGAACCAATGGCATTTGAATATGACTGGCTTATGACCTCCGTGAAGCTCAAAGTTGAGCTCGTATATTTCTTCGACTATGCCATAGTAGTCGTGGTCATCGGTGCCGGGCGTACGAACTCCAGTATTCGTGGTTTTTTGATTGGGCCAACTGAACTCGTGGCTTCTTGTGTGGAAGCGATAGCCATTCACATCATATACGGTGAATGACTTGACCCTATAGGGGAAGCCTTTGACAACCTATTTCAACTCTTCATCCATTTCCGCATCCATGCGTGCCTATAAGGTGAGGGCGGATAGATCATTACTCGCTCGTAGGAGCAAAGTGGGATGTCATAGATGGAACGATGTAAATTGGATGGTGCCTTCTTTTCGAACCATGAAATGAAATCGGGCACACCATCTTTGAGAAGACTATCTTGTTCTTGAGGGGAAGGATCCCTATTTCCTGTCCAGTATGTATTCAGAAATTCCCTGAAAAAGCAAGAGACAAGGGGGTTGGATAGATAGATGATAGTGACGGCATATGTAACAAGCTCATTGAGAACTTACTGCACATAAGGGTTCACTTCGTCAAGGTTCAACAACACATACAACATGATAGTGCGCCACTCATCATTCCGCAAGGTCTTGGTGCTCGAAGCGCTTGCCCTGCCAAGTTGACCTTTGAAAAGGCTGAGATTTGATGACCTCTCGTCGGTGTTGTAACGAGGGATTGGATTGTGCACGCTGGGAAGGCTATCCTTATAGTATGATGTTGTGAAGTTTGACACCTCCTCAAGAATGAATGCCTCTGCCATGGATGCCTCAATTCTGGCTTTATTTCTACACTTTTTCTAAAGAACCTTTAGACATCTCTCGATTTGATAGCACCAATAGGCTTGCACAGGCCCCCCCATTCGTGCCTCGTGAGGCAGGTGCAAAATCAGATGCTGCATTGAGAGGAAGAAGCCATGTGGGAAGATCTTCTCCATCTTATAGAGCAACACAGGTGCCACTTTCTCTAAGTCATCAATCACGGCCCGAGATAGCTCCTTGGCACAAAGCTGGCGGAAGAAATAGCTCAACTCTGCCAAGACGCGCCACACATGCTCGGGGACGAAACCTCTGGTCATCGCTAGAAGGAGCCGCTCAATCCATATGTGGAAGTCATGACTCTTCATCCCTAACACTCGACAAGTGGACATGTTCACTCCCCTCCTCAGATTCGCCGCATACCCATCAGGGAACATTAACGACTGAACCCACTGACATACTTCCCTCCTTTGGTCCTTCTTCAAAATGAAATCGACCGAAGTCCTTTTCCATTTCTTGCTAGGCGCGGGAGTCTTCATCACTTGCTTTGGTCTATCGCACAGTGCTGCCAGGTCCACTCTTGCCTTAACATTGTCCTTTGACTTTTCTGTGTCCATGAGTGTTCCCCAAAGCGCCTCGGTGATATTCTTCTCTGTGTGCATTAAATCAATGTTGTGTGAAAGAAGAAGATCATTGAAATAGGGAAGCCTAGTCAAGCCCGATTTATGAGTCCACATGTGGTACTGACCATATCCATCAAAATGACCTTTCTCTTTATCAACTTTGAGAGACTCTATCTTAGCGCGGATCTCGGCAGCGGTCATCATCTGAGGTGCAGGATCGGTGACTTCAACACCTTTCATGAAGTTCTTGATGTCTCGTCTGAATGGATGGTCAAGGGGGAGGAACTGACAATGTTGGTTGAACGAAGAAAACTTGCCACCACTCTTCAGCCAAGTGAACCTCACACCTGCCTTGCATATTGGGCATGGAAACTTCCCGTGAACACACCACCCGTAGAATAGGCCATACGCCAGGAAGTCATGCAGGGAGTAGTGGTACCACACATGCATTGTGAAGTTTCTCTTTGTAGCTCGGTCGTATGTCAGTACCCCCTTTTCCCAAGCATCGATCAAATCATCGAACACAGGCTCTATGAACACACCCATATTGTTCCCCGGATGTCCAGGAATTATCAACGACAAAAATACATTCTTGGGTTGAAAGATGACACTGGGGGGAGATTCAGGGGTATCACGAACATGGGCCAACAAGTGTATGGGGCTGCGGACAATCCATACGGGTTGAACCCATCTGTTGCCAATGCTACACGTACATTGCGAGCCTCCTCAGCTTTAACACGATGTATGCCATCGAAATGAGTCCAGGCGTCGCCATCCGATGGGTGTACCATCTTGTCCAGATTGTACCTTTTGCCATTTTTGTGCCATGTCATCTGTTTCGCGGACTCCTCTGTCATGTACAGCCGTTGGATCCTCGGTATGAAAGGAAGGTACCGTAGGACCTTCGTAGGGATACTCAGCTGTTCCTTCTTGCCATCACTAGTGTCGACCTCTAGGTACCTAGAGGATTTGCACTTTGGATAGTGCGTTGCTCCCTCGTGATCTTTCCTAAAAAGGATGCATCCATTCGGACAAGCATGGATCTACTCATACGGCATCTTAAGTGCACGAAGAAGTTTCTGTGACTCGTACAAGTTCTTCGGCAGGATGTGATCCTCCGGAAGAAGGGATCCAAAAACTGCCAACATACCATCGAAGTTGTCCCGACTCATGCTAAACTGCGACTTCAACCCCATGATGCATCCAATTGCATCCAGCTGCAATACCGTTGTCTTTTCGTGCAAGGGCTTCTGCGCTGAAGACAGCATATCATAGAACGCCTTTGCGCTTTCCTCTAGCTTCTCCTCCAATCCTTCACCGAACCGTGCCTGCTGAATGTCATCCATCCAGTCTGCTACCCCACCATCTCCATCATAATCCTCGAGACGCTGTCTCACCACCTCCTCTCTAATACGATCGGCTTCACCATGGTGGATCCAGCGGGTATAGTTTGCCGTGAATCCATACCATGTGATGATGTCCTGGTTTGTGAACACCATACATGATGACGTCCTCCAAACGTTTTCAAATTTTTACCACCGCATATGCATGTGATATCACAACATCTCGCCAAGTTTCATGATTTTCGGGTTTCGTTTGAATTTTATAGAATTAAATAACCACTCGCACGCAAGTTCACGATGTTGCCCGTGAGCACGTTGATTGAAATTTGGAGACAGTTCCTAGATTTAGCATAAAGTGACACTAACAAACAAGAATAACATTTTTGGAATGGATCAAAACTATTATTCGATGCACCTGCAGTTCAAACCTACATTTTCTAGAAAATTGCAAGAAAACGAAATAAAGTGAAGAAATATAGCAAACAACAATGAAATTGTGCCAAATTTGAACATGTTGTTCATGGTACAAATACAAATCTAAGAAAAAAAGTTGGTGGCAAAAAACAAAAAAAAATTATTTTGCCGAGTGCCAAGGTTTGGCACTTGGCAAAGTGAATATTTTGCCGAGTGCTAGCCCTAGGCACTCGGCAAAGCCAATATTTTGCCGAGTGCCAAACAGAAGGCACTCGGCAAAGAGGACGGCGTTGGGTACCGTTATCCCCGGGCGCCTCTTTGCCAAGTGCCCAACTTTGCCGAGTGTCTGGCACTGGGCAAAGTTTGGCTTTGCCGAGTGCCTTATTTTGCCGAGTGCCAGACACTCGGCAAAGCCCTATTTGCCGAGTGCCAAGTTTCGCCGAGTGCGGCACTCAGCAAAGGTGGCCTTTGCCGAGTGCCCGATATTTGACACTCGGCAAAGATTTGAGCACTGGGCAAAGTCCCGGTTTCCTGTAGTGAATTGTCAAGCTTATTAATTCCTAAAGTTAGAGCCATAGGTATGCTCAAATGGGTTTAGATTATGTTGGCACGACAACCAACTCAACAGTGGGGCTACATTATGTGGGAAAACCATTTGGCTACTAAAGTAATTTACAGCATGACATACGGTGGATCGGATTCATAGGTTTTGCTATCGATAAACTTGTAGCAAGTTTCTTAGATGATGACTCTCTATCTTTACTACTGATCCAATTAAGCCATATTGTATGTGCTCATCAATTTTAACTAATCCAATGTAACACCAGAAGATGGAACACTTATACTAGGTACAATCTCAGCATCCTTATTTATAGAGGAAGAACCAAAGTCAATCGCATTGACTAGTGATAGCACCACGTCGAATTGTCGATCCAACTTGAAATGTGCAAATCGGCTTCATCAACATTAGTCATGGAGGAGGTCAAAGGTTGAGTAGATCTAGCACGATGGTGGTGAAAGGGAACCCATGGGCATGATTAGGGTATGTTGACTTGTTGACTAGGATTTAAACCATTTCAAAATGGAAGAGGCGAGAGCTGATAAGGTTCTCTTATATATTAACAAGAGTTAAAAGTGAGGGGCAAACAATGGAAACAAATGGTTTTTTCTTCAAATAAAAGTGATATGCAAAAAACAATATAATGCCCATCACTTTTGTGGTGCGCACGAAGACCTATCACATTTAAATGGGCATAAAGTGACAGGTCTTGTTGACAACCTTCATTATTATAAATAGTGACAGCTGTTATTACTTGCCAAAATTTGTTGGCCTTTCTCCAGGCCCAACTCAAGGGTCACATAATAGATGTGCCTTGTTGCCGTCCGTCACTAATTGGTGATGCGCCTCAAGAGCCCACCGCTTTCGTTTTGTCACTACTGTGAGTTTACATAGTGAGCAATTATTGTTGAATAATAAAAAAATTAACTTCAGCTTAATCATATTAGAGCTTATATATCCACTAACTGTCAAATCTCATCATGCAATTGTGCATTATATTATTTTACTTTCTTGAGAAGACATTACTTTAAGGATGACTAATCTTACATTATATGCAGAACAAATATGTATTTCAGTGAAGAACCAAAGGAATACTGTGAAGAATTTGAAAAGAAAATCGCTCTGGTCTAAGACCATGGAAGAGGTAACCAACGGGCAACCACACTATATCAAAAGTCCAATCGGATGCATTTTTTTAGACAATGTTTAATACTAACCCATTATATATTAACAAGAGTTAAAAGTTAACTGTAGGGGCGGCTCTAGAGCCTCTGTAGGGGTGGTTGCGCCAGCCGCCCTTTCCAGGGTGTTCCTACAGAGGGTGCCTCTGTAGGGGCGGTTTCCTGACCGCCCATGCAGTGCCCTCTGTAGGGGCGGCTGGTGTTTTCAGCCGCCCTACAGTGCCCTCTGTAGGGGTGGCTGGTAATATCAGCCGCCCCTGTAATGGACTTCTGTAAGGGCGGCTGTATCACCAGCCACCCCTGCTGTGTGTATTTGTAAGAGCGGTTCAATCAAGAACCGTCCCTACAGTGGATTTTCCAGCAAAAAAATAAATAATTCAAATTCAAATCTGACCCCCCCCCCCCACACACACACACACATATATATATATATATATATATATATATATATATATATATATATATATATATATATATATATATATATATATATATATATATATATATAATTCAAATTCGAATCTGACCACCACAAATATACATATATACATCCACAAACACAAGACCATTATTTAGAACATCATCACAAGTCATAATTCACAAAAGTCCATCATTACAACATAGTCTATTATGAAGTCCATCATTATAACATAGTCCATTAAGAAATCCACAAGTCCACATGCAAAACAAAGTCCAAACCACTCCAAAGTCTGCTCCAAACCATACCACAAGTCCACATTGTCATCAACGGCCTAGGGCTAGCCTATCAGTCTCACGAAGGTGTGGGTATAGAGGATTACTACCTAAGTCGTAAAGAAGATGATGGTAAGTGCCTTTATGGTACACAATCTGGTCCATTATGAAGTTGCAAAGGTCGCCGACCATCTCTAAGAGCTCGTCATCCTTGTATGGGTTCCTTCTCGTGTCTTTATCTTTCTCCAACTACAAGAGAACAAGTTTAGGTTTACTATATCACAATATATACGAACTTTTCATACTACGAGCGAAGAGGTTCAAACTAACCAGATTGGGGTTTCTGTTGTAGCCACCGATGGTACTCATCATAATACATATGTAGTATCCACAATGTAGACTCCCAGGCTTCTGCTTGGGGCACTGTGTGTTTTGCATATGGAGATATTAAGTAATGCTATTGACAGACACCTAATATATGGAGTACCAAAGTAAATGACACTTACCGCACATAGAGTTTTGACATACAACTTTTCCTTCCTATTTGGATGATGCCTCCCCTTATGTTCCTGGACATAGTGCCTAAATGCCCTGTTCCAATGGTTTTAGCAAATGCAACTTGTTAGTATCCCACATTGAACCTTACAAGTATGTATACAAACATAGTAGCTAAAATGAGGATTGTCGATATGTATACGTCTTGACAATCACTATGAAGTCTTTGTATGTCTCGACTGGGAAATCCGCTGAATCAAAGACCCATGCCATGCTATGGGAGAGCCAGACGCCTATGCAAATCCAGTGATCGCTGCATGAATTTAGTCATAGAAGGAACACATAAGCTCTTTTGCATCGAACAAAGTATATTGAACAAAGCTAAGTATACAGTCGAACTTACTTGAAGTGGTATGGTATCCATATATTATCATGTTGTTGGAGATTTTTAAAACATAGTACAATGTATGCCACAACCTTGAGGGACTCTTCCAATATTTTCTTGTTCCTGATGTCCTCTTTCTCCTTAAGTGTCTTTCCACCTCCTAGTTCTTTGCAATCTAGTTTCCACTCTTTAGGGTAATTAAAATTTGTTGATGCTATAGGTGAAGGGTCTATATACCCGTGTTTCAGAGCTGGCCTCTTTCTCACAAAGTCCGCTTGCATTCTACAAATCATGGCGCGGGTTAGTTACAACAGAGTCAAAAGATTACATTCATATCATATCAAGAGGGCAAGGACTTATAGGCACCACATGCGAATTAGATTCATTTCCATTCGTCCGAGGTGAAAGCATGCTGGATATCTTTAAACTCAACGGCAATTTGCCCACCTGGGGCTCCAAATGTGCCGGCAGGGATCCATGCTTGTAAGATTTCTAAATGTGTGTTATCTGAGCACGCAAGTACCAATCGTGGAACTTTCTCATTCCACGTGGCAAGCACTTTATGACTCGGTTTGGTAGGAACTTCTTGCCTTTTTCATATTTATCCGGGCAATCATTTGACCATTTGAGGTTATTAGCAGCTGGATACTTGTTAAACCCTTTGTGCAATTTGCTAGTGGTGCCCACCTCAGAAGCTGGTGCTTTGAATTCTTTTACTTGGTTCTTAGGCTTGAACTAGTCATGGGCCATCCACTTGTGCACCGACAAGATGTCATTAAGGCACACATACGATGGCCTTATCTTGATTGGGATTTTGTTTCGAGCTTCCCATTCGGCCACGTCCTTGTCAACTTGTGCATCACCTGCTCCAGGGGCCACTTGTTTTTCATGTATCGGCTGTTCATGAGGCAATTGCTATTCTTGAGACACTTGTTCATGTATCGGCTGTGCTTGTTAAGAAGGATGTTGCATCTCATCATGCCTTTGCTCGGTACGAGCTAGAGAAGGATGTGGCATGTCATCATGCCCATGCTCGGTACGAGGTGGAGAAGGATGTGGCATGTCATCATGCCCTTGCTCGGTATGAGGTGAAGTCTCTAGCGTGTGGTGGTCATGGTCATGGGCCGGTGAGTATACCTCCCGGTCCTCAATGGGTCACTCCAGAGGATGAACTTTAGTCGGAGTTGGCGAAGACTCGATCAATACAATGTCCCGTCTGTGCCAGAGGATGAACTGGTTCATGACGTCTTCAAGTAACACGAGCCCCTCGGGAGTAGGGTGTTCTATCTTCCAAGTCATGAACTCAGGCTTCACGGTATGCACCTCGACCCGAGTGTAGTCCTGCGGGATGTCCCTATTGTGCCACGTGCCGCTCGGAGGATGTGCCATGCCCGTTGCCACCTTAATGATCATGTTTTGCCTGCCCATCGGAACCACCAATTTGCAATTGGTTGGCGCCCGTATGCGATCGATGGAGGTTCCGATTGCATTGGAACCTTGACTGCTGGGAACATCCGGAGGGCTGCCAACTACCGTCAGTTCTCTAGACGGCCCCATTAGTGTCTGTGGCTCCATCGTAGACAGTCCTTTCTCCACCAACATCTTTTCAACTAGAACCTTCACTTGGTGCTCAAGATTAGACTCTCGGTCTCTGCTATGTTTCTTGTACATGTGCCTCTCCTCTACGAATCCGTGCTTCTAGGACATCCTCTTCCCTAGCCCCCTGGTGTGTCCTGTGTGCTCGGGGTTTCCCAAGGCAATGGTAAGCTCATCCCTCTCTCTAAAAGGGTTGAATGCGCCCTTCTCCTTGTCTTCAGCAAGTTTCAGTATCTTTGATACTACCTCTCTGGTCTCTGGCTTAGCAAACTTGAGGCTACTACCGGATAAATCCACACTCCTTGCGTATATCCACTGTTTGAGGCATGGCTTCAACTTTGTCATATGATAGCCATGTGTTCATCAATGTATGGTATATGCAGTGGTATATGCAGTGGTTTGTCATATGCCTACTACAAGATGGTACATTCCTCTCGGCCATAATGATAGCCATGTGTTCATCAATATACGGTTGCATCACTGCCATACTCTGCAAGACACTGTAATGCGCCTGACTCACCTCTCTGTAATCATTATCGAGGAACACTTTCCTACCACTTGTGCCCTTCCTAGCTAGCCTTCCCTTGAGATGAGAATTGGGATTACCAATCCCTCTCTGTACTTTTAGCCACTCTTGGCAGCACTCGATGACTTCTTCAGAATTGTAACCCTCTATCATGGAGCCCTCTGGGTGTGTTCGGTTATGCATGTATCGACTTAGAACCGACATGAACCGCTCATAGGACCATATTTCATGCAAGAAGCTAGGGCCTAGCGCCTCGATCTGATGAACCAGGTGAATCATGAGATGTACCATTATATCAAAAAAGCGGGAGGTAAACACATCTCTAGCTGGCTCTGGGTCTCCACCATGAATTCATATAGGTCACTCAGCTCTTGCCTGCGAATCGTCTTCTGTGAAATCTTCGAAAAGAAGTAGCACATGCAGGTGATGGCCATCTTTAGGAAGTCTGGCTTTATAGCCCTGATTGCAATTGGTAGGAACACTATCAGCATCACATGACAATCATGAGCCTTGCAATATGTTAATGATAGGTCCTTCATCGACACTAGCTTCTTCAGGTTCGCCGAAAACCCAGTCGGCACTCTGACCCCCCTAAGGAAATTGCATATAGCTCTCCTCTCCTCTAGGGTTAGGTTGAAGCTAGCCACGAGAAGACTGTACTTGCCATTATCCTACTGTACCGGTCAAAGCTCCCGCATCACGTTTAGCTGCACCATGTCTTTCTATGATCTAAGACCATCCTTTGACTTGCCCATGTCCATCAAGGTAGCCATGAGACTCTCAAAGACATTCTTCTGCATGTGCATTGCATCAATGGCATGGGGGACCTCCAAGTCTGGCAAATAAGGTAGGTACTGAAAGAAGATCGATTGCTTCTTGAATGGTACGCCTTCGATGGGAGGTGTGCTTCTATCTTTGATCGTTCCATCCGGATTCTTCTTTCCATAGATGATGTATATGTTTTGGACCATTCTGAACACATGTTCTCCATTACGACGTCTCTCTGGAGGGAGTTCATCCTCTGGGATGTTGCCATAGTATCTTAGGTACAATTTGTCGCGGTACTTGTGACCTATCTTTAAGAAGCGCCGGTTCCTTATGTAAACTATCTTCCTGGATCCATCTAGGAACACCCATTTAGTACCATCCAAATAGACTAAGCATCCAGTCTTGCCTTTGAACTGTCCAGACAGGGCAAACAATGTAGGGTAATCATTGGTAGTAACAAATATTATTGCTTTGCATATAAAGTCCTCCTGCCGAAACACATCGTGCATCGGCTCCCCATACCTCCATAGCCTCTCCATTTCTTGCATCAGAGGCTCCAAGAACACGTCTATATCAATGCCTGGTTGTTTGGGGCCAGAGATAAGAATGGTGAGGAGAAGGTACTTCCTCTTCTAAAACAAATATGTTGGGACGTTGTACATGGTCAAGATGACTGGCCATGTGCTGTGGTCGGTCATCCTCTCATTGAAGGGATTCATTCCATCGGTGCTCAAGCCGAACCGTACATTCCGTGGGTCATCACTGAATTCTGCTTTGTACTTGGCATCGAACACTTGCCACTGGCTACAATCGGTCGGGTGTGCGATCGTATCATCATCCACCTTGCGCTCATCATCCCACCATGTCATCAGTGCGGCTCCCTTAGGGTTTAGGAACATACGCCTCAAGCAGTCAGTCACTAGCAAGTACCACATAACCAGGGCAGGAATTCTTCTCTTATTTGCATCGTTGCCTAATGGAGTTTCCTTTGGGGGCTGAGATTCTTGCACCACCTTCTTCCCACCCTTCTTCCTCTTTCCTCTGGAGGCTTCCACCCCACTTTGAAGGTCATTATTCTTGTACCGACTAGCCCCACACCTAGGACATGTATCTAAAGTCTCGAACAATGTGCCACGCCAAAAAAGGATACAGTGGTTGGGGCATGCATGGATTTTTTCAACCCCCAATGTGAGTGGACTTATAACCTTCTTTGCTTGGTATGTGTTGGCGGGAACTATGTTCGGCCGTGCGAGCAACTGTGACATGAGGCACAATAGATCATCGAAACTGCAGTCCGACCAGCCGTACTTAGCCTTCAGGATGAGTAGCTCAAGCACAAAATGTAGCAGTGTGAAGTATGTCGGACAACCCTTCTCAGCATCATACACAGTCCTCTTCGATGCTTTTGTCACCCTCTCAAGATTTTCTAGACCTCTCTTGCTCTTTTCTAATATTTTTGGTCCAAAGGCCCCAACATTTTGTCCAAGTTGTCACCGTCATCTGCATCCCCCTCACGTGCTTCGCCATCATTGCTGGCACCACCAGCATCATCACCACCTTGTTCATTACCAAAGCCACCACCTTGTTCATTTCTAAAGCCACCACCTTGTTGATTGCCATAGTCACGATCCATTTGTTGCTCAAGATCATCTGTGAATCGGGACAAGTATGCTTGGGTTTCAGCTTCATCAGTTAGATCATCGTCGTTGTCATCAACAACCACTGTTTCACCATGATGAATCCACACTATGTAGTCTGGAACAAATCATCTCCTAATCAGATGTTCTTTGATGGTACTCACATCTCAAAATGCAATAAGGTTCTTACAATCTTTGCAGGGACAAATAATCGTGTCACTATTCTCTTTCAACGTCGTTGCATGCTTCTCTGTGGCTTTGATGAATTTGTCCACCTCATCACGGAAAAGAGCGTCGTGTCTTAACGAACCATACATCTAAGAGTTTCTATAGTCCATCTTATAGAAACAAAACAACCAAAGAAAGAATATTACTCGAGAATAATTGTATATACCTGAGACACGCATCATGGTAGTAAAGGATAGTTAATTAATTGACTATTAATGCATAAATATTTTAAAATATAAATTAATTGGTTCAAATAAACAATTTTAAAGAAAACAATTAGTAACATTTAATATTTCATCCACTACCTTTCATGCAAACTCCATTCTAATTTCATGGTAGAGGATAATTAATTAATGGCTTATTTATCCATAACTAATTAAAAACACACATTATAGAAAGGAATCAAAATAAATATTAAATGATAATTAGTAGCCATGGTAGAGGATATTTTACACATTAGCAAAAATTAAAATCTTACACATTCACCTACATGCAAACCCTAGTCACATAAAGAAAAAATTGAAAAAGAAAAAAAACAAAATCCTAGATCTAGAACTAGATATAGGGTTTCATGACACATACACCAAACTTCACTAATACTACACTAAATCAATAAAGATGTACTAACGAAGGGTGCAATCTTACTTCTCTACCTAATTTACCCTAGTATAGTGAAAATTAGGGTCCAATTTCACTCATAACTAGCTCAAGCTCCATGGAAGAGAGAGAAAACAAAAAAAATCAAATTACTCACTAACCAACGAATTAAACTTCAAATAAAGAGTTGGAGAAACATTTCCTTACCTTTTAGAGCCTCTCCACCAAAGGATTTGAGATCAAACCCCCCCTTAGTAGAGCAATTTTTAGGAGGAGCCTAAGGCCTCCCAACCTTTTTTGTGTAGAAGAGTGTGTCCCGGAGTGGAAGAAGGGGGTGGCTGCTATTTATTCGTGCGCCATCAGTAGGGGCGGCTGGTGATTCAGCCGCCCCTACAGTCGAACAGCAGGGGTGGCTGGTGGCAGCTGCCCCTACAAATGGGCACTGCAGGGGCGGCTGGTGATTGAGCCGCCCCTACAGATCAGCCCCAACTATAGGGGCGACTCAGGTTACCAGCCGCCCCTACAGTGCCATCTGTAGGGGCGGCTAGGCTGCTGGGCCCGAGGACGCCCACTGTAGGGGCGCCCCCAACCCCAGTCGCCCCTATAGTAAAAATACCCTCGTTCCTAGTGTGAGAATCTGGCGTAGTGCACGGCCTAGAATCATTTGTTGCATAAGTAGTAAAAGTTTTATGGATAAATTTAGTACATAAATTGGATCAAAATTGATTCTTTACTCTGTCTACTCATTTCCTGATAACACAATACCCATTTACATACCCTACAATCTATATCCACTTGCAATGAACTTACAAGTTACTCTATATGTGTTTTCATTATGTGCAGTGCACCTTTGTGTTTGTTTATATATATATATAAAAGTTATTGGGAGCTTAGGGCTCTCAATAATTATTGAAAGCCCTGACCCAAAGTCTAGGTAGCTGGTTCCACCAAACCAGCCTCCCACCAACCTGGTCCAGCCACCAGCCCGCTAGCCCACCCTTTGGCCCACCCACCGGCCCAGCAGGCCCAACCTTGATAGGCCGCATATAAACCCCTAAACCCTATTCCCCATCCATCCACCCCTGGCCACCAGCCCCAACCACGCGCCGCACCCCACCTGGAGCAGTCGTCACCCAGCAACCCGCCCCTGGCCGCCTCCCGCTCTCCCCTCCCCCCAATGATGGTAGGCTCTGTGCTCCTTGGATGTGTGACATGGAGGCACCCGCCTCCCTCCTCCACCCTAGCGCGCAACGAGATGGTGACAAGCTCAGGGCCGCGGTAGGGACGACGGCGAGCTAGAGCGCCTCGGCCACCTCCCTGGAGCGAGCACTGCCACACCCTAGAGCACCTACGGTGGGTGCGCGTAGGGACTGCAACAGCGATGGAGACGCCGCCTTGGAACTCATGGTCGCGGACGGGGACGACTATGGCGAACAGGACACCATGGAACTCCGCGCTCGTTCCATACCGATAGCGCGACCCTACCCTTTCCTCGGCGCGTGACTTCCTCCCCCACCAGCGGCGCGCAGCCTTCGTCCCCTAGGGCGGCGCATGCGATGAGCCTCCCAGCTATGCCGGTGCCGGCCCGGCCCTGCTCCCTCCCGATGGCGCGCGGCTGAAAGGTCCTAATATGGCTAGAGGGGAGGTGAATAGCCTATTTAAAAATCTACAAATCAACTAGAGCAATTTGATTAGTATGACAAATAGCGTAATGCAAACTTGCTCTAGCTCTACAAGGGTTGCAAGCCACCTATCCAACAATTCTAGTTGCAATGATTACTTAGGCACACAAACTTGCTATGTAATTACTCACTAAGAGCTCTCAACCTTGCTACTCTAAAGAGCTCAACTAGATAAATATAAATAATAAAGCAAGCTCTCACTTCTAATTACACTAAAGAGCTTGTGTCAACTAGTTTGCAAGAATGTAAATAAGTGAGTAGAGTGATTATACCGACGTGTAGGGGATGAACCAATCACAAGATGAATATATAGCCAATCATCGGGAGAATGCCAAAGACAAGAGACAATCGATTTTCTCCTGAGGTTCACGTGCTTGCCAACACGCTACGTCCCCGTTGTGTCGACCAACACTTGGTGGTTCGGCGGCTAAGAGGTGTTTCACAAACCTCGTCCACACGATTGGACACCGCAAGAACCGACCCACAAGTGAGGTAACTCAATGACACGAGCAATTTACTAGAGTTACCTTTCGGCGCTCCACCGGGGAAGGTACAACTCCCCTCACAATCACCGAAGGCGGCCACGAACAATCACCAACTCGTGCCGATCCTTCACCGCTGCTCCAACCGTCTAGGTGGTGGCAACCACCAAGAGAAACAAGCGAACTCCGCAGCGCAACACGAATACCAAGTGCCTCTAGATGCAATCACTCAAGCAATGCACTTGGATTCTCTCCCAATCTCACAATGATGATGGATCAATGATGGAGATGAGTGGGAGGGCTTTGGCTAAGCTCACAAGGATGCTATGTCAATGAAAATGTGCAAGAGTTGTCCCTTGAGTCGGCCATGGGGCTATAAATAGAGCCCCCATCAAATAGAGCCGTTATACCCCTTCACTGGGCAAAACACGCTCTGACCGGACGCTCCGGTCATACTGACCGGACGCTGGCCCTCAGTGTCCGGTCACCCGATGGACGCCACGCGTCACCAGCTTCAAACGCTGTTCGTCAGATTTCAACGGCTACGAAGTTGACTGGACGCTCCGGTCAAAATGACCGGACGCTGAAGCCCCAGCGTCCGGTCGTTTCCAGTAAGCTCCCCGAGGCATATTTTTTCGACCGGACGCGTCCGGTCCACCTTGACCGGACGCAGACCAGCGTCCGATGCTCAACCCTAGCGACTGTGCCGTCTGACAGCTCGACCGGACGTAGCCCTTCAGCGTCCGGTCGCTGAGTGACCCAGCGTCCGGTCAGTAGACCGACGCCAGCATCATTTCGACCAACTCCATTTCAACTCTAACTACTTCACCCTTACTCAAATGTGCCAACCACCAAGAATTTTGCATCCGGCGCAATAGAAAATAGATATTTCATTTTCCCAAAAGCGCTGAATGTGTTAGCCTTTTTTCACAAATATTTTCAAGGGTGTTAGCACTCCACTAGATCCTCTATGTAAACACCTTGCACACATGTGTTAGCCTTTTTTCACAAATATTTTCAAGGGTGTTAGCACTCCACTAGATCCTAAATGCATCTGCAATGAGTTAGAGCATCTAGTGGCACTTTGATAACTGCATTCCGATACGAGTTTCACTCCTCTTAATAGTACGGCTATCTATCCTAAAAGTGATCACACTCACTAAGTGTCTTGATCACTAAAACAAAATGGCTCCTACATTTTATACCTTTGCCTTGAGCCTTTTGTTTTTCTCTTTCTTCTTTTCCAAGTTTAAGCATTTGACCATCACCATGCCATCACCATTGTTATGATCTTCACCATTGCTTCATCACTTGGAGTAGTGCTACCTATCTCATAATCATCTTGATAAACTAGGTTAGCACTTAGGGTTTCATCAATTAACCAAAACCAAACTAGAGCTTTCAGCGGCCTCCTCCCTCCTAGCGGCGTACACGGCAGCCCTTGGAGGCGACATGGATGGGCCCACGTGCATAGCTTTGGTCGGCTGTGGCTCCTCTCCTCGGTGGCACCACAGGCCCACAGCGGCCACCCCTACCCCACCAGTGGCAGATCCGGTCCGCAACAGCCTCCCCTACCACCACTAGCTACATTGGTGGCGACCCTGCTCCCTCCCGGCGCTGGCCCTGAGCCTCCCAGCTACAATGGCGGCTAGGTCATCCCCGCACGGTGCCCTGGCTCCCCTCTCCACGCGACGAGCAGTGAGGCCACCGGGTCTAGAGGCGGCGACGGGATCATAGGTTTGGGGATAGCTCGCGTTCGCGGCTGGCTACATGCTCGGACGACGGCGTCACGGCTGCCACAGGGACTGCAACTACGTCGTTGTGGTCGTGCTAATGGCTACTGCGTCGTGCTGGTTCGCTACCTGGCGGTCTGGGTGACTTCGGGATAGGGCCTGGCGGCCAGGGAGCATTTGTCATTTAGGTTTTTTATGCAAGCATAGGTTTTTATGTATGGTGAAACTGAGATTTCGACGATGTTGGTTGATTTTTATGCTTAGTTGCATAGCTTTCCACACAAGTTGAATTCATCTTCATTGTTTTTGTTTGTTGATTTTGTGTGCCTATACTTGCGTGCATAAGTTTCTATAGAATGTCTAAACTATAACTTGGTATACATTGTTGGTATATATTTTTATACATTGTTGATGCATAATTCTATACATTGTTGGAGCAATTTTTATACGTTTTTTTATGACCTAACAAAATTAATGTTTATTCATTGAACTACTAATTTCTATGCAATGTCGGCGCCAAAAACATTTATGCGCATCTTGACAACTAATTCTATGAATTCGATCGTCCATCATGTGCTATTTTTCAAATTTCAAATTTTGGGGAAGATGAGATCGTCTTCATGTTTTACTATGCGGTCTCCATGTTTGATGTATTGTCCCCATATTAATTATACACCCCTATAGTGGGAAGCATGGGGAGGCAATCACGGTTATCTCTGGTGGAAAGTCAATCTCGTGGAGAGGTTTTACGTGACCACAAAATTATTTTTTATTCATCGAACCACTAATTTCTATGTAATGTCGGCATAAAAACTTTTCTCTGCATATTGATCAGTTATTCTATGCATCCAATCGGCCATCACGTGCCATGATTCAAATTTTAAATTTTAGAGAAGATAAGATCGTCTGCATGTTTTACGCTTGCGGTCTCCATGTTCTATGCATTATTTCTATGTTAATTATACACA
This sequence comes from Miscanthus floridulus, assembly GCF_019320115.1. Taxonomy (NCBI): domain Eukaryota; kingdom Viridiplantae; phylum Streptophyta; class Magnoliopsida; order Poales; family Poaceae; genus Miscanthus; species Miscanthus floridulus. The sequence continues at coordinate 28,443,333 of NC_089588.1, read as the reverse complement.
TCTATAGTGGGAAGCATGATGTTGGTGGAGGCAAATATAGTTGTGTCACGTTGAATGTCCATCTCGCGGATATGTTTTTAGGTGGTAACAAAATTAATTTTTATTCATCCAACCACTAATTTCTATGTAACATTGGCGCCAAAAACTTTTCTACACATCTTGACCATTGATTATATGCATCCAATCGGCCATCATGTGCTATGATTTAAATTTCAAATTTTGGAGAAGACGAGATCGTCTTCATGTTTTACGCTTGTGGTCTCCTTGTTTTATGCATTGTTCTAATGTAAATTATAATCACGGCTGTGTCAGGTGGAATGTCCATCTCGTAGAGAGGTTTTTACGCGGTAACAAAATTAATTTTTATTCATCCAACTACTAATTTTTATACAACATCAGCGCAAAAAACTTTTTTTACATCTTGACAATTGTTTCTATGCATCCAATCGGCCACCAAGTGTCATGATTCAAATTTCAAATTTATGATTTTTAATTTTTTTCAAAAAATATTCACAATGGATCTTGAATCGTGCACAAAAATGTCAAGAGTTCAATGGTGAAAACTGTTTTTGAATCGGATGCTTCCTTGAGGAATTATAACGAAAAAACAAAATAGATTAGATTGGGTGCGTGCACAAATGCATGTGTTAGCTTTGTCAGGTTGTATTAGCTAGAGGTCCAGCTCGTGGACAGGTTTCTATAACGAATTAATTTGTATTCATCCAACTACTAATTTTTATACATCGCCGCGATAAAAACCTTTCTACGTAGGTTGATCTGGAATTTTATGCATCCGATCGCCTGGATCTGTAGGCATCCCCCACCTGTACTTGCGTGTCAGCTGAGCGAACCTGAATGGTTGGGCTAGAGTGGCGTGGCTGGCTAGGGCTCTCCATGAGCTATTGGAAGCCCTGGGCTATATATATATATATATATATATATATATATAGATATATATATATATATATATATATATATATATATATATATATATATATATATATATATATATATATAACATTAATTTTAATTATATACGCTCTAGCAGTATCCATTTTTGAGAACATAGATCTATATTTTTTATTTCAACTTTTGATCTTATTCGTTGTTGTAATTATTTTATCTACGTGTTAAGTTCAAATTCTAGTATGTATTATATCTTTTATTCAAAATCTCCCCTGATATCTAAGTAAAAATGGATTCTAGCTCCTAGATTCCAATCCTAATTACTACAATGACATAGACAATCGTTTCATCTTGTACCATGTTGAATTTCCTCTACCAAATAATTCTATGGGTAGTAGTATTCTTTTATATAAAATAGAGGGTACTTAAATTAAACTATCCATATTGACATGTCATAATAGTCCTATCAAAATTCATAAACTTATATAAAGTAATAATTTACAAATTTTATTATCATAGTGTTTTATATAATTTGAAATAACTTTCCAGTATCATTTGTATATGATTTGTTAAGGGAACATTTTTTCATAACATGTAAACTATAAACTATATATTTATCAATAATGCATGCATGTACACTTGGTATACATGGTGACACCTGTTATTTATATTTATTTTAAATTTAAAATGAAATTGGGTAATTTAGAATCATATAGTGTACTTTATGGTTATTTAATTCTTTTCTATAATAGCTTATGTTGGTAATTTAGATGTAGATTTGATGGATATTTTAGTTTATGTTATATAATAGTAGATGCGGGTAATTTGGATGCAAATTAAGGAGGTTATTTCATATTATTTTGATAAAGCCAAATGTGGGTAATTTATAAGCAAATCTATGGGTTACTTGGAATTAACTTTAGGTTGGTAGTTCAAACATATATTTAGGGGGTTATTTATGTTTTTTCATAATGATAGAAGTAGGTAATTTTTTAGAAAGTAGAATAGATCCAATGGCTACTAATCTATATGATTATAATGTCAACAAAATTAATGGTAGGATGTTCCTAATTATTTTGATAATTGCTAAGATTTTTCTTTTCCAACAAATATTGTGAAGATTAATCTAGAGGCTTTGAGGGTCTTCAGTTAGTAATTATGATATATGTTATATCATCCTTTGCATTGCACCTCTTTGGTATATAATTGATACCTAAGCTTAAGTTATAATGTCATATCACCTCTTATTGCAACCCTTTCTATGACACCATGAATCTATATTTTAGCATTCAACTTTTGATCTTATTAGTTATTGCAATTTTTTTATATACATGTTAGGGTTAAACTCTATCCTTATTGTATGTTTTATTCACAATTTTCCTATTCTATTTTACTAAAAATAGATTTTATGTCCTAGACTACACTCTTAGTTGCTACAATGACATGAATAATCATTTTAGCCTACACTACAATGCCGATGTTGATTTCATTTTCTATTTAAAAAAACTATATATGTATTTGTATTGTTTTGTAAAAGCAAAGAGTGTTGAAATTAAAATACCAGTTCTAATAATGTTTTAGTCAAAATATATAAACTTATCTAAAGTAACGATACATAAAATTTATTGTCATGGAGTATTAATACAATTTAAAGTGAATTGTTGGTGTCACTAGTTTGTGATTTTTGAAGGCAATAGTTTTTCATGATTATTGACAAACTACTAAAATACATGCATGTTTACATGGTGGTACATAGAATTTATGCTTACTTAGTTTTTATTTATTGGGGGTAGAAATGTGTTATTTAGAACATAACACACACTTTATGGTTATTGAATTATTTTTCATAAAAACTTATATCGGTATTTAATATTTAGACATAGATTTTAGGGCTATTCAGTTTAATTTTTATAATGATAGAGGTGGATAATTTAGATACAAATTAAAGGGGTTATTCTAAATTATCTTCCAAAATGGAGGTTGCAGGTAATTTAAAAGCAAATTCAAGGGTTACTTTTCATTATCATTTCTAATGCTAGATGTGGGTAACTTAGATGCAAATTTATGGAGTTATTTGAAATTACCTTTGACAATGGCAAAATTTTTGTCTTACTTTATTGATTTTTATAATGGCAGAGGTGGATACATTTTAGAAAATAGAATAAATCCAATGGTTCTTGGCAAAGATGGTTAGTGTACCAAATTAATGGCTAGATATTTCTGATTTTTTATCAATTTGTAGGATTTTTCCAGGCACATCTCATGAGGACTAACATTGAGGCTCTGATGGAGGCCTCCATTGAAATGTCACTACAAACTTACATCTTATAAATATTTTTTGTGGACAATGTTTGAGAATATTTAATTTCCATGGTGTAGTGATTTTTTTGAGGTGCTTGAGACCTGTTATAAACAAGATTTTAAATCTATAACAACCTTGCAACAACATGTTTGGTACAGCCTCTAGTTGACAGGTTGTCCAACACGGTTTGAACGAGGGTGCCCATAAGTCTCCTCCTTGAAGTGTTTGATGCTCTCATCTCTTAACACAAACTAGTGGTGGGATGGTCGTGGGTGGGCAGTGTGTGTGTGGTTGGGGAGGAGGGATCTTCTTCCTCACGCGATTGAATTTTCTTGTAACCTAGAACCATTTACATGCCTTTCCAATAACTCAAGAATTCAATGAACTGATCCTTGATTACAAAGACTGTTGTGAGTATTTTTTCTTTGTGTGGACATCCATATGGATATGATGTCATGTATTAACAAATGTGTTATAGTGTGTAGATACAACTTACCGAGTGTCTACAACATCATAGATGCAGTTTACATAGAGGCAACTTGTATTTTAATGACAACTCTAAAATTTTATGGATGACAAGAAATACTATTGATCGATCCTAGTGTATACGAAGATGCCACTGCATTTTATTATTCTTGTAGTCTACCATGGTACAAATCACTATCCTATTGGGTAGCTAGGGTCCTCTATGTCCAATCATAGACCTCGCTAACAATTTAGTTAGTTTGAATTTCAACTAATTCTAAAAGTGACTCAACATTCCAACTTTTCCTAATAAAGGTAAGTGCTTATTTGTTTTGGTGTATGAAATTACAACAGCACTCCTTGTTGTTAAGGATGGGCAGGGCTTTCATTGGACCAACATGCATGAGCTGAGAATATGGGTGTTAGCCTTTCTTAGCATGCTGAAGTTCCACCATTAATTAATTGTTGTTATGCTGTAGGTTGTAGATAAACTTGTAGAGTTCGTGTACTTCTTGCAACTGGAGATTAGCACAGCTTTCTTGAATAAGCAAGGATACCAATCTGTAAACCAAGCAAGCAACACTCAACAGATGTTAGGACCTTCTGGACTCGCATTTCAGTACGCCAAAGTAATATTGCATATAAATACTTTGGTATGTCTTTGTTCCTTCGATATCAGCTTAGGGTTATGTAAAATAATAGTACTCATATTTTAATTTGTTTCATTTGATACTAATCGTCCACAAAATTTTAAGAAAAGTAGTGAGATACCTTGTGCCCCTTATTAAAGTTATGTTTTTTGTTACGTCATTTGCTTGTCCCCTCAACAACGCCTCCTGCTTACAAATGAACAAATAGTTTATACTCATATAAAATGGAGAAAATTACATGAGGAAGGGTCATTACTATAAAATGGAAGCATATATATCTTAATAGTATGTAAGGTATTCTAAAATCAATGTTTTCAACTATAATATTATTAAATTGAAATTGCTGGTTGCATCAATTAAGTGATATGATTTTATATGATACTACTTAATTTTATAGAACCTTACTCAAAGGAAAGTTAAACATTGATACAGATTTAGTTATAGTCTTAACAAAAATATTAGATGAGTATTCATTATACATAAAGTGATAATTAAAGAGGTTTATGAAGAATGCATATATATAGGCATCTGGGGACTTCAAGAAAAACATTATTTCTTGTCGTAGCTCTTACTTTGACACATGGATTGACTTTTTCTTATACGCTTACAACTTCATGATTATTAGGCATTCCCCTCATATGTGGGGCTTAATGGCACAGCTAGGGATGCGTTATACCAGGCACTGCCTCCTTGCATCAAATGGAGGTTACGCCAGCGTCCATGCATAGCGAAGGTAGCTAGCTAAACTTTTCACCAAACCTAACATCAGAACTATTATGTTGTTACGTTACACATATCTGGCAAAAATAAGAAGTTGCTATGTTACAAATATCTGGCAAAAATAAGAAGTGTTGAAAATATGAATCATGATTCATGTTTTTTATTTGATGTATATAATGCATGTAAATGCTCCACATTTTAATAATGGCACAACATTTTTGTTAAGCATTACAACTCACTTTGCTTCCGATATTTCCAAACACTGCTTCCAATAATAAACCTACAATGCCTGCATAAACCATTTTGAAATTTGAATTGTTCAAGATATACACCCACACTGTTCATCCATTTTGATTGTGACAATTGCTTCTTTGTCACAGACGGTAGGAGAGGCAAGAGCAGAAATAGACAAGATACTTCAATGGCTTGTGCCGGTTGCAGAATCGACGAGGTATAAAAAGTAACTAAAACATCACACAAATTTTAGTATTGCCAAAAATATTACTACTAGGATAGGTGAGGAACCCGTGCAATTTCACACATGTATCTTTGTTTAGAATACAACATGACAGCAATAAAATTTTCTAGTGGTATAGTTACTATTGATGTTTAAGGTGATGACTTAAATTAAAGTTCCACAGGACTCAAGTGGCACAATCCATCTACAAACTGATTAGAAAAAATAGTTTAAATGACATAGATAACATAGAACTAGAAGTGTGACCGTGCTCAGCATGAGTGTGTTTGGCCGTGCCCCTAACATTGCCCTTCTCCACACTAGTGCCATCCACCACCTCTCTTACTCGCTTCAAAGCGACGATGGATGTCTGGTACTCAACAAGGGCATTCAAGAGCGTGGGCACTGTTAATGGAAAAATCAACATGTTATATACAGATTAGCACCTTTTGAAATTACAGTATACTAGGTGAATTCCCCACGCGTTGCTGCGGGAACAACAAAGATGCTATAGATAGAACTTTACGTGGAACGGGAGGATAGCTGAGCGCTCATGCAGCTCGCCGCTACCGGAGGAGATGGAGCCGTGTTGATCCGGCAGGGGTGGTAGCTCGCTGCTGTTGCAGGAGACGGAGCCGCATGGGGCCAGCAGGGGTGGATGCGAACGATCTGGCAGCTCGCCACCGGGTGCCTTCAATCTGTGGCATAGAGGCTACTACTTCGTTGATATATATGGTACCCATTATGCTATGCATTAGCGGATAAATTTGCCTCGATCCTATGCTACGGGAAGAAAAACAAAGAGATAGAGCCCTCTAAATACTGCAGAACATAGGGGGTGCAAGAGAAGTATGAATAATGACGATTAATGGCAGAAGGGGAAGCGATGAGATCATGGTAGAGGGAGGCTGACATGTGCCATGGAAGTGAAAGAGGTGCATTGATATTTGTGAAAACTGCTATCCACTATGCAAGGATCAGAAGTGGAGGGTGCCGCACGGATGAATAGATGGAACTCGAAATAGCAATGAATGAATGAGGCTTAGTGGGAGATTACAATTTTTGTGCGGCTGTGGGCTTGTGGGGCATGATGATGACGTGGCTTAAGGAGATGCTAGAGAATTAGGCTAGAGGGGTTTTGCTTTATATGAGTTATAGATGTGGTCATATAAATAGTTTGACGCCATCTTATGTGGAAAGGTATAATTGTTAATTATGAGCATGTGCACTTTACATAGATTGATGGAGGTTTTGTTATTTTCACCTGTTTGCTTTTCTGTATGGTTAGATTGTATTACAAGAATGGCACAATCAGAGAATCGGAGTTGAAAGGGTAGGTATATACAACAACCTAATATCAATATGGTTGTACGCATTGATACAGATGGAATTACGGATTCTAGACCATGATTTACAATGCCAAAATTCCTTTATCAGGACGGACGATGTTGATGTTGATGAAGCGGAAAATCATCAGATCACCGTTAGTACCATGCTGGCACATGAAAATGACACAGTGATCAGAATAAAGACACTGTATTACGCCAACAAGGAGAAGGCTGATGTCTATGTATTGGACCTACTTTGGGCTCTTCAAGATTACATCGATGCCATATCAATGGCGTATCGACGGCCTATGGTGCATGGGTGAACTGTAGCTTGCATAGTTGCATGTACATTGGGTATCATTGGCCAAACCAATGAATCCTATGAAATGTGGTAATAAATATGTTGGGAGCCTGATATGCCAGTAAGTTTATTTATTTACTTAATATTTACAACGTAACATATTGTGGTAATTAAGGTTGTACAAAATTTGTCCATATACCTCCGTTATTACCGACGTCACTTTAGACTTCTGAATAATAAGATTATTTTTTTTACCTGGCGATCTTCCGCTTCATCCACTGAACATCCTGATGAAGATTCATAGCAAGAGGAAGGTCACCAAAATAAATATTGTTGCCATGTACACAAAGAACATTAAAAAAATCTATCTGATCATCTCATTTGCTCAGTCCAGATATGGCCGTTGAGGAGGACCAGCGACGCCAGATTCAGAGGCCTGTGGGCTGTGATTAGTGGATAACTGAAGATAGAGCTTGGGCCAGATATTATACTATTGGGCCAACTTAAAAATATGTACCCCTTTGCATGTGGCTTAGCATGGTTCTTTGTCTTCCTGGGCTCGCTCGGATGCAGGCAAACAACACCACCGTTGCCGCCAACTGAAAAAAATTCGATAGGTACAATCCCCATGGAACAACTATAGACACCCGTGACACATGCCCCATGTCCATATGCATGCAACTAACGTATAAGAGAGTTGCAATTTTTCTTTCTAACTATTCCTTCTAAATTTAGGCAACAGTTCCATGCATTTAGAGATAGCAACAGGCCAGATAAAGTGTGAGCTGAGTAAATACCCTGCCCGCGACAAATTGCCTATTGGGTAAAATTTTATATCCATACCCATGGGTAGAATTTTGTACCCATGCCCCGCACCTGACAGGTACAATATACAAGGACCTGTATCCGCGAGTTAGATTATCACAAGAATAGATAGGCTTGTTTGTATTTTTAGCATTAACGGTTGAAGTGACAAACCCGCACGTGCGGGTGATATTTTGTAACCACGCCCACACTTCTGTTACAAGAAGATATTCGAATGCTGAAGAGAATAGAGTGTTGCTCATTGTCTGACCATAGCTCACGGGCCGGTGGCTTCTTCTAAAGAGGAGGCTGGGCGAGCAGAGGATCCTGGAGACCAGCCCATTTGCACTTGTTGTCCAAACCCACGGGTCATGGGCCTGGAGTGGCAGTAGAGGGGTGGTATTGAGTTGTATTAATAAAGAGAGAATGAGCGAAGGAGAGAGTAGCAAACTTGTAAACGAAACTCTGACATTCTAAATCTTGTCCTCGCCGAACATCTTCTTCTTCCTTCCCACGCAACTCCTCTCTTCCAATGTTCCACGGTTTTCATTTCAAAAAAGCAGCTTGGTATCAGATACTCATTCGCAACAACCACACAACCACTTCAATAGATTTCAATGAGCTCAAGGTGCTATGGATCTAAATCTCAAAGTAGACCTTGATGAGCTCGGTCGCCACTTCGATGATCACGACACCAAGTGGGAGCTCCGCTTTGCAGATCTTGATCGTGAGCATGCCACCCGTGAAGTAGCCATCGATCAAAGACTAGGCTCTCTTGAGACTGTTTGCGTGGACTTGGCATCTCTCTGTGTCGAGCACTCCAACGCCAAGAGTAATGAATGCGTCGATGCTTTGGAGGGTTGCCGCCACCGATCTCGATACCTGGTGGCTAGAGGTCGAGGCGATCATCGATGATCTCAAGTTGGAAGTATAGAAGATAGCCGCACATTGGGACCGCGCGGTGTTCGACATCTCGTGGCACTAGCTTGGCCTTATGCCTTCCCCTACATCGACGATTGTGCGCCCCATCACCGCCGGTTGTGGTGTGTTGTGTTAATACTACTACAGAAAGTTCATCATCGCCAGTTCCAAAACCCCTTCACCGACGGTTTTGGCTGCCATTGGTGAAAGTCGTTGGTGATAATCGTTGCCGATCACCGCCGGTTTCGAACCGTCGATGGCATTGTTCATCACCGCCGGACCAGCGTTCAATCCGGCAGTGCTGCTGTTATCATCACCGCCGCGCAGACGTTCGATCCGGCGGTGATGTGGAGACATCAATGCCGGTTTGGCGTACCATCTGGCAGTGATGACATAGACATCAACATAGGACCGGGTGAACTATTTGACGGTGATGGGGAGACATCAATGCCGATCCAGCGTACGATGGTGATGGTGGAGGCATCAACACCGGATAGGCATACCATCTAATGGTGATGTATACATCAACGTCGGACAGGAGTACCATCCGGCGGCAACGATGGATACATCAGCACGATTGTGTCGTACCTCTAATGGAGAAACGACCAAAACTAAAGTTATAGTACTCGATGATATCAACAACTTATAGTTAAAACCTTTTCCATTTGAATTTGCTTAGGGAAATACTCATTTCGAAATCTGGTAAAGTGGATACGAGAGAAATGAATATGCTCTATAAACAATTGTGACTTGCTACGGCACATGTGTGTGGCTGCCTGGTGGAGTCTCCCTGGATTTTTTTTTTTTTTTTGCTAGCCGCCTATACAAACTCAATTTATAAAGATGACTCTTGTTCCCAGCCGTTCCTAGAAATCTGATTTGTAGATGCAGCTAGATAATCGCCTCTACTAATAATTGATTTGTAGAAATTAAACGAAAAAGTAAAGGCAGAGGCTTCGTAGCCGCTTCTACAAATTCTCTCTGAAGTAGTGTCTTCTGGCCGCGCATGCCCCAAAACGTGTTATATCACCTTATTCGTACAATGTTTTGTGTTGTTTTTTGAAGTCAAATAGTTTGGAGATATTCTATAAACTTTTTTCCTTTTACGTTTCTGAATATTTTTCCTATCACTGATAGATTTCTGATATTCATTTCCGTTTATCAGTCACCATCACTATTTTCAAATATCGATAATGTAAACCTTACATGGCATTGCTACTCAGTAAAATGTTGAGGCAACATAAGCGTCACCATAACAAGATGATCACCACAAAAGAGGTGGTCTATTTCGCTTTCTTGGTGAATCATTCCCTTGATCAGCAGTTCACCAATACGAAGGATCAGGATAAGGACTAACCACTAACTGAGGACTAGTTAGAAATCCCAAATGCATTCTGCACGTACAAACCTGCAGTAGCAACAACCTGAGTTATATTTTATCAGATAGTTTCCAGAGCATATTGAAAACAAAGATACAAGATTATACATGGTTGGAATTAAAACAAGAAAGTGGGCTACACACATATGCCACCAAATGCAAAATCAATATTGGAACCTTCAGTTTTCCTGGACCTCTGAAGAAGTAGCATGCCCAATTGGCATGGTGGACCAGAAAATAGATAGTGGGGTCTGACAGGAACACACACACACACACTCACAGTCACAGGTAAAAGTTAAAGCTATATATTGCCTCAGTTTTAAAATAGCAACATAATCTGGATCAGATTTTTGGAAGACCTTTTCCGAAAGCTTGGACACACAGATCACGCATGGTATAAGCTGAAAAAGAAAAGGCAAGCACTCTGCGACGAAGCATGCTTCAAAGCCATTATTGACACCATTGTTGTGATGTTGTCTTGGTAAAGCTTATCGCACCCAGTCAGGGCTAGGTGGCCAGCTAGTGCATGACGTAGACGTCGTACTCGACGGTGGCGTCGCCGGTGCTGAAGTCGAGCCAGTGGGTGCGCAGCAGCGCGTAGCCCCGGGCGAAGCGGAACGCCCCCGTGCCGCCGACGACGGGGAGCTCGCGGACGGCGTCGAGCGGGCAGTTGCGGCCCAGCAGCGCGAGCGTGCTGCCGTTGTAGTCCCCCGCCGTGAACACCAGGTTCATGGCCTGCAGGAAGCCGAGCTTGGCCTGGTCGGACCCCATGTACAGGCCCTGGGCGCGGCCGATGACGGCGGCGGACCCCTGGTCGGGCCCCTCCGTCAGCGGGTCGTCCATCACGTTCACCATCCCGAACAGGGGCGACGGCGACGACGCCGGCGGGCTCACCACGCGCACCGCGGTGGGGGACTTGCCGCTCACCGTGTCGTGGAAGTAGAAGTGGAGGTGCGTCGGTGCGGCGGCGGCGGCGGCGGCCTTCGCCCGCAGCTTCCCGGCGTGGCCGACGGCGGCCGTAGGCTCGTCGTCTCGCAGCTGGGCCTCGACTGCGACGACTGCCAGCACGAGGAAGAGCAGGAACGTCGTCACTCCTTTCTGCTTGATGGCCATTGTTGATGTGGGGTGTGGGCTGTGAAGCTAGCGTTGTAGTGTCAAGCAGTGTGAGTGTGACCTGGGTGAATTTATGGTGGAATTAATGGAGTGTTGTAGGTGTGAAAAAGATTGGTGACACGTTGCGGGCGCTCATTGGAGGCTTCATACGGCTGGTGAAAGAATACGAACAAAGCGAGACTAGTGGTACGGTTCGCGCGGCACTGCGTTGCTTGGCCAACCATGAAAGGCACCACACCACTGGATGGCCTCTGGTGGTGGGGACTGGGGAGCACAATGCAGAGGGAGCAGATCGCATTCGCGAATATGAATTGCTTGTCCTTTTCGAGGAGATCGAGTTTCTGAACGGATGCTCATCACTGCTCTGTGCACTTGTCGGTAGATGGCAAACGAGAGAAGTTACAACACTTCTGAGAGCGGATTGTTTCTTCTGTTTGTGCATGTTGTGCGTGCTTCGCTTCCACGCACGGCAATTATCTGACGTTCTGACCTGGTAGTGGTAGATTTCCATGTTGCCTACGAGGCTACAAGGCTTGCAGTGCATCGATGCAATGCCACCACCTGGAGGCAGAAATAATGCGAGCTTGGTTACGCCGACCGCGCACTAGGTACTGTTCCAAATTTGTGCACAGAAGAACGAACGTTCAATTACAACTCATATGATGCTGTTCTTCTAAAAAAAACTCACATGATACTGCTGTAAGAACATTTTCATAGTCTTTTTTTTTGCGAACAAACATTTTCATAGTCTTAGGAGTATACTTTAGACTACAATACGGTTGTTTTGTGAAACGACTATCTCTTTATCGCACTTCTATTTCCTCCCCAATATAAAAACTTATAATCTTATCTCAAATTACGTAAGACGTTATATGAGACCACCGGTGAAAAACAAATTTTTGTTGAAACATATGGGCTTTGCCCAATAGAGAATTCTAGATAATTCCAAATAAATCTTAAAGGTTTGAAATATATGGGCTTGGCCTAATAGAGAATTCATGATGATAATTCCAACTTAAATCTTAAAGGCCTATTTCATGTGTGCATACGGGGATGCGGAGGAACTTTAGTTCCCATTTTGCTAGTCGAAGTGGAGATTGCCATTAATATGGAAAAGCCTTCTCCACTTTTCCAAGTCTAGTACAGGGAGAGAGAAGGGAAACCCACACACTCGATCGCTCGCCTCGTTGGGTCAGAGCAAAGAGTGCAAGCGTGCGGCACCTGCGTGAATGGTCCACCAAAATCTAATCCATGACCTTGTCGGGCGCAACCTACTTTTGAAGTTTTAGTTTTTGATTACTTGGCTTTTAAGTCTATGGATTGGAAATGTAGCTAATCGGTTTAGATCGTGATCACAACTCGAGATCATGATCGAGGGACTTCCCTATATAAATGCCACTGCCAAAAATACACCTATTCAAGTTAGGGTTTTTGCCTCTTTCCACTGCTATGTTGTCATCGTAGTCTCTCCATCTTGAGCGTACGCGTACACTGGCGATTGGGAGAGCACGTCTCCAAAAGCACTCGTCCTTGCGATCATGCACTAGGAGTGGATGAATAAGGTTTTGGGAAGCACCTTCGCGTGACTTCTCCAGACCTCCATGACGGCTCGTCTTCCATCCAAGTCTGGAGGTGATATGTACCACCATCTTTGCCATCAGCTGCATCAATCAGTCTTAGTCAACATCGTCACTCTCCTCGACCACCAGTCACGACACTTTCACCACTAGCCAAGTCGCCTTCATATGCAAACGAGAAGTACGTACGTCGTGATCCCATCTATTATTTCAATATGTCTGATATTTGTGTTATACTGCTGTTCATTTTGATGATGCTCATTTCACCTAATATATTAGAAATTTAGATGCTAGAATCTATGTTCTCCATGATTTATATTTCAAAATTAATCATGAAATTCCCTACTTATTCAACAATCCAAAAACCTATTTGTAGGCATTTTCTTGAATTAACTATGATTGGTTTTGCTGATGCATAGAGGCTAGACAAATTTATTGGTGTGCACTTTAAGAGGTGGCAAGTCAATGTCACGCTTTGGTTGTGGGCCATAAAAGTATTCTGAGTTAGTAATGGCATGCTTGAAAGAAATAGTTGTGATGAAGATTATTAGAGAAAATTGAAAGAAGTCAATACTATGTTTGTGAGATGCGCTCTTGGTGTTGTTGATCGTCTGGTAGATGTGTACATGCACATAAAAGACAAAAAGAAGTTGTGGGATGAACTAAATGATAAAGTTGGTGCATCAGATGTAGACATTTTTTTAGTCACAAAAAAGAAGTAGACATTTTTTAATCTATTTCCAGAGGTGAACATTTGACCACTGTTGATGATACTTTCGTCATAAGTTTAATAGTCAAAACCATCAATAAAGTGTCATTTCGGAAGGAAATGTGCAAAGTAGTAATGATTTTTGAACAAATAACATGGTTCCACTTATACATATCATTTATTTGGTTGCATATACAAAATGGAGAAAATACAAGGTTGTGGGCCCACAACCCCCAATCCTTGTGAAGCCACCAAACACACTTCTAAGTGATGTCCACCTTTGAGTTCACTTTGTGTTTTCTCTGAACGGTCGGAAATGATCTCACATGGATTATTGAGGGCCCACCATCAACGTACTGAAGATCTCCATGTGGCCCTAACACTTTACACTCACTAGAGAGAAGATGGAAGCCTCCACAGGTATTCATTTTTCCTCGGATTTTCCCCACCGACATCTATCCTCATCCATGCAAGGAAGCACAAGGGCAAGCCATCACCACCATCCATTTTATGGTGGTTTGATCCATCGGCCCACACCAAAAGTGCTATAAATACCCTCTACCCCATCAGTCTCAATTCATGACCACAAAGGAGGAGCTACACATCTATATCTCTTATAAAGCTAATACTCACAACCAATTCTATCTAATCCCACATCGGTCCACATCATCAACTAATCTAAACCGTTTGATTTCATATTGCAAGCCAAAAACCTGTCCGTCAGTTGATGGCTATTCTTGTCTTCTTCCCACTAACAACACCCACTAAGTGTGTCCCATAACTCTTTTGCTTCCTTGCACTGTCTATTCTCTACTACTCTTTATTGCATTCCGTTTCCTACTAGAAGTGAGACGTTGTCGAAACCAATCTATCGTCCTACATGGTTTATATATACCCACTAAGCCGATATGAGACTCCAAATGGTCACTCCGTTATTCGGTCCTCGCTACGTCAATGATTGTTTCTATCATAAACACCAAACTATATGTGTTGCTATGACTCTACCATGGTACCAGGGCTGTTCCTGAGTTTTTCTAGGCCTAGGTCGACAACCAATACTGAGGCCTAATCCACAATCTCAAAATATTTATATATATTTCTATATGTATATAGATAGTAGTCTTATGAATACACATCAATTAATAATCAGAAGATATTATTCAATGCACTAAAATAACTTATATAGAATATCTCAAAGTTCATAAATGGACAAATGTAATAATAAATTACTTACTTGGAACTTGTCATTATTTTAATCAATTTATTCTAAGATTTCGACATGCAAAGTCATTGATTATACTATTGATATCAATCTCATCCAATAACTTCTCGATGCACAAAGCCACCAAACCATTTAACCTTTCTTGAGACATTGTTGACCTTAAATAGTTCTTCAACAATTTCAACTTTGAAAAGCTTCTTTCAGCTGATGCGATAGTCACTGTAACGCCCAAAAATTTTTACTTTTGAAAATAGAGCTAAAATGATTTAATTTGGAATTTATGTGCTCATGAAAACATAGGAAAATAAAAAATTTCATTAATTTAAAATTCATTATAAGGAGTAGCAACATGGATGTGCATACATGCCGGTGGATTTGATTCATTGCAATGAGTGGTTGAATCCAAAATGCAAAATGAATTCAAAATGCTTTTGAAAATGAAATTAAAAATTGCTTTGAAATAAAAGAAAAGAAAATCTAAAAATAAAAAGACTTTAAAAAGTTGTAAAGTTTATTTTTGGAAAACTTGCCAAAATTTGCTCACTTTTATTTGAATTGAAAAGTATATTTGAAACTCTATTTGAATTTGCATTTGGTTCATGATTGAATTTGGTTTTGAAAACAAAATAGAAAAGGAAAAAAACTCTTCTCCCTCTCTTCTGGCCCGGTCGGCCTAGCTCCTTCTCTTCCGCGTTTGGCCCAGCAGCACCTGCACTGCGTCGCTGCGGCCCAGCAGAAGCCCGCGCAGCCGTGCACCGGCCCAGCGTGGACGCCGCCTGCTCCCCTTCTCTTCTTCTCCCTCACTGATGCTGTGACCCTGACTGTTCTCTCGCTGACCGATGGGACCCACCAGTCAGCCGCTTCTTCTACCTCGCCGTCGTCCCCGACATGGACTCTATCGTCGCGCTAACAGAGTTTGCGTCCGCCCTGCCTCGCTCGGTTGACGTGCTCCCCACGCTAGGCCGCCCCATATAAGCCGAGCCCGCACCACGCCGCCCTCCCTCAACTCGAACGCAAGCCGTTGCTACCGAGTCACCACGCCGCCACTGTGGAAACCCTAGCCGCCGAGTCGCCGTCGCCCCGTCGAGCAAAGCGCCATCGCCATCCGCTCCGCGCACAATCTTTGGCCTTGGTGAGTTCGCCTTGGTCCCCGCTTGCCCCCTGTGCCCTCGGTTTGCTCTCCTGTGGCCTCTAGGGTCAGTTTTAAGTGCACCAGTGGGGTCTCTGGCCGTCGGCCATGTCCCCCGCCGCGCCAAGCTACTGTTTTGGCGCCGGCATCTCTTCTCCCTCCCCGTCTTCTAATCTCGGCCGTCTACTCCCGATCCAACAGCCCAAGATTTCCCGTACCCCTTCGTCTATCTCTTTTGCTAAAGAGCCCCTACGCTTTTCTAAAATTGAACCCGTAGTCCTCGGCCAGATTTAAAATTAGATTTTATTTTAATTCAAAAATCAAGTTCCATCTATTTATAAAAGTGCAACTATCTTTAGTAGGCCATATCTTCTCCGTTTTAACTCTGTTTTGATCCATTCAACTTGCGGTTGGTTCATAATTCCACAATCTACATGTTCATACTACTGTTAGATATGTTTTGAGCTTTTAAAATTCAAGGTTGGATTTAATCTATTATTTTATTAAAGGAAATTTTGTTTAATTCATATCTTCTATGTTTTAGCTCTGATTTGACCCGTTCAGGTTGCGTTAGATTCATTACGACGAGATCTACGCGTTAGTAACAATGTTTATCATGTCACTATTTCTGAAATTTCATGGTTTAAATCCTAACTTGAATAATGATTATGTAATTGGATTTTTATAATTAAAAGTAACTTAGAGTTTTTCACCTCTGTCTTTTGTAAATAAAATGAGATTAATCTTATGTTGGTTTTCTGATACAAATATAATTTGACTTAATTCAACTGAGATATTTTTCTGAAGTATCTTATATATGTTTTATAATTAAAATAAATAAAGCCCATAGTTTTTATTTTAAAATAAATCTTTTGGCAGTTGTATCTTTTTCATCGTAGCTCCGATTAGAGTGCTTTTCGCGTCAGTGTGTTCGTAGCAAGACGTAGACTCGTTTTACAAACTTTTCATCTTGATTTTATGTTTGGTGTACTATTCTAATTTAGATCTATTGTTTGCTTCGTGTATGATTGCATGGATGCTTATGTGGTGCTCTATGATCGTGTCCAGTCGGTGAGCTATACGTAGTGAATCAAGAAGCAGATCTTTGAAGGTTTGGACTAGAAGAAGGATCTAAGTTTAAGGCAAGTATAGCATGAGATCATCCTTGTTGTCCTATACACCTTTAATCATTTAATTCATACTACATGTGTCTACCTTGACTGCCACTAAAGATTTCCTAGTGCTTTGTTACCTTGTGCCTTGTTAACTATGAGGTATTGCATTGGGTAGTATGATGCTAGTGCTCAATTAAAGACCATGATCTTGTAACTTGACTAATGGTATATGCAATAAATATTAAAAGATGCTTTTTAGCAATATGGAACAAGGGGCAAGAGCATTGAGCTATTTTTATGGTGCTCTAGATTCCTCTCCCTAAGGACTTATCTGTAAGTGATCATCCGAAACTTATAGTACAACTATGAAGGCTATATGGCTCTGGCTTTAGCTCAGTATGAGGATATTTTCTAGCTTGTTAGATGTTAGCTTTATTAGCATAAGAATGGCTTGTTGAATCGGGTATAGGACAACCTCTACTCTTATATGTATAGCCGTGATGGAATTGTGCCATTCGACAGGGGGTTCCTATATCTGTTTGCCGAGTGAATCTAGCTGTCCTAACTTGTTAGACGAACCTTTGAAAGGCTTCATAGTGAACCCTGCTGACCTTCCTTGGTAGTGGGTTAAGAGGCTCGCGACCTCAGGGGAAAGGGTAAATCACGACTCATAGTGAAAGTGTACAACATCTGCAGAGTGTAAAACTGATATATCAGCTTTGCTCACGGAGCGGCCTTGGAATATTTACGGAATAGATGATGAACACTGATGATACTAATGATAAAGATGCTCATTAATGGTTAATTGTTTATGTTATTCATTATTCATGTTTACCTAATCATGTGTTTATACGGGCTTATGAATAAAACTTTGCTGCCCAATTGCTAAAATGATTACTCATTAAAAGCTAATTGCAGTTAACTAGTGTCAGCCTTTTGAGCCTTATAAACCCCATGTTATATTTGTTGAGTACGTGTAACACCCTAAAATTTGCTCCTTTTGAAATAGGTGTAAATTGAGGTAATTTTGAATTTTTGTGCTCATGAAAACATAGGAAAATAAAATTTTCATGAAATTAAAATTCATTATAAGGCAGCAACATGTTTGAGCATACATGCTATTGCATTTGATTTATTTGGTTGAGTGGTTTTGATTGAAAATTTAAAATAATTTAAATTTCTTTTGCAAATGAAATTAAAAATGGCTTTGAAATAAAAGAAAAGAAAATTTGAAAATAAAAGGATTTAAAAAGTGGTAAAATTTATTTTTGAAAACTTACCAAAATTGCTCATTTATGTTTGAGTTGAAAAGTATATTTGAAAACATATTCAAATTTGATTTGGTTTACATTTAAATTTGGTTTTGGAAAACAAAATAGAAAAGGATTTGGAAAAAAAAAGAAAACTCTCTCTCCCTCTCTTTAGGCCCGGCCTCACCCTTTCTCCCTCAGGCCCTTCCCGAGCCAGCCCAGCATGCTCTCTCCTTTCTCCCTTGGCACCCGGCCCAATTCCCTTTTCTCGCTTGGCCCAGCAAACCAGGCCGTAGCCCAGTCACCGCGTAGGCCCACGCGCGGAGCCTTGCACCCGCCTCCCCCTCACGCAGTCGCTGCCATCATGGGCCCATGCGTCAGCCACGTCTTCCACCTCCGTACGTGTCCCGCTCGGACTCCACCGCCGCCGCCGAGAGTTCGAGGCTGCCCCGTGTCATTGCCTTGTGCGCCACGCTGTTTCCGCTCCTATAAAGCTGAGCCCTGTGTCCGCCGCCTCCTACCGTGCCCTATTGCAAGCTGCTGCCTCGCTTCCGAGCCGCACCGCCACCGTCGAATCTTTGCCACCGACGAGCCGCCCATCTCACCAAGCACAGCGCCGCCTTCAATTGCTTCGCGCCGCCAAAATTCCCCTTGGTAAGTTCGCCTCGCCACTCTCTCTCTCTTCCCGTGTTTTCCCCGTCGAAAACCATGGCCTCTAAGGCCGTTTTCTTGTTTTCCCGACGAGCTCCGTCACCGGCCATGGCTTCCACCACGTCGGCCTTACTGTTCCGGCCAGCCGCGCCCCACCTTCCCTCCCTCCTCTTAATCCCCGCCGTCCACTCTCGATCCGATTATCTAGATCAACCGGTACCCCTTTGCTGTGAAATTTGCAAAACCCCCGTTATAATTAATTGGATCTTAACCCGCAGTCCTTGTATGTTTTCTAAAGAGCCCCTCCAATTTTTTGTTTTCAAATCCGCAGTCCAAAGCGCGATCACAGATTACGCTTTCTTCTTTGGAAAGCGTAGTTTCTTTGGTTTAGATCCAAAATACGTTTTCACTTATTTACAGTTTTGCCACTAATCTTGTTTTAGCCATAAAATCTCCGTTTTAACTCTGATTTGACCCGTTCAACTTACGTTAGGTTCATAATTTCATAATCTACATGTTCATACTATTGTTAGATATGTTTTCAACCTTTACAATTTGAGGTTAGATTTAATCTATTATTTTATTAAAGAAAATCTTGTTTAATTCATATCTTCTACGTTTTAGCTCCGAATTGACCTGTTCAAGTTGTGCTAGATTCATTGCAACGAGATTTACACATTAGTAACAATGTTTATCATGATACTATTTCTAGAATTTTGTGGTTTAAACTCTAATTTGAATAATAATTATACAACTGGATTTTATAAATAAAATATGATCTGTTTAACTTTAGTTTTATAATTCAAATCTCAATTTGATTTAATTCAATTTATATAAGCTTTTATATTGTTAAAACATGTTAAGTTTATAGTTTTATATTTTCTCTTGTGAGTCGGTCTTTCGGTAGCCGTTTCTTTCAAATCGTAGCTTCGATTAGCGTGCGTCTTGCGACTTTGTATTCGTAGCGATGCGTACAATCGTATTTCAAACTCTTTTACTTATTTTTCTATGATTGGTGTATTGTTCTAATGTAGATGTAATTATATGCTATGCATGTATGTGTATGGATGTTTATGTGGTGTTCTATGATTACGTCCAGTCGGTGAGGTATATGTGGTGATCAAGAAGAAGAAGGACGTTGAAGATTAAAGCTTACCGAAGGATCTGTGTTTTAAGGCAAGTATAGCATGGGATCTTCCTTGTTGTCCTATACACCTTTAATCATTTAATTCATACTGCATGTGTCTACCTTGACTACCACTAAGGATTTCCTAGTACTTTGTACTTGTACCTTGACACCTTTGGGTTATTGCATTGGGTAGCTTTGCTAGTGCTCAACAACAACCATGATCTTATAACTTGACTAATGGTATATGCAATAAATATTAAAAGATGATTTTTAGCAATATGGAACAAGAGGGTTAGAGCATTGGGCTATTTTATGGTGCTCTAGATTCCTCTCCCTAAGGACTTATCTGTAAGTGATCATTCAGGACTTACAGTACAGCTGTGAGGGCTATATGGCTCTAGCTTGAGCTCAGTATAAGGATCTTTTCTAGCTTGGCTCCAATTTGTATGATCTCGGCCTACCAAGAGAGTGCACTTTGGTTTGTTTGTATTTTGTTAGTCACTCCTTGGATGGGGGTTCATGCTTATTGATGGGGAAACCTTAGCGGCCCTAACTTGTTAGACGAACCTTTGAAAGGCTTTATAGTGAACCATGCCGACTTTCCTTGGTAGTGGGTCAAGGGACTGATCACCTTAGGTGAAAGGGTAAATCATGACTCACAGTAAAAGTGTACAACCTCTGTAGAGTATAAACTGGTATATCAGTCGTGCTCACGGTTACGAGCGGCCTTGGTACCCTTACAGAATAGATGATGAACACTAATGATATGGATGATGAAGATGCTCATTAATGATTACTATTTATGCTATTCATTATTCATGTTTACCTGATCATATGTTTATATGGGCTTGTGATAAACTTGTTGCTACTCAATTGCTAAAAGATGACTCATTAAAAGCTAATCGTAGTTAAACCAGTGTCAGCCTTTTGAGCCTCATGAACCCCATGTTATATTTGTTGAGTACGACATGTACTTACGCTTGCTTTACTTTTTAAATCTTTGGAAAAATCCCGGATGGGTACCAGATTGCTAGAGTTTGGAGGAATTTGGCTTGTGATCAACCAGTCAGTTGTCACTGTGGATTTGGAGTCTTCGCCTGAAGATCGGAGTTGTCTTTCCGTTGTCTATACTCTAAGGTTATATTCCTTATACTAATACGCTATGTATTTAAGCATTGTCTAATGGTATTACCTTTATTTGTAGTTATATGTGAGATTTAACTTCTTGAGCTCACATATGGTGTGTATCTAGTTTTGTCCTTAAAACTGGGTGCTACAGTACAACATGTACTTACGCTTGCTTTATTTTTCAATTATTTGGATAAAAATTCCGGATGGGTACCAGATTGCTAGAGATTGGAGGAATTAGTCTTGTGATCAACCAGTCAGTTATCCGTATGGAATTAGAGTCTTCACCCGAAGATCAGAGTTGTCCTTCCGCTGTTTGCTGTCTAAGGTTATATTCTCTATACTAAGTACGTTATATATTGAGCATTATCTATTGATATTACCCTTATTTGTAGCTATATGTGATATTTGACTTTCTGGGCTCACATATGGAGAGTATCTGGTTTTGTTCTTAAAATCGGGTGCTACAGTCATATCCATGGTAAATAAGATCCAGTAAGCAATGGAAATATTTATATAATAATCTTCAATTCAGAAATAAGATCATGTACCTCAACATCAGATGATCATCAACCGAGAAATTTTTTGCAAATAAATTAATCATCAATATGTGCAACAACAATGCTTACCCAGGATGGATGCGATCATTTCTGTCCTCTGTTGACTGCCGAGGTGCGATCTTACGCGATGAGGCCACGAACGGATCATGGATCACTGACGATTGATAGGATCATGGGATCGTCGTTAGATCGAATAGAATAGTCAGGGGGGGCTGAGAAGTGTAGAATTGCTCGATTACCTCCTGATGTGTTGCGACGTTGCGTTGTGTTCGACAGCCGCGGTGCCGCACATTTGCAGTTTGCCAAGTTTGCTTCGGCTTCCGAGTGGAATAGGGCAACACAACACCAGAGTCGAAGCCTATAGACCTGAGACATGGCTGCTTGCTGTATTGTGCCATAGGACTAATAGGAGCCCATGTACATATCTATATCTATATCTATACCTAACAATAAATAGATAAATTTTCAACCTATTTTTTTTGGTCCGTCCATTTTTTGGTCCATCTCTCTCTAACTACCGCACAATAGAGATTTTTTTCCCTTCCGGACTTATATATAACATGGGCTCATATGAGTTAGAATAACTCTTATCTAGCGCGAAATGGAGTCTGATTCTAAAACGTATTGGATCGTGTATGTCACGCGGACCTATAAGCCAATCAAGCCGTAAACTAAGATCTTGAGCAGTTTGTTATCTATATCAGTATAAATAAATATACTCCCAAGCTATATGCGTGTACCAGTGCAATTCTCATAGAGGGATACAACATGAAAAGTCGAGATAGATCTCCCTCATAATCATCTATGGATAAACTAATCCTTAACATGTCGGCAAAAAACTCCTAGCTGACTTATGAAAGATTAGAACTACAATGTGGGGAGAAACAAGGAGAGCATTCCCTATTCTTCTTATTTTAATAACTTTGTTTTTCCTGTTGCAACGCATGGACATGTTTGCTAGTACATAATAATAGTATACTAATGCACTATATGGGGTGAGGCCTATATCAATCTGAGGCCTAGAGCGGTGGCACACCCTGACCACCCAAGCGCCGGCCCTGCATGGTACCATATAGTATGGCTTAGGAGATGCGTGGTCCTCCCTCAAGTCCGCCATGGTGACAGTGTTGCCCTTGCTTTGCAGCCTCATCATTTTAGCACAGCCACTAGACTTGCCAATTGCAACCTCTAGAGTGCCCTGCAACCCTCAAGTCAAGCCAACAGCATACATGTTTAAGAACTTCTCCTAGCAGCTGGTGATGTAGACAAGGCCCGATCTTCCAATAGGTACGATAGCATCGATTGGTGGAGACTCAACGTTCAAGATCTAGGCTTCGAACCAAGACTGATTCGGACCCTCGCAACCATTACACCACTGCTCCATTGGTTATCAACCACGCGAACGTGATTGACCTCGCCGAGTAGGCTTTCCTGTAAGCGAATTGAGAACACAAGCAAGAACAGGGTGAACGCGATCTGAAATTGCAAATAATTATGAGGCTTATGATAACGAGAATGAGTTCAAGTCTTTATTCGAAAGGACTAATCACCACAGGCGAACAAGATCAAGAACTGGGGCCCTAGTTCACAGCAAGCAGCCTTGGCGGCACAGTTGCAGCAAAACGACGTTTGTTTCACAAGGAAATCAAGAACTAAACAAAACCCCCAAACCCTAAGGAGAGCGACGACTGCTAATTATAGAGTCTTGGGCGTCCCCCTGGACATGCCCCTAATGGGCCCAAACACAATACACGGACCAAAAGACGGTGTCGCAGCACCCTGGCAGATTCTGGACGCAGACTTGTTTCAACGATTCCTGTTGATTTCAAAGGGCTTTTGACGTGCTACCACTTCCATTGGCTTCCTTATCTAATTAGCTTTCCATCCATATGTGGATCATCGAAAACGGAGCCCGAACGCACCCGTGCGACCAGTTTTATGGCATACTAGTCCTGGAACCCGAGATGGGCTCGAACTTGATTTGGGCCTCCACCTTGGTGACTCGAACCGGATGAGCTTCGAGCCTCCTTCTTGGTTAGGACACCCTCACTGATCTCCTCATCCTCTATCTCCAAGCATGGTTGTATGCATGGAGCTCATATCCTCATCATCCTCCCTTTCTTGATGAAAAGCCGTCCTCGGCGTCGATTTTGCTTGAAGTCGATCCTGCACAACATAAGGACAAACGAGGTTTCTAAAATAATGGGAATGGACAATGTTGTAAGAAAGAATATGACCACATGTCCAGGTTTGTAGCTTGTTTTGTCCTACAGACATGTAGTCTGCTCGATTAAAATACATACGATCTTTGCCAATACTATCCTGCAAAAGATTAGTACTAACCAGAAACATATGCTCCCTTTCTTTGAATTTCACTTGTGTCCCAAAAGCAAAATGAGAGGTATATGGCATAACAACAGTGTTGATTTTACTGTCCTCTAGTTGATCATTACTTTGCACAACAAAAGAAGAATTCGGATTTGTACAAATGTAAACTCGTTCCATCATATATTGTCCTTTGTTGTTATATTTGTCAAAAACATGATATATATGTCTAGACAACCATAGAAAATCAGCATATGCATTAAGTTTCTCCTCCAAATAACTAACATTGCACAGAACATCAAATTCAATATAACCCAAAGTATTTAAAGAAGATAAAAGTTTCAGCTCATCAACATCACTAGCATTATGAATAACACGTTTATTTTCAGCACAAATGTTCGATTCCAACACACATATAGCATGATCAGTCATTAATGGTTGCATGGGTATAACATAAATTTCATTATGCAAGTCATCTTTGTCACAAGGAACATCAAGCAAAGCATCTTTTGACAAAGATAAATCAAGGGAAGGTTCCACTAATATTTTCTCTATCATAGCATGATTCGTGGAAGAATTCAGCACATCAAGAGAACTCTCACCTTTCGTGAATTTAGCATCATGGGCATTATCTTTGCTCTTATGTTCAGCAAGAGTAATAGGTGATGGTTCTGAATTTTCACATGAGGCTGTGAGCACCTCATTTTCTTGCACGTCATCCTGGCTCTTTTGTACATTATCCTGCAAAAGGTTAGACATAATAGGAGGAATAACAAGAGATTATTCTAGTTGTTGCACCTCATCATTTGAGTTAATTACAAGAGATGAATTAACAAATATTTGTCTCATAAGAATTTTCATATCATTCCATATGTGAGGTTTATCTGAAGAATTTAAAGACTCCCACCAAGTTGATGTAGAATGTCTCAAGACACTAATTGCATTCTTAATCTTCCTCTGTTCACATATATAACATTGCGCAAAAATATTATCTATTTTAGTTTCCCACTCAATGTACTCATCAACACCAATACCATCATAAGTCGGCGGGGAAGAAAGAATAGCACGACATGTGGAAGGAGGTGCAGCAGCAATAGTGCGGGGCTCATGCATCTTTGATGTCTCATATGGATGAGTGTTGTAACCTATCATTGTTAGCATCAAACAAGAAAATACACAAATATATATTTTCCTATCAGCTACTAGGATGTGGTCAAGGAGTAAAGTCACACACTCTCAAGCGTCTTACCACGGTCTTACAAGTGTTCTTACCAACACAGCAGGCGGTGCAACCGATGGATGGTTGTGATACCGTTGCAGCTTGAGTGTAAGGCGAACCTGTACTTGGTCAGAAGAAAGTGGAGCTTGGACATGCACAATATAGTAGAAAGGAATAGCAATAATTTAATTCAGAAATTGTAAGATTGAAAAGTAGTCCCAAGCTAGTGTATGTCGCTGGCCTAAACTCGTCCCGGACCTAGTTCAAGCAAGCAATACAATACAACTCAGCACAAGGACTCAAAAGGATACAAGCACTTCTGAACTTTTTTTTCACTTTCTTTTTCTTTCCTTCTTTATTTTTCTCTCTTTTTTTTAGGTGCGGCCTTTTTCTTTTTCTTCCTTCTTTTGGTTTTTGCACCTCTTTGCCTTTTTCTGTCTTTGATTGATTTTTTAACCAGATAAGTGCCACAATACAACCTTCAAATATATCATGTGGTATAATGCAATTAGAGTTTAATTTCTCTATGATATGATGCAAGACTCAAGTTCTAGGATATCAAAAAGCAGCACGATATGTGCTTCCAAAAGTAGCTCTCCAAAGTCCAACGTACATGCTAAAGAAGAAACCAAATTGGACTTGATATCTATTAGATAAGGAATTATGCAAATCTTCCTATTTCTTGTCTGCTCACGTACAACTAAACTTTTCTTTTCTTTTTTTTAGCAAGATGGCACAACGCATCTGTACTTTCTTGACTAACTGTCAAACAAGAAACCAATCTAATATGTGTATACAGGACCAACTCAACACCAAACTGAGAGGAACAAATTCGAGAAGAACTAGACTCTGACTTGAATAAACCAACGAACACAACGACACACAAGGGATGACCATTCAATAAAGCAAACTGAAATTAAAAAATATTGCGAGGGCACAAAGGGGCTGTAGGATAGGGAATATGTGGCAGTGTTTTTTTTGCTTTTTGTGGACTCTAGGTAATGAAAAACAGATTTAATCTAAAGAGAAAAACACAGAGATATACCTAACGGACAACTAGGTGCTCTGATACCACTTGATGTAGACAAGGCCTAATCTTCTGATAGGTACGATATCGTCGATTGGTGGAGCCTCGACGTTCACGATCTAGGCTTTGAACCTTGATTCGGACCCTCGTAATCGTTACACCACTGCTCTGTTGGTTATCAACCACGCAAATGCGATTGACCTCGCCGAGAAGGATTTCCTACAAGCGAATTGAGAACACAAGCAAGAACGAGGTGAACGCAATCTGAAATTGGAAATAAATATGAGGCTTATGATAACGAGAAGGAGTTCAAGTCTTTATTCGAAAGGACTAATCGCCACAGGCGAACAAGATCAAGAACTGGGGCCCTGATTCACAGCAAGCAGGCTTGGCAGCACAGTTGCAGCAAAACGACGTCTATTTCATGAGGAAATCAAGAACTAAACAAAACCCCCAAACCCTAAGGAGAGCGACGGCTGCTAATTATAGAGTCTTGGGCGTCACCCCCCTGGACGCGCCCCTAATGGGCCCAAACATGATACACGGTCCAACGGACCCAAAGATGATGTCGTAGTACCCTGGCAGATTCTGGACGCTGACTTGTTTTGACGATTCCCGTTGATTCTGAAGGGACTTTGATGTGAGACCACTTGCATTGGCTTCCTTATCTAATTAGCTTTCCATCCATATGTGGATCGTCGAAAATGGAGCCCGAACACGGCTGTGTGACCAGTTTTATGACATATTGGTCCTAGAGCCCGAGATGGGCTCGAACTTGATTTGGGCCTCCACCTTGGTGACTCAAACCGGATGAGCTTCGAGCCTCCTTCTCGGTTAGGACATCCTCGTTGATCTCCTCGTCCTTTATCTCCACGCATGGTCATATGCACGGAGCTCATGTCCTCATCAGTTAGGGTACATGCAAGGACTGCTCCTAGGCAGCGAACTGAGTAGCCTTATACATCAAGGAGAAATTAATATATCAATTTGTGCCTACCCGATCATGTATTCTATTGTTTTCAGTGGCCTTTGCTTTCCCAATCTATGCATTGTGATTCATGATTTCAATATTTTTTTACTGTGTCGTCCTCGTTCCATAAAAGATACACATAGCAACACGTGGGGCACTGTCTAGTTTCATACATAGGCGAAGTCCTGCCCTAGTAGTAGCATAGAAAATAGGGAGAGAGTGTGGGAAGTGTGGTGAAAGGTCCGCATCTATCGGTGTCTTCTCCAGTACCTTGATGGATGCGATCTTCTGTGTAAGTGAGCATTCGGTATCTATATGGTAACTAATCTCTGATTCTAGTAAGTTCGTATTTAATTTGTTCACTGGTACAACTTCACTTTGGTAGTGTGCTCTAGCCTCGCTAAGGGAACTTAGTGGGCTATGGTTAGAGTAGTGAGTTATAGTCTGGACGTGGTGCGTAGACTATCTTACCTATGTATACAGCTTGTCGCATGAATTTGTTTGTGGTAGCAAGTAGGTGGTGACAACCCTCTGTGTTCTTTATAATCCATCACCTGTTATTATGCAAGTTGTTAAAATAGTAGGACCACCCCACTGGGAGCCTTGGTAGAGATTTTGTCTTTTGCCTTTTCTTGTCCAGTGGTCCTGAAGTGAACAACCCTTGTATCTATCTTATCTTGATAATTATTATAACTATAGAAATCCTTTCTATCCAATATATATCATAAACCCCTTGTGTCATCATAGGACGAACTTGATTTTCTATTAGTACACTTCGCGTTTCCCATGAAAATTAATACCTTGAAATACTCCCGGATGAAAGCTACCTTGACAGACATACGCTTGCGGTTTACCCGTTTGCTATCTTTGGTGTGAACAACCTCCTCTGGAAATCCTGATTTTTAGTGACCTTAACCTAGAGGTGGATTATTTGTACGCCTCTGAAAATCACTTTCGCTCGCCTCAGAAAACCTTGAATGTAGTAGTGAATAGAAGTGACACTGACACCTGGCGGATCATCCTCTGGTGACATTGTGCCTAGGGTAGTTAAGACTTAGCACAATAAATGAGTGTTCAGTGTATGATCTTGTGTGACTTCCTGACACCCATGGATCATCCAGTGAAGCCTAGCCCCTGGCTGTGGCTAAGTGGCTAACCTACTTATGTGCACAGTATATACCATCCGGTGGTCACTTCATGACACCCTAGCGGATCGACTCCTCCGCTTCAATATGCATTGCACCGTCGGACACTTGCAAACCGTGCACCTAAACAGTGGAATACCACCAGAACAATTGAGATATGTAGTGGAAGAGCTGGATTATTGAGCCATTGCCATCAGTTTGAGGGAGGCGTGGTAGTAGCGACAATGTCCAGAATGGGAGAGAGCGAGTGGGGAAGAAGGAAGAGGATGGGGTGAAGTGGAAGGGAGAGGGAACCATAGGGGGTACTAGCAAAAAACAATAGAGAGAATTCCTTATTTGACACCAGACAAATGACCCGTTCCTTTCTTGGCCCTCAAAAAATTTCTGTTCCTTATTTGACACCGAGTTCAACTTTCATTCCTTATACGACACTCCGTCGGGTTTGCCATCTGTGAACCCTTAACTGACATGTGGGCCCCACCACCCTTCTCCCCTTAACTGACATGTGGACACCAGACAAAACGACGGCGGCGCTTGGACGGGGCACATCCGCGCGTGGAGGTGGCGGCGCAGGCGCGCTCGCGCGGCCAGGGGCACGTCCCGTCCCCGCAGCTCACCCCGCACCCGCTCCCGTCGCTCCACTTCTTCCGCTCCCTGCCCAACGGCGCCAACCTCCTCGCGCACCCGCAGCACCTCCTCAGCTGCTACGTCTCCCTCCTCCACTCCTTCGCGCGTTCCAGGGAGACCGCCGGCCCCAACGCCGCCGGCCAGGCGCGGCAGCTCGTCGCAGAGCTGTGCGCGCACGGGGACGCTGTCCTGAGGCACCTCGCGCTGGGGTCATCGGCCTCGTTGATCCGCAGCCTCGCGGCGTTCAGACTCTCCGAGGAGCTGCTGTGGGTGTGGCAGGCCATGCGCCTCGCCGGCATTGAGCCGTCCAGGCTCACCTACAACTGCCTGCTGGACGGCCTTGTCAACGTTGGCCTCCTTGACACTGCCATCAACGTGTTCGACGCAATGTCCACGGAAGATCGAGTGCGTCCTGACATGGTTTCCTACAACATTCTCATCAAGGGGTACTGCCACGCGGGGAGGACGCAGGATGCGATGGCACGGCTTGCGGATATGAGGGAACAGGCAAAGCTCGCGCCGGACAAGGTGACATACCTCACTCTCATGCAGCGCCATTACAGCGAGGGCACGTTTCCACAATGCATAGCACTGTTCCAAGAGATGGAAGAGAGGGGAATGGGGAAGGAGATACCTCAACATGCTTATGTGCTAGTGATCGGCGCCCTCAGCAAGGACGGGAAACCATTTGAGGCGCTGGCTGTGTTTGAGAGGATGTTGAAGCGAGGTTGCCCAGCCAATGCAGTTGAAGATGGCGCAAGAGTCGATCCACGTCCCCACCGTCACAACGACGATGCCCAACTCGCCTCCTGCTGCTCCAGTTCCTGGACGACCTGAGCGCGAGTAGGAGGACGCCGTGGAGCACACGGACTCCGCCCCCCGTGACGACGATGTTGGCGGCTCAGGCCTGCCGTTGAAGATGGCGTTGAGGAACCTGCGAGCCGCGCACCGAGGGACGCCGGCCTCCTTGGCAGCCTTCTTCTCCGGCGTGGGCTCGGACTTCGCGGCGGCGGCGACGCTCGAGACGAGAGCCCGTCATAGCTGGAGCACTCGGAGAGTCGGAGAAGCTCGACGTGGTGGCACCGTGCGGCCCTGGAGCCGCCGCCGCCGCCTTGCTGCCACGATAGCTCCTCGCCGCGGGGATGGGACGCGCCCCTGGCCGCGTGAGCGCGCCTGCGCCGCCACCTCCACACGCGGATGCGCCCCGTCCAAGCGCCGCCGTCATTTTGTCTGGTGTCCACATGTCAGTTAAGGGGAGAAGGGTGGTGGGGCCCACATGTCAGTTAACGGTTCACAGATGACAAACCCGACGGAGTGTCGTATAAGGAACAAAAGTTGAACTCGGTGTCAAATAGGGAACGGAAATTTTTTGAGGGCCAAGAAAGGAACGGGCCATTTATCTGGTGTCAAATAAGGAATTCTCTCGAAACAATAATGCCCACTTGGCCCTCACAAGCGTGACCGACCCTTACATGCAGTTCACGTGACCCACGTGCCATGCTGGCTAATGACATGGACTATCACATCGGATCTATTTCCCAAATGAAGGGGTAAAGGACCAACGCCCTGTTCGCTTGGGCTTGTTTGGCTGATAAGCCATTGCTGAAAGTACTGTTGGCTGATTTGGTGTGAGAAAAAAATATTGTTCGTTGGCTGAAAAAGTGTAGCACCTGGTTTTAAGAACAAAACCAGATACACACCATATGTGAGCCTAGAAAGTCAAATCTCACATATAGTTACAAATAAAGGTAATATCAATAGACAATGCGTAACATATAACGTACTTAGCATAAAGAATATAATCTTAGATAGCAAAAAGCGGAAAGACAACTCCGATCTTTGGGTGAAGACTCCAGTTTCATAGGGACAACTGACTCGTTGATTACAAGCCTAATTCCTCCAAACTCTCGCAATCTGGTACCTATCCAGGATTTTTCCAAAGATTTAAAAAGTAAAGCAAGCGTAAGTACATGTCGTACTCAACAAATATAACATGGGGTTCAATAAGCTCAAAAGGCTGACACTGGTTAACTACGATTAGCTTTTAATAAGTTATGATTTTAGCAATAGGGTGGCAACAAGTTTATCACAAGCCCATATAAACACATGATCAGGTAAACATAAATAATGAATAATGAATAGCATAAATAATAGATCTAAATTAGAATAGTACACCAAGCATAAAATCAAGATGAAAAGTTTGTAAAGCGAATCTACGTCTCGCTACGAATACACAGACGCGAAAAGCACTCTAATCGGAGCTACGGTAAAAAAAACATCTACCAAAAGATTTACTTCATACGTGGAAAAGAAAACTATATGCTTCATTTATTTTAACTATATAAAATTATATATATAAGATATTTTATAAATAATATAAATTGAATAAAATCAAATTTAGATTTGAATCATAAAACTAAAGTAAAACAAATCATATTTTATTTATAAAATCTAGTCGCATAGTTATTATTCAAATTAAAGTTTAAATATAAAATTCTAGAAATAGTGACATGATAAACATTGTTACTAATGCGTAATTTATGTTGTTACAAATCCAACGCAACTTGAATGGGCTTAAACGGAGTTAAAACGTAGAAGATATTAATTAAACAAGATTTCCTTTATTAAAATAATAGATTAAATCTACCATTGAATTTTAAAAGTTTAAAACATCCTTAACAGTAGTATGAACACGTAGACAACGTAAATACGAACCTAACGCAATTTGAACGGGTCCAATCGGAGTTAAAACAATAAAGTTATAGCCTAAATAAATCTAATGGCAAAACTGTAAATAACTGAAAACGTATTTTTGAATCCAACCGACGAAAATACGTTTTTAAAAGAAGAAGACGTATTCAATGAAATACACAATGGACCGCGGGTTAGAATATGTAAAAGGGCAGGGGCTCTTTAGCAAAAATACCGGTGAACCGGTATGTTTTAATTTGGGCCGTGAATCTCAGATCGGACGGCCGTGATGGAAAGGAGGGAGATGAGGTCGTCGGCACAGTACTCCTGGCGGCGAACGCCATGGCCGGGGCTTGGACCTCACCGGAGTTCGCCCAGATGACGACTCCGGCCACGGTGGTTCCAACGGAGGACATGGGGAGGTAGAGTGGAAAACGGCGAGCTGACCTAGGTGTTTATCACGGACGGAGAAGGCTTGGCGGCATTGCTAGGCACGAAGAGGCGGATGACGGCTTCCGTGGAACGAAGGTCGACAGCGTACTCGGGTCGACAGAGAAGCAACAGGCGGACGCGACGGCTTCGGTCTTCCCACGTCAATACTGAGCTCATCAACAAGTTGAGGATGACAGAGAGGCAGCCGGCGGCTACTGTGGCTTTGGCGGCGTCGGCTTCTTCTCGGCGAGCTCGGATGGCGGCGCTAGGGCATAGACGGCGCTGCAGCTTACTCTAGGGCTCGGTGGGGGACGGCACGGGCGTGGAGGTTCTCTATTTAAGGGACGAACAGCTTGGGAGGCACGACAACAGAAGGAGACGGCGCGGGCGCGGATTCCTCGGTGAAGTCCCGTTCAGGCATGAGGTGGAAGAAAGGGGAAAGAACTGATAGGGCGGGCCCAAGCAGTCGGTGACAGGGGAAGAGGAGGCGCGCTTGCGGCTTTCGCTGCTGGGCCAGACGCAGAGAGGGGGAGCTGGGCCTGCGCGCGGCCTGCTGAGGTGAGGGAGAACGGGCCGGCGCTGCTGCGGCTGGGCCGAAACCAAGTGAGAGGGAGAAGCGTGCTGGGGTCTGGTGGGAAAAAGGAGAGCAGCTGCGGTGATGGGCCTCCGGGCCAAAACCAGTGAGGAAGGGAAATAGAGAAAGAATCCCTTTTCTATTTTCTTTTCATATTTCAAAACCCAATTCAAATAAAAATCAAATTTGAATATGGTTTTCAAATACACTTTTCAATCCAAATAAAAATGATAAATTTTAGTAAGTTTTCTAAAAATAAAATTTACAACTTTTTAGATTCTTTTATTTTCAAATTTTCCTTTCTTTCGAAGCCATTTTTAATTTCATTTGCAAAAGCAATTTAAACAATTTTAAATTTTCAATCAAAACCACTCAACCAAATAAATCAAATGCAAGGGCATGTATACTCAAACATGTTGCTACCTTATGATGAATTCTAATTTAACAAAAAAAGTTTTATTTCCTACATTTTCATGAGCACAAAATTCTTAAATAAACCATTTTAAACCTATTTTCAAAAGAGGCAAATTTTAGGGTGTTACAAAAAATACGGCTTATAAGCCAAACAAGCCCAAGCGAACAGGGTGCTACAGTGAATGACTTAAAAAGTTTATGGACCCAAACTGCAGTTTTAGAGTTGATCTACATGAATGATAAAACCCAAAAGGTTAATGAGCCTATGGTGCATTCACGTGCAAGCTCAGGTGACCCATGCGCCATGACATAGACTGCCACGTCAAATCTATTCCCCAAATAAAGGGGTATGGACCTACTTAAAAAGTTTATGGACCCAAATCTATAATTTCAGAGTTAATGACCTAAATGACACAGTCAAAAAGTTAATGGACCTACCGTACATTTATCTCTTTACAAATTTTCCTTCCAACTCTTAGTTATACAATTATTTATTGAAATAATATAATTTTGAAAATTTTCATCGATCAACAGCATTCAGAAAGTGCGGCCTCAATCAGATGCGTGAAATCCACGTTGCAGTGAGGATATTATCGCATTCTGCGATCACCCATGTATTGTGTAATTTCGTTAGGCCTTTTCTGGAACACAGGAGAACATTTCCTATTTTCTATGTTTTTTTCTAAAACTAACAAATATGCTCGTGCGTTGCAACAGAACCCGATACATTTTGGAATCGTACTTTCGTACTATTGTTGGATGGCAGTTCTTCTAATCTAACCTATATGACCATGGATCATGAGTCAGGGTCACATATGGAACACATAAGGTGTAAGGGCATGTTAGGGTTATCATATCGGATTTGATTTAGGTTTATTGACACGTGGAGGATGAACTCAGAACTCCGAGGTGAGTTTCTAGAAGTGGCGGTAATTTCTTTCTCCCTCATAGATATATATAAAGGGATTAGGCTGGATGACAAATTGCTTAAGGTATTAGCAGCCATGGTTTGTTTATTAGGCAAGGATAAAAGTTCGAATGAATAACCATAATACTATATTTATTAGTTATTTTTTATTTTTCTATTTATAAGAAAACAAGAAGCAAAAAAGAGAAATAGAAAAGGTCATCGAACCATAAGTAAATAGATATAGGTCATATTATTAGATTCTAAATTATTTAAGATTTTAGTCACTTATTATTTATTCTTTCTATTTATAAGAAAAAATAGAGACAAAAAGAGAGAAAAACAAAAAATAGGTAATATATAGATATAGATTAGATTAGATGAAAAATTATTTAAGATTTAGTCGCGGATTATTTATTAGATTAGAGAAGGATAAATAGTTCAAAGACCCATAAGACTACATTTGTTATTATTATTTTATTTATAAGAAAATGGAAAAAGAGAAAAAAAAAAGTCACGTACATAAAGTCAATGTGGGGTTTCCATCCAACGGAGAAAAAACCAGAAAAAAAGAAAAGGAAAAGGACACACGGACAGAAACATCTCCCACCAAAAAAACTGACGGTTCCATATGAAGAAAAACCGAAGCGGAACTTTTGCGGAGAAAATGGAGACCGAGCCATTTAGGATTATTAGGTTGGACGAAAAATTATTAGTGGCATAAATTTTGCCTGTTTAGTATTACTGGCAACAATGTCCGTGCGTTGCAAAGGGAGAAAAAAACTATCAAACATTAATAGGAGAAATGCTACATTTTACATTTTACTCTTTCCATAAAATTTAAAAGCTATAATTTATTTTGTGATAATTTTGACATTCATCGTGATATCGCAATGTCATATTAAGAGCAACTCTCTTTGTATCTTATAAAATACGTTTTGGCGAAAAATACCCTCCAACATGCTGTTTAATTGGATCTCAAATAAAAACATCCTCCATTCCATATTTCTTGCTAGCCAAAGGTGGACAGCGAGAATGACTCTCTAGATTGCGCACGTAATATAGAAAAGTGTTGGAGGGTAAAAAGATATAGAAAGCGATTTTAATCAAATGACTCTCGGGATGATAATTTTGAGAGTAAATTTTAAATTAGATTAGATGGCAATCTATTTAAGATTTCAGGTCACGGTGTGATTAGTTGGAACATCGACTGATCCAGATTTTAATAATAATAAGTTTTATTCTAGTTAAAACTGCATCAATAATATAAAAATGGGAAAGTATTATTTTTTATGCATATAAGAAAAACAGGAGATACCCCATTTATATTTATATAAATTTATTTAAAAAGAAAAATCACAGAACAAGCAGCTCATGAAAGTCTGATGAAAAAAATGGTCGCGGGCAAGGAAACAAAAAAGAGAAAAAGTCATGGAACCAACAGCACATGAAAGTCCTATGAAAAAATGAACGGTTGCAAGAAAAATAAAAGGAGATAAGTCACGGAAGAACGAACACGGTCCAACAAAAACGAAAAAAACTGAAGCTAGCGGAACGACCGTCCGACGAAAAAGAAATGGATCGAGGAATGCTGGTGGCCAAGCCACTCGCTAACGAAATTATTTAACGGCAAAACTTTTGGCTCTCTAATATTCGGTATAAATATAGATTAGATTGCTAATAAACTATTCAATAATTTAATTCACAGTCTCATTATTAGTTGGACCATCCACTGATAAAGTTCTAATAATAATAAATTTTTTATTTCTAATCAACACTTTATCAACAATTTTGTGATGTGAATATTTATTTATAGGAAAGAGTTTGGAGTTGAAAGAGCTATTTATTATCTATTTTTATTGTTTATGTAGAGAAAACAGGAAAAGAAAAAGGACACGGATGGAACCAACGAAAAAAGAAAAAAAAAGCGTTTCTGTGGGTGGACGGGCCGGGGTTTTGTGGCTGACTGTGAGCTTGTGGGTAACGGACACGGAACAAAAGAGAGTTACAATGGGTGGCCGATTCATGGGGGGTAAGCTTCCACGGCAAAAAAAAAAAAAAAAATGGTTGCATGATTGCCAAGCCGAGCCACTTTAGGATTATTAGGTTGGACGAAAATTTATGTGTGGCAAGAAATTTTGCCTCTTTAGTATTAATTAAGGGATAGAGATAGATGTATGGATATAGATATAAATGAACTAATTCTTGTGAAATTCGTACATTTTAAAGAGGCTCTTCAAAAAAAATCCTAAACTTTGTTTCTTCTAAGCCGGCGTTGTGGCACGATGTGTTTGGCGTGGCTATGGGTATTCTTTTCCAGGAAACTATGTAAAGCCTTGAGCTTGTCATGTTGGATGTGTCCGGCACGTACGATGTGTTCTGATCTCGCAGCGACTTGGTGTATAGCGTTACCGGGAATTATATAGTCAAAATAAAAAAAAAAAATCTACTGGCCATGCCCATCATATCATTTTCCCCTATATACTAGTAGATTGCAGTGTATTGGGGAGTCGACGATTGCGATCGAGCAAATACAAGGCGAGGCCCGGCAGCCTTCGTTCGCTTTCGTCCATCGATCCCACACCGGCAGGCATTAATTTGTCCGGGTTAGTAAAATCTTGTCGCCGCATGCATGAGTCCCTCTACCCATTCCTGTAAGAACCGTAGTTTCAAGCGTCCTTTTTGTACGATTTTCTGCGTGCAGTTAAGCCTTTTGACATGGATTATTGTCAGGTACTGTATAAAGCGCAAAAGGGCCGGATCTTCTCAGGTACTCTATCGGTCTACCCCTTGGTCTCGTGCGTTTGTGTTTTCTTGCTGGGATCTGGCTTGCCTCAGAAAGAGAGGTGAAGAATCAATTGATAATCATGTCTAAGTTTTAAGGCTGTGCTAATAATGGTGATTCAGGTTCAAAATTCTTATAACGTACGGAGCTCAAATTTGGACTAGATCGATCCTCCAAATTTCTGGAGTGATCGTCTTCGAACACTTCAAGTCCGTGGTGCAGTCCTTCGTGGACAACTCAAGAGTGACGAATCAGGAGCAGGAGCACCGAAAGCACGTCCTCCACGAGCTCAGCTCCCTCCTCTCGGGCTACTCCGCCGCCTGCAGCCCTAGCAAGGACCCTGAGATTGAGGAGGTTAGCGACACCGAATGGTTCTTCCTCATTTCCATGATACAGTCCTTCCCAGCTGGTTCTGGCCTCCCGGGCAATGCGCTGCTCGCCGCCACACCCGTATGGATCGCCACTGCCCTCTCCGATGCCCCCTGCCAACGGGCCCGCCAAGCCTATGCCTTTGGCGTCCGCACCATGGTCTGTGTCCCCATCAGCGCCGGCCTGCTCGAGCTCACCTCCACCAAATTTATCTTCCAGACCACAGAAAGCATTCCCAGGATCCTCTCGTTGTTTAATCAGGCCACGACTGAGCTGTGAGCTCGTCGAATAGCATATGGCTAAGGCTGTCGATCAGGACATGGCTGACCTCGTTGTGTGGCTTGTATGTTGCATTTCTACATCCCATATCTGTTCATTGCAATAACTAGCAAGGACTGCAAGGTGAGTTGCACAGATAGCACGGGTAGCTAATTTTTTTATTATAATGTTTATTTTTTTTACTTGAGCTAAAAAGAAAAATTATAAATATTTTGTAAAAGGTTGCCTTCAATTTTCTTCTGGCAACATTTTTTTATTGTCATTTTGCTAGATTTATTTGGAATACTGTGCATACCATCAGCCTGTTCGCTTGTTGGTTTCAGCCAGCCCAAACCAACCAGTCAACAGTGTTTTCCTCTCACAACAAACCAGCACCAGCCAGCCTAAACCAGCCCAGAAACCAACCAGCGAACAGACCGCATATTTGGAATTCAGCCGCCATCTAGCATGGGTAATATGTTTGGTTCTTGGCTTTTGGGTTTTTGGCCTAAGGCCTTGTTTAGTTGGCGAAATTTTTTGAAAAATGGTACTGTAGCACTTTCGTTGTTATTTAGTAATTAGTGTCCAATCATAGTCTAATTAGGCTTAAAAGATTCGTCTCGTGAATTTCGTCTAAACTGTGTAATTAGTTTTATTTTTTATTTATATTTAATGATTCATGCATGCGTCCAAAGATTCGATGTGACGGAAAATCTTAAAAAATTTTGCAAAATTTTGGGAACTAAACAGGCACTAAGTACAAAAATCAAATTATATTAGGAACAACTGCTATTTGTTAGGCTATATGATTATTGAATAGAAATGATAAGCTAAACCAAACATCTTTTTGCAGGTAGTTTCCAGAGCAACATATTGGATCCAAATATGGTCGCTGCTACATAAAGAAGATGAAAGATTGAACATCAAGAACAATTGCTGGATCTTGGAAATAGTCATTATGGAGTTCTTTACGAAGTTTGGATGGAAGTTCTGGAATAGAATTGAAACTTAGTCTTGGTTCTTTTCCTTTTCTTTGAACCTTGTGTTTTGTTTTTTGTTTATCCTCTTTTTTGAGAGCTGAGCTTGAGTGCTCCTGGTTGTAATGCTCTTCGAAGTGTAGAGGCTGGAACTTCGTTCCATTGTTAACAAAAAAAAACTCGATTCATCAATTAAACCACTGACTAATATCTCAAAAATTAAATGTTTAGTTCCTTGCTCTCTTTCAAATTTAGATTTGACATCATCTTGTATAGATATCTTGTGATTTTATTGTGGAGTCGTAATTGTCTTTTTTTTTATCTAAATTAAAACATAACGGATTCATCACCTCAAGCCTTGCTAAAAAGACTATGCAACCATCGCTGGTGATCTGCTCATCTCAAGTCTACTACCCATACTGCTTTTGCCGTATTATATATTGTGTTTGCCACGATGTGACTGTATTTGTGTCCACTTATGCCTAGCATGCATCTCGTAACGAAAAGGTTGAACCATGTCTGCTTACGCTCCTCGCGAGCTTTTTTACATGTGCGTCGAACACCAGCAGAGTCCCCTCGTTAGTTACGCGGTGCTAACTAATTAAGCAGCAGGCAGAGTCGGTGAGTCGCCATCATTTTTTCAGAGGGAGACTTGTCTTCGGCTAGCTCGGCCATCACAATCATGCACACCCTTAAGCTTAAAAAAAAAGTATGCACAGCCTTGGAGTCAGTCAGCCAGTCGGGTCAACGATTAGTTCATGTCCATCCATCCTTCGTTCAGTTGGCTCGCACTCGCACGAACCATTTTCACAGACATCCGATTGGGTTTCATTCCTCACCTCACGCTTGAAGACGACGCCGCACACGCCACACATCATTGCTGGAGAGATGCTCCCAAGGTACTCCGTAAGCCTTTTCTTTCACATGCCATGAGTTTGGAACGCAGCTCTGCTCGAAATCTTGTGAAATTCCTGTTTTGTCTCAAAAGAGTCCTAAGTTTACTGGTAAGCGCGAGAGACATGGTCTCTGATTTGCCTTTGTTGAACCTCTAGGTTTTTTCACCGTATAACTGGCAGTGGCAGTGAAGCTCGCAAGCGTGCTTTTTTACCGAAATCTACAGATTTTAGCGTATTGGAGAGCATGCTACAAGATCCACGTGCGGCGCCGATGTGTCTGCCGATGGATTTTCTAAAGGCCATCACGCAAGATTTCTCCCAGGAACGAGAAGTCGGAAGAGGTGGGTACGGAGTGGTTTACAAGGTACCCTGCTGCTTCTCTCTTTTCTTTTTTTCTACAGTGGGTTTTCCTAATTCTATATTGCACTCAAAATTACACCTCCAACTCCAAGCATACTTCGCATAGAGCTAGTCGGTGTCCGCGTTGTTGTCTGTTGGCATCTTTTGTGTGAAAGTCGTTTAGCGTGCAAAATTATGGCCACTAACCTACAATGATTGATTGACCGCACCTTATGTTCGCAAAATTATGGCCACTAACCCTTGAATTTCTTCCTTTCCTTGACAAAATTAGACGTGGATAGAGAGTACGATTGGTTGCTTGTACTAGTCTTAGTGTGTATTAGGTTTTATATAGGACAAGAGAAACCAGTATTAGTATTTGGTTGTCTTGCACATGCAAATTGTGTTTAGTAAGATCAAGAGCAGAGCCAGGATTTGGAATAGAGAGGCCATTGGTCAATGCCAACAAATATGAACCTATCAGAAACCTATAAGGGATCTAGCGAAAGCTATTTCAATCAAGTATGTTTTTCTAAAATGTTTTCACGATTCCATAGAGTAGAGGGTTTATGCTGAATATCCCAAATAATTGCTTATATTTTTTTACACGTGGTTATCTCTATGGTTTAATTAAGGTTGGAAAGGTGAGATTTATTTTTATGGACCCTATCAATTTGTGTGCATTACTTAGTACGAGAAAAAAAACGATGTACTAGATAATATAGGAGTGTTTGGCACGGCTCCTCTTGAGGTGCTCCTCCACAAGAGGCGGAGCCGTTTTGGAGGAGCTATAATTTATGGCTCCTTCAAAACGGCTCTGGCTCCTCTGATTTTCACTAAAAAATGGCTTCTCTAGAAAAATGTTTGGCA
Source organism: Miscanthus floridulus (assembly GCF_019320115.1). Lineage (NCBI taxonomy): Eukaryota > Viridiplantae > Streptophyta > Magnoliopsida > Poales > Poaceae > Miscanthus > Miscanthus floridulus. Next base: position 28,402,693 of record NC_089588.1, on the reverse strand, counting down.
GGGCTCCTCCACAGGAGCCGGAGCCGGAGCTGGGGAGGAGCCCTGCCAAACAGGCCCTATATCATTTTGACCTGTGCTTTGAGCAGTATACAACCTGCATAAAGATATTCGTGGGTAACAAAACAGGGTTAACTGCAGCACGTAAGCTTGCAGACCGACTAAGAGCATCTCCTATAGTTTGTTAAATCTACTCGTAACCTTATATTTTTGGCATATATAATAGAAAGAACACCACTCCAACATCTTGTTATCCTAACTCCCAGTTTTATCTGTGCCTGGAAAAACTGAGTCATCCAACAACAAAAAAAAAAATTCGTGGACGACCGATACTCTTTATCGTTGTTGGCGCCCTTGATGCCTTTTTTCCCTCGGCACTCTATGTTGCCCCCACCGCTGCTGCCGCCTTCTCCTAGATTTCACTAGAATTGAGTCCTTGGCCACTATTTTCATATATAAGAACACTAGTAGATAAAGCAAGTAATGGAGATTTCGTTTTGGAGGTTCTGTGTGTGAGTTATGGTGCCGTGATGGCGGATGGCTGTCCACTAGCCCGACATTCGTCACCGCCTAGGAGGTTTGAAGTTGGATCTCTACTATTTTCAGATATGAGAATACTGAGAGATAGAGCAAGCGATGAAAAATTTATTCCGAGAATTTTGGGGTGAGCTAGGGTGTTGGAGATGGTCGGCCATAGTGGTGAGTTGTCCATAGTCTGCGGCTTGGTGTGTACAGGAAATGACGACGTGTACTCCCTCAGCCCTTTCTAAATGTTGCCTAGATTTTTGTGCCATACTAAATTTATAGAAAACATTAGTAATATTTCTATCTCCAAATAAGTATACTATAAAAATATATTCAATGATTAATCTAATAATACTCGTTACACGTCACAAATATTAGTAATCTCTTATATGTAATTGATCAAAGTTAAGTATATTTGACTCGTCGATACGTGAGAACGAGATCTCCCCCATAGTTTTTTTCGTTCAAAAAAAGATATGTGAGAATGATATTTAAAAAGAGACGGAAAGAGACGGATGGAGTACTTTATAATTGTAATAAGGATCAAATAGAAGAAACTATTGATGGAGCGTATTGTTTATATCCATTACTCTTTAGAAAGGTTTCAACTTTCAAAGTCAATATTTAGACTCAAATTTAGTATTATTGAAGATGCTACAAGCAACCATAGCCACAACCCCTGACTATTGTGAACGTCCGCGTGTGAGGCTTGCACGGAGCAAGCGGTGAAGAACCGAGGATCGAACCCGGGCCGGCCAGCTCCCACCACTGGAGCTTGCCACTGCGCTACACGCGCGCCTGCCATAGCCCCCATTGATTGCACACGACACAGGTAACAAAGCGCATTAGCGCTGGGCTAGCCAAAAGGGCGAAGGCCCAGCCCAGCCCAGTCTGTGACAGTGTACCCCACCTCGGCCGCCGCGGCGCCGCCGGCGCCGCGTCTCAGCGAGCAGATTCACCACTCTGTTGCGCCAGCTTCGATCGATTTATTCATCATCAGACTCATGCGTCACCATTGCAGCTCCCTCCGCTTTCCCGCTGCAACCCCTTGCCTCATGCCCTCACCTCTCCATCGCGCTCAAGGTGAACTTAATCTCATTTCCTCCTCCCAAGGATTTCCACCACTTCATTGTCTATTTTGTTTCTGTGACCAACTTCATGGCCTAGTTCAGTTTATCTTTGGTTGGCCGATGTGGGAGCCATACCCCATTACCAAATCGTTTGGTCAAAACATTTGTAGGTACAGATTGAGATAGTTGGCCAATGAAAAACATCGTGAATTGATGCAGTGACTTCCTGAAATTCAAAATCTGTGCTTAATAATATGCGATTCTTGGATTCAATCGAACATATCCAGAAATAGATGTTTAATTTGCTCTGCGTTTTGACATACAGAGATCCGATTTAAAAGATATGCTTGACTTGATAGAGGGCTGACATGTGGGACACGTTAGCATCTCCAAGAGCCTTTCTAAATCTCACTCTCTAAATCATCATTTGGAGAGTCATTTGCATAAAAATTACTTTCTATATCTTATCACTCTCCAACAGTTTTTCTATATCTCGTGTGTCAGAGAGTCATTCTCGTCTTCTATTTTTAGTTAGCGAAAAATCCGGAATAGAATATGGTTATATTTGGATAACCTTTTAGAGAAGCTGTTGGAAGGTAGTTTTTCACCAAAATCTCTATTCCTAGCATTGAGGAATGATATATAGAGTCTCTTGGAGTGGGACCAATTTGGGCAATATGGAAAGCTTAACATTACAGAAAAATGAACTGGAAGCAATGTTATGGCAGGCCTTTTTTTAATATATAAGTGGCACGTAAGGAGCATCTGTGTTGCAGTGTATTGTAGGGATGTAGGAACCTTTTAGTAGCATATATGATACATATAAAACATTTCCTTGATTCTCAAAGGCTAATGTCAGTATTGCAAATATGAGTTTGAACAGGGAGTTCTTCAAAATGGGAAGGCAATTGCTGTGAAGAAGCTTTCGGAGATGCACCTAGAAGATGGTCCATTTCAGAATGAAGTTATTTATCTAATTGGGTTGAAGCACAAGAATATTGTAAAACTTGTAGGCTACTGTGCTGAATCACGGTGGGAGGCAACTCAACTAAGCGGGAAATATGTCATGGCTGAAATACGAAAGAGGCTGCTTTGCTTTGAGTACCTAAATAACAAGAGCCTTGATAAGCACCTTTCGGGTATGCAAGCGTTCTGAGTTCTGACATGCTTCCTAGCTGTCCTTTTTTTCTTGTCCTCCTGTTGAAAGTACCTTAGTATGGCACAAATGGTACAATATTTTGTGCACAAAATGCTGTTATTCACGCCATTGTGGTGCCACAACCCATATGTTGGATGACCTCACATATCTTTTCTATTTACCTGTATCTACAGATGAATCTTGTGGACTCAAGTGGAATATGAGATATCAGATAATTAGAGGAATTTGCTCTGGTTTGCATTACCTTCACACGGAATGGCATATTGTTCATTTGGACCTCAAACCCGAGAATATATTGCTTGATGATGGTATGGTGCCAAAAATTGCAGATTTTGGTATGTCAAGACTCTTTGGCCAACAACAGTCTCGAATAATCACTGAAAGTCGCGGGGGGACACGGTAAGCTAATCCTCTTTAGACATCCGCTGTGTTCTTATCCAATTTAAAATATGATGGCATTTCTTGTTATGATGTAGTGGATACATGGCACCAGAATACTTGACAAATGGGTTCATATCGACCAAGTCGGATATATTCAGTTTGGGCGTTATAATTATAGAGCTAATGACAGGATATAGGGACTATCCCCCAAGTAATGAAGCGCCATTTGAGCGGTTCATCAAGAAGGTAAGATGACTTAGACAGCCTTTACAGATTTCCCATAGTGTGATCTCAAAAATATTTTTTGTTCTGACACATTTACTGTGCCAATTTTAGGTTGTTCAAAATTGGAGGAAGAACTTAGAAAAGGCACCAATGCATATACCCCTGGAAACAGAAAGTCAACAAGTAAACACATGCATTGTAATAGGACTAAACTGTGTTGATTCTGACCCCAAAAAGAGGCCGTCTGCGCTGGATATAATTCAAATGCTCAGTGCAGTAGAGAGTACAAATAAGCATACATTGGTACGTGTGCTAGCTCTTCCCTAATAGGCATAAAAAATAAATGTACGTACCAAATCCATATTACATGGAGCTATTTTATCTATGGCCTCCTCATCCTACAGGACACAGAAATTGGTACGTTAGGCTATTCAGTTGCGACTACGGATCATATCACAATGTTGCATAGATCATCCACCTCAAAAACTGCAAATATCAGCAGTCTGTTCACCTTCTCTGCCAAAGGAAGTAAAATAAGTATTCTGGCCTTCGAGATTGCCAATACAATTGACAAGAGCTTCAGTCTGATTAAAATAATCTCCAAACAAAGCATGGAGCATCTCAAAGAAGGGGTGCTTAGGTCAGAAGGTGTTCGTCGTCTGATCTCCGAAGATCACAATCAGTTGGTTCTTCTTGTTGAAGCTGACATACGGTGATGGGAATTTGCTGTGCTTGTAATCACCAGTACGTTTTCAAGATTTACTTATGTGAATTTGATTTTAATTGCCCAGACAGAAGTTTAGGCGATTTTGCTCAGAGATTATCCGGTTTGGAGATCTGTGTGTAGATCCTTCTTGGCACAATCTGGTTAGGTATTTCGACAGGTAAAACCTAGTATTATGATTTATGACACCTAAGTTACTATCGAGTTCTGGACTCCAGGACCTCATGATGCCTTATGTTGTGTGTTTTGTGTATGCTATTCTTGATAATGAATAGGTTGACATATCAAGAGATGACAACTCAGAAAAAATTGCTGAACGGAGAATTGCTTTCCAATATACAGTATCTTAGAAAGCTTGAAAAGTATACATGGGTCAGTTTATTTCTTGGCACAATCACAAATCTTCTAGTTCGTTCTTCATCAGAAATCACTGAAACTTGGTTGCTTCTTTAATTTTTCTTTGTTCAGGAACTGCGTGGAGAATTACTTGTGTTGGACAAGTGTGTAGAAAGATTTCAGCGCGAATTGATGGAGCATAATGGCAGTGGAAGATCTGAGCGTGATCAAAGAAGTTAGTATTTTGCACTTATATTCATTTTTCATGTAATAAGACAAGATGCTATAAAAGAAAAACATTTTGGGATCGCAGTTAACTTTTCCTCATTGTCCAAAGAGAGATGATATTCATGCCGTGCCTAGTGTGGAATATATTTGTTTTCCTAGTGTGGAAGTATGTATAAATGATTTACATGTCTTTCTCTACTGGCTTAGGTATTTTGGGCCCATTGGCTGTGCATGCACCTTAATATATATGATATTAGAGCCATAGGTCTTGAGTTCGAGTGAGGTGGAGTGTCAAATAAGTGAGTTGTCTGTCTTTCTCTATTGAATTAGGCCTTGAGCTCAACTGAATGGTGCATGCAGCTTGATACCCAAATCTAGCCACCCAATTGTGTGGGCTATTTTGTCAGTCTAAAAAACATAGAAAAAGGCTGAATGTAACCTAGACACTTCCATTGTTAGTGATACCAATGAGAGATATACAACTTTTAAAGCTGATTTAATGGTCCTTATGAGATACCACAAAATTATACCCATGGGAGTTAAAAAGCAATTTGGGTACTTAGTTGCTAAATTTTCTAGCTTCCTAATTATAATTTGGTTGTACCTCACATGGACTGAAAAAGGGATCTACTTTTAAAGATTTCAAACCATACATGAATTGTTTGCAGATATGATTCAAACCTTGCATCGTTCAGTGAAGCATCAAAGATCGGTTGCAAAGAATTTGAGAAATAAATCACTTTGGACCAAGACGATGGAAGATGTAATCTAGCACAGTAAATATTAAGTGTTTAAATTATCTGTGTTGTGGACTAACAACTCTATGTTCTGTTGTAGATTGTAGCAAAACTTGTAGACATTGCGTATTTCTTAAATTTTGAGATCAGAAGTGCTTTCTTGAAGAACAACGGAGATCAATCTGTAGCGCCAGTGACCAACCTTCATCAAACATTAGGGCCTACTGGCCTTGCGTTGCATTATGCCAATGTCATTCTGCAGATAAATACATTGGTATGAACATGTTCTTCTTATATCAGTTTATAATAGTGTAACATAATTGGGTGAAAGTACCCTTTTAAGGCTTCTATTGCTACTCTCTGCTTTGAATTTTTGTAAGCCTGCCTCTTCAAATTGAATTTTGACTAGCAATTTTCATTTACCATATATTGCTAGTAAGTACAAAAGTATAGTCACTGAAAGTACTCCAAATCGAATATAGTGGCACCTTTTGTTTTGCCGAACATGGATACTATTGCTAATTGTTAGTCAAAATTATGAAGTTTGAATCCTAAAATGCTTCGGAGCCGTATATAAATCTGTGGAGGGAGTACATTTGGATCATTTTGAATTTTTGAAAAGAACCTTTAACCTTAAGAAAAGTGTTATGAGCAGCCAGCTGGGTTGGCACTGTAGCAGAGCCATTTCAGTAGCGCTCCCTTTCTCAAGTTAGTAGTAGATTAGATCTATTCCTTAGGAGTCAAGTAAATTTCTCTATAAAAGGAGATAAGATGTATCAATCAAAGGAAAGCAAGAAACAATCAATCTAGACCCCTCTTGTGTTCATCCTTCTCATCTATGATCTTAGACCTCAGCTCCAACAAAACTGATGCAGCAATGCCACCCGGCCATCTTCCAGATGGTGGCCATGACAAAAAACAGAATGGTGAAAGAGTTATTTCAGAAAATAGGGTCACTCAAGAACATGTTGGGAAGCAGAAGCAGTATTCCAACGTTGTCCGAGAACTTTCCTGGATTTATATTCTCTTATGTTTTAATGACTTGGTCATTTTCAGGTATTGACCTCACCTGCGGCTGTTTCTTACAAAGCTAGGGATGCATTGTACCAGGCACTGCCTCCATGCATCAAATCAAAGTTGCGAGATTGTTGTCGCCGAGAGAAAGTAACTCATTCTGATCTTAACATCTCAACATATTTATCACCTAAACAGTATTGTTCATTCATTCTGATCTTTGTAATGGCTTGTAGACGATGACAGTAGCAGAGGTCAGAGCTGAAATGGACAGTATACTTCAGTGGCTTGTGCCAGTTGCAGAATCCACAATGTACTTTATGCTCTATTTAATTAATGGGTGCTATATACACCTGAAATACCACTGCAGATAACTTCCTTAGAGTTCTAGTATTGCCTCAAACCATCCTTATAACAGAGTGTGTGCTATGTACATCTAAATACCTAATTGCTTTCTGTATGGACAGATTGTACTACAAGAATGGGGCATTCGGTGAATGGATGAACATGTGCGTGAACACAACCCTCATCCCTCATATTGTTATGCAATGTTTGCAAGGTGAGTTTTTTGTTCTTAGACACTGATTGCCCATGATTTCCTGTATCAGGGTGATGCCAGAGGATATAGATGTTGAGGAACCACATTGGCCTGGAGAAGAAGAACGTCAGACCATTGCTGGTGCCTCTGCCATTCAAAGGCATGTGGTGAACAAGATAGAGACATTGTACTACGCTGATAAGCAGAGGACTGAAGGTTACATCCTGGACCTAATTCGGGGTCTGCATCGTCTTGTTTGCTAGTCAGACTTACTATGGGTGAACAAGACCTTCCATTTTCCTTGGATATGTATTCACCAAATTTTAATAAGGTTGGACCTTTAAGCATTTTTAGAAGGTAATTTGGTCCATTCCACTGGTCAAAATGCAATGAACAATTGAGGTTTTCTTTCCGCTGGAACTTTTAAAATTGTTTTTTTTTTGTGAATCAACTTTTAAAGTTGTTTAATCCAGACGTCCGCACATTATCTATAAGGCCCCGTTTGGATTGTTGGAATTGAATTCATTCTAACAAATTATAATTTAGGCACATATTAATTAAGCTAATATGATTGTATATGGAATGTATTTGTATGCTATTGTTAGCCATGTAAGGGAGATGCTTATATGTTGCATTTCTACTTTAGTGAAACGAGTTGGAGAGCGTGCTATAAGTTGAAGAGTATAAGCATAGCATGTTGATCTATAAATCAATTTTCATCTCTCACCCTATAAATTTGAGATAGGCTTATATGACTCATATGAGAACTCTAGAAAGTTATGGAATCTCAAATTTCAAGTCAAATAGCCTAATCCATCAAGTAGATTCTAATTCCTCCAAAATGAAAGGATCTAAACGCCCCTAAGAGGAAATACACAACTTTTGCAGCTGAAGTTCTTGCAGTTTCTTGTTTTTGTATGTCTCAGCTCTTGCACACTCAACACAGACGCTAAGTCTTCATCTTCTTTTTTGTAACTGCTTGATTAACTTAAACGTCTTATAGAAATGGGCCTTAAAGGTAAAGGCTAATTTACAGAGGTGAGTGCATCCATAATAAGGCCATAACTGGGCACCATTGTGTGTACAAGTGAACACGATGAGATACCCCTTTTGCTTGGTAAGCAAGGATGTTTTTTTAGATAATGTAACGAGATTCTTGCCTCTACGTTCCGAAGATGTGTACAATCAAGCTCAACTCTTTTAAAAGAGGATAAACAAAAGACAAACACAAGGTTCAAACAAAAGGAAAAGAACAAGACTAGGCCTCAACTCTATTTCGGAACTTCCATCCCTGAACGGTAGAATTTTGTACACCTTCCGTTCCATAGTGATTGAATTTATGAAAAATGCTTCTTCTGCCAAAACACAAAAAGCCAACCAAACAGATGATATTTAAAGCTGCTTTTTTAGAAACAGTTGTTTTCATGTAGTATAGTTTTGACTTTTGGCTTTCTGCTTTTCGAAATGGGTGGAAATAGAGATTTTTTTTACAGCAAGATGTTTCATAGTTGTTTCAACGGAGATAGAGAGAGGGTAGGTTTTGTACTTGCTTAACCAAACAGCTTAGAGCACATAGCTCAAATTTTTTTTTTATAGTTCACAGCTAAATCCAAAATAGTCTTGATAGTCGGTTTAGAGATTCAAGTTTACATATGCGGTAATGCTATAGAACATACGTCCGGAATCTTAAAAAAAATCGGACGCTTTGCTTCGCGCTCACTCCAGCACAGCAATCGGCCCAACAGGCCCATCTACACTCTCCTCTATCTACTCCATCTATACTGCGACACCCGACAGAATCCCCAACTCCTTGCTTCGCTTGTCACGGCTCACCGCACCGTCTGCCCGCCCCAAGCCGCCTCGCGGTGGCGCACCCATCCCGCATCGAGCCGCGCCACGTCTGCCGCCGCACCGTGCTCCATCCTCCGCCACGCCCACTCCGCCTCATCGCTCCATGCTCGGTGTAAGGAAAATGGACCCTAGGCTCATTTACTTTTGATTTTGGTGTTTGATGACCAACACAACCAAATTGGACTAATGAATTTGCAAGTAATTGTTTTATAGTTCAATAGGGTGCAAGGCGTGACTTGAACGAAGGCGACATGATGATCCCACGATCAACACCATAAGCAAGACCCTAAAAGCACAAGAGAAGACCCAAGATATCAAGCAAAGTCCAAGCACGAAGATGAGAACCAAGCCAGACGCAAGATCGCAAAGAAACAAGCTCGGCAGAGGTGACCGGACGCGGCCCTATGTGGACCGGACGCGTCCGATCAGTTGCTCGGCAACAGCAGGCGTTAGTGAAAGTGCAATCAGCCTTAATTATGGGTTTTGGTGATAATGACCTCGGAATTATAGAACCAATGAGATTTATCGAGAAGATAAGCAGAGAATTTATATTCGAGGATGCTACACGAAACGGAGGAGCCCCCAACTACAAATATAGATGGCTTCAAACTCAAATGAGGTTTAAATTCTTTTATATATTGAATTTGAGTATAGGAAAAGCCGTACTATAAAGAGGGCACAATGCTTAAGCTAATCTGTGCTACCAAGTGCTCAAACAACCACATGCATCCTCAGATTCACAGCCAAGACAGTCTACACTTCACTATTATCCTTAGTGTCTTGCGGGGTGCTGAAAGGTCCTAATGGCTAGAGGGGGGTGAATAGCCTATTAAAAATTTCTACAACAACACTTAGCAAACCGGTTAGATAATTATGAGACGAAGCAAGTGTCGCGCTAGCCTACTAAAATGCAAGCCACCTACCACAATTCTAGTTTATATAGTTTCTATCCACACAATGGCTATGTCACTACACTAAGTTAGTGTGCTCTCAAAGGCTAACTAAAGAGCCACACTAACCAAACTAACAAGCTCTCCCAAGGTTGCTATGTCAATGCAAATGGCCAAGAGAGTGAGCTTGAGCCGTCCATGTGGCTTAAATAGAGAGCCCCCATGAATAGAGCCGTTGGCTCCTCTGTTCACTGAAAAACGGGGCGACCTGACGCACCGGTTAGAACGACCGGACGCACCCTACCAGTGTCCGGTCAACGGATGGCCACCACGTCATCCCTTACTTCAAATGCTGAGCACCCGATCTCAACGGTTAAGTCAGGACCAGACACAGCACAGTGCTAAGACTGGACGCACCATTGTCGAGTCTGGTCGTTTCCAGAGAGCTCCCAGAGTTGCTCAACTGTAATCGGACGCGTCAGTTCGATCATGACCGGACGTAGGAGGGGTAGCGTCTGGTCGAGTCCAGAGAGCTCCTAGAGCTGCTCAACTGCGACCGAACGCGTTCGGTCGGTCACGATCGGCACAGCATCAGCGTCCGGTCCTTTCTCCTCTTCTCTATGCTGCCACATCAGCGGGACCAGGCGCACCCACTCCACGTCCGATCATCAAGTGACCCAGCATTCGGTCGAAGACCGAGGCTAGTGTCTTCGCTGCTTCCACTGATCGGACGCACCGGTCTAGTTGAGGCCAGCGTCCGGTCCACTCTATGAAACCCTGTCTTTTCTGTACAGGGCGCCGGTGGCACCGTCGGACTGTCCGCCGGTGAAGTTTTGAACCCTTGCTCCTAAGTGCTAAACACAATGTGTATCACCTTTATGCATGTGTGTTAGCATATTTTCATAAAACATTTTCAAGGGTGTTAGCACTCCACTAGATCCTAAATGCATATGCAATGAGTTAGAGCCTCTAGTGGCACTTTGATAACTATATTTCGATGCGAGTTTCACTCCTCTTAATAGTACGGCTATCGAACCTAAATGTGATCACACTTGCTAAGTGTCTTGATCACCGAAATAAAATGGCTCCTACCACTTATACCTTTGCCTTGAGCCTTTTGTTTTTCTCTCTCTTCTTTTCAAGTCCAAGCACTTGTTCATCACCATGGCATCACCATCATCATGTCATGATCTTCATTTGCTCCACCACTTGGAATGTGCCACCTATCTCATAATCACTTTGATAAACTAGGTTAGCACTTAGGATTTCATCAATTCACCAAAACCAAACTAGAGCTTTCAGGTGCGAGCTCCGGTTCGCTCGACCCCTTAGGTGCGGGCTCTAGTTCGCCCAACCCTTAGGTCGCGGGCTCCGTCTCGCCTGACCCTTTGGTTGCGGGCTTCGTCTTGTCCGACCCCAAGGTCGTGGGCTCCGGCTCGCCCGACTCCAAGGCCGTAGACCTTGTCTTGCCTGACCCCAAGGTCGCAGGCTCTAGCTCGCTCGACCTTTTGGTCGTGGGCTTCGGATCTCCCAACCCTTTGGTGGCGGCCTCGTCTCGCCCTACCTCAAGGCTGCGAACCTTGTCTCACCTGACCTATTGGGTGCAATGTCCGTTGGGGGCTGGGGGTATATATACCTTTTCTTTTTCACCTGATCTATGATTTAAGTGACCGTTGGGGCCTGGGGGTATATATATACCTTTCCCTTTCTTTCCCAAGTGGAATGAACCAACCTGCTCCCTTCTCCCTCACTTCAGCACACTCAAAACAGAGTAGGAGCTCTCTCTCTCTCTCTCTCACTCTATTGTTGACCTCAAGCCCCCAAGCAAATCCATTGATTTCCCCATCAATCCTTGAGGGATAAGGGTCCACAACTTGATAAGAGAGCATATCCATTGATTCCAAACTCTAAAGAGCACTTGGTTCACGTTTTGGTCAGCGGTTATGTTTGTTACTCTTAGAGCTTGGCTCCTAGCCAGCTAGAGCATCGCCCGGTGAGCTTGCCAACTTGTGTGGTAGCCCCAGGAGGTTTGTAACCACCTCTTGCAGCAAGTAAAATCACCCCTCATCTCAAGAGTTCACTCTCTTGACTTGAGAACAAGGTAGGGTTGCAAATCCCTAAGCCTTAGTGGTATACCTCAACAACGTAGACTTAGGCAAGCCTTGGTGGCGAGCTGAACCATGGGATAAATCCTTGTGTCATCCTGTGCTTGTGTTGCTACACTTGTGCTCTTGTTGTTATTGATGTGATTTCTAGGATTGAGGCCGATCTACTTGTGTGTGGTGTTCCCACCACTTTTAGTTGTCGATCTATGATCTACCACCCTACAGCAAGCTAAGAAATTTACCCAATCTAAATTTTGTTGGGTAGATTTTGAACTGTGAACCTAATCTCTCCTACAGGTGCGGTAGTGCCATGCTCAAAGAGCGACAGTGCCGCTGGTGAATTTGACTTCAATTTGAGTTGAATTATTATAGGCCTATTCACCCCCCTCTAGGCGTACCAGAGATCCTACAAGTGGTATCAGAGCAAGGTTACCTTGTGTGCACTTCACTGCGTGAGGCATGGAGCCCGGGGGAGGATCCGGTGTTGTGAAGCCCATCAACGTCGATCCAAAGGACGTTGGGCTATATGACACCGATAGTAGTGAGCTTAGCGCCTCTACAGCGAGCAACTCCACGCTCCCTCAGCTAGAGGCAACCGATGCCGAAAAAGCTCAAAATGAAGAAGAAAGAAGAAGAAGGGCAGCTAGAAAAGAGAAAAGAGAAGCAAGAAAGAAGAAGAAGGAGCAGCAATGGTTAGAAGAGAAGAAAGTAAGAAAAGAAGAAAGAAGACTCAAGAGAGAAGCTAGAAGAAAAAGAAGAGAAGCAAGAAAGAAGAAGGAACAAGAAGCAAAAGCCTCCAATGCTTCCTCAAGTGAGCTATCTAGCAGCTCCAAAGATGGTGATGATGATGAGTCCTACTAAGTACATAGCAAGAAGGATAAGAAAGGAAAGGGCAAGAAGAATGACGACAATAAATATGCTGCCGTATCCTTTAACTATTCTTCTATGTCTATGACTAACCATGATCACAAGTCTTTCATCAATGTGCCCGCGGGCAAGTTACCTCATTTCGATGGGACTAACTTTGCCAGATGGAAACACTTGATGAGAGCCTATCTTATAGGTCTTCATCCCAGAATTTGGGAGGTTGTTTGCAATGGATTTGAGCCACCTGTTTATCCCAAGAATCCAACAATGGATGAAATGAGAATCATCCACCTCAATGGTCAAGCTACTAGTGTGCTACTTAGTGCCTTGGATGGTGATGAGTACAATAGAGTGATTGGTGTGGATGTTGCCAAGCAAATTTGGGATACTTTGCATCTTGCACATGAAGGAATTGACAAAGTGAGAAAGGCAAGAATTGATTTGTTGATGTCCAAGCTCCATCGATTTGCTATCTTGGATGGAGAAGGGCCACAAGAGATGTTTGATAGGTTACTGACAATGGTGGGCAATATTAGAGGCTATGGTTGTGATGAGCTAGATGATCATAAAGTTGTCAAGATTATATTGTAAGCTTATTCACCTAGAAATAAGACCGTAGTCACTTTAATTAGAGATAAGAAGAAGTTTGAGTACTTCACATCAAATGATGTACTTGGGAGGATCTTGACCTTTGATATGCAAAGAGAAGAAGCAAATGAGAGGAAGAAGCTTGGAGAATTGCAAGCAAAGCTAGAAGGCATCAAGATAAAAAAGGATGTAGTTCTCAAGGCCAACAAATCAAGCAAGCAAGGCTCTACTAGCAAGTCCAAGACCAACAAGCAAGCTTCAACTAGCAAACCCAAAGCAAGCAAGCAAGTTCAAGAAAGAGTAGAGACCACCTCATCCTCTAGTGAGAGTGAACATGATGATGACCAATACGAAAAAGTGGATGATGTTGCTCTCTTTATGAGGAGGTATCACAAGGGGCTAAAGAAGCAAGGCTACAAGGTAGTAAAGAGAAGCTTTCCAAACAAGAAAAAGAGGACATGCTACAATTGTGGAAGCACCAATCACTTCATTGCCAAGTGTCCATATGAGATCAAGGACAACAAATACAAGAAGGATAAGAAAGAGGAGAAGGCCGACCATAGAAAGAGCAAGAAGTACATGGGAGAGGCTCACATTGGGCATGAATGGGACTCAACTAAAGAAAGCTCAAGTGAAGAAGATGAGAAAGTTGCAACCATTGCTATCCATGAGCCATCTTCTTCACCAAGACTCTTCACCAACATGTCCGATGATGACTACTACTCCCCTCATATTTGTCTTATGGCAAAGGGTGAGAAGGTAAAATCTAAATCCAAGGCCAAAGCTCCTCCACCTCCACCTTCTAGTGATATCTCTAGTAGTGATATTAGTGATAGCTCTAGTGATGATGAATCTAGTGATGAAGAAATAAACATGATAACTAAAAATTTGGATGAAAAGACCAAATTATTCATCACTAAGCTAATGGAGGATTTAGAGAGTGTCCAAGCCGAGCTAGAATCTAGAGAAGAGACTCTTATCTAATAAGAGGATCTCTATATTGCTAGCAAAGAAGCTCTTGCATTAGAGAGAAGTGAGGTGAAATCTTTGCGCAAGGCCTTGGCCAAAGAACAAGGGGACCATGCTATCACAAAGAAAGAAAATATTGCTCTCAAGAAGAGGTATTGTGACTTAGATAAAAAGCACAAAGAACTTGAGCTGCAATATAACATTCTTTGGGACAGCAACTCACATTCCTCTAAGGCAAAGGATGCCTCTACTACCTCCACTAGTCAAGGTTGTGGAAAATGTTACATATTGATTTGAATGCTTATTCCACTAACCTTGCAAACATGGAGTCAATGAGAAAAGAAATTGCTAGACTCAATAAGATCATTGATAAGGGTTGCTTGAGTGGTAAGGCTCAAGTAAGTGACAAGAAGGCAAATAATCCAAAAGTGTCTCAATTCAAGCAAGGGAGACACCCCTCAATCAAGCATGGGCTTGGGCACACTGCAGAAGCCAAGACAAATGGAATAAAGATCATAAATGGCTATGAGTGTGTCAAGTTTGAGAGGAAGGAAAGAGTTGGTATAGATCAGCCTGCATAGATAGCGGCAGTGCCGCAGTGAAGGCTGGTTGTGCTGCTCCTTGCAAAAATGGGAAGGTTACCAATTCTGCCCCTAATCAAACTAAGCCCAAGAAGAAGGTATTCCAGCAGAAACAGGTTCAGTAGAAGCCAAAGGAATCAGTCTGGGGCACTATGAACAAGTATGCCTATCAACCAAAGTTTCAACCACCTCACAAAGCTTGACTTCGTGTTTTGTTTTAAGGAACAATAGCAGTGGAAAAGTGGTTGCCAAATATGTTGGAAAGGAAGCCAACATGTATAGGAATACTTCTATTTGGGTTCCTAAATTTATTGTGACTAACATGCAAGGCCCCAAGTCAAATGGGGGACCTAAATCGAGCAACTAAATCTGTTTTGCAGGCATACTCCTCCGGTAGGTCAAGTTGGGTGCTTGATTGTGGATGTACAAATCATATGACCAGAGAAAGGAGTATGTTCTCATCATATACCCCAAAGATGGACTCAAATGAAAATATTCTCTTTGGAAACAACTCTAAAGGGGATGTGATTGGTCTCGGTAAAGTTGCTATAACCCTTAAGCATTCAATTACAAATGTTTTACATGTTGATTCATTAGGTTACAATTTGTTGTCCGTTTCTCAATTGTGTGAGATGGGCTTCAATTATCTCTTTATGGATAAGGGTGTGGAAGTCCTTAGAAGGAAGGATTCTTCTATTGTCTTTATAGGTCATTTAAAGAACAAGCTTTACCTAGTTGATTTCAATTAAAGTAAAGCTAATCTTGAGACTTATTTAGTGGTAAAATCTAGCATGGGGTGGCTTTGGCATCGCCGACTAGCCCATGTTGGGATGAGGAACTTGGCCAAACTTCAAAAGAACGAACACATCTTTGGGCTAACAAATGTTCACTTTGAGAAAGATAGGATATGTAGCGCTTGTCAAGCCGGAAAGCAAGTTGGCGTACCTCACCCACCAAAGAGCACCATGACCACGACGCAACCATTGGAGCTCATACACATGGATCTCTTTGGACCGGTCGCCTACCTAAGTATCGGGGGTAACAAATATGGTCTTGTTATTGTTGATGATTATTCCCGTTTCACTTGGGTATTTTTCTTGTTTGATAAGTATCAAGTTAGAGACAAAGTAAAGACTTTTGTTAGAAGAGCTCAAAAGGAGTTTGGTCTCTGTGGGGGGTACGACCCCGGATACCTACGGCAGACCACATGGGCTGCGCCCCTAGGGGCGGCCCAGCCCACAAGACGAAGCCTTGTGGGGCACGACTCTGCTCGGCACCTCCCATAAGACATCTGGAAGATATCCTAAAGATACTACGAGATCTGTTAGGATATGTATGATCCCAAGATTCCTGTAATCAGTTATTACTTTCTGGTTATCTCTCAGATCTAACCGACTTGTAACCCTGCTCCCTGAACTATATAAGGCGGGCAGGGACCCCCTCCAAACTCACGCAATATCATATGATAGCTAATACAAACCAATAGACCACAGGAGTAGGGTATTACGTCATACTGATGGCCTGAACCTGTCTAACTTGTGTGTCTCTGTTGCCTTCTTGTTCTTGATCTCACGCTACTCTGCCGATCAATCTACCTTCGTGGGATACCCCTTAGAGGACTGCCGACGATATTCTATCGACAGTTGGTGCACTAGGTAGGGGATTGTGTGCTGCTTCCCTATCAAACAAGATGGCTTTTTCCATAGGCTCTTCGTCCCTCCCACAGCCCGGCTAGATTTTCATGTTCGGATCGATCTTGTGGATCATCAACGTTGACGGAGTTGGAGAGCTCCTTGAGTCAGCACAGATCGATTCTGCGCCGATCACCCCCGCACCTACGATAGCAGATCCGATCTTGAAACCGCCTCCGAGGTCGCCTTCATCAACGACTCACCACTCGCTTCCTCGCTACCAGAGGAGGCAGATTAACAATGATGATCTTATCGCATCTATCGATCGGGTTGATCTGAAGCTTGCTGATTGCCTCTCCATCGCCGAATCGGCTCTAGACACTCTGGTCTAGCGCCGACCACCTACCGATCCAGATTTACCAGAGGCTGCTCGAAAGATTCTAGGAGTTGCAGCTTTGCCCTTCGGGCTTGCCAACACCGCCGCCACCTTCCGAGACACCCTAAGGGGCAAATTCGCCGACTAGGTGGGAGGCATCCACCCTCTCGCCGACCAGATTGCCGACCAGCCTTCGTCGGCCATCAACATGCTCCACATCGGCTGACGCTCTGGAGTGTCCCTCTAGACCATCCCGAAGGAGAATCCAGACTTTGAGTCCCAAGGCTCTACGGAGACCCTCGCCGAAACCTTCACCGAGCAACTTCCTCTCCCTCCTTTCTATGGTGGCACAATCTTCAACGTCAGCGTCGACAGCCCCCCTCAGAACGGTGAGACTGAGGAGGAATGCGCCGCTCGTGAAAACTAGAACGTCAACTGCGCACAACGCCGAGCAAACAAGAATGTCCTTGCGAGGGCCGAGCAGCAGCTTGACTCGTAAGGAGTACCACTCCAACGCAACCTCGACGAAGAGTTCCTCCATGTTGACGGCCATGACATCTTCAAGACTCCAAGCGCTAATCTGGCAGTGGTCGCCAACGAGCTCGCCTGCCTCCCGCAGACGCCTGAGCTCGCCAAGGTCGCCGCCATGCTTAAAGCAGCGCACTGCCAGGTCAATGAGATCTGCCAGGATCAGAGACCTTCATACTCCACCACTTCGATTCGTCGATCAGTCGCCACAAGAACCGATCGCCGCCAAAGTCGCTTCATCGACCACCATCGTGACGACAAGCAACCCATCCAGGGTGGAGCTAGGGGCAACCGCATCGAACACCACCGCCAACACAACCAGGAGGTTGACCAGGACGTCCGGGTGCACCTCAACAATCTCCAAGATGCTCGACGATGTATTGACGAACGCCGCTTTGGTTGCCATGAAGACGAAGTACACCGCCGCCAGGAGTACGAGCAAGAGTATGGTAACCCGGACTCAGCTCTCGAGCCACTCGCTGGTGGCAACTTTGCAGACGATGGCGCCGACAACCCTGAGGGGCCCCCAGCATTCACAAGGGTGCTCCAAACACTTCAGTGGCCCCGTGGTTTCAAAATCACTGGGGTCGAGCCCTACGAGGGGAGGATGAATCCAACACGGTGGTTACAGGCTTACGCCACTGTTGTTCGCGCCACCGGAGGAGACACCAGTGTCATGGCGGACTATCTTCCTATCATGCTCGCGCCAACCGTCATGAACTGGTTCACTAGCCTTGCCCCAGACTCCATCGGATCCTATGATGAGCTGAAAAAAGTCTTCACCGACAATTATATGGCTACATGTACATGACTGGGAACCAAGCATGATCTCAACCGCATCAACCAGAAGCCATCCGAGCTCCTCCGCAGCTACATCCGATGCTTTTCCGAGATGAGGAATTCTATTCCAAGCATCACGGAAGTCGAGGTCATCACCGCCTTCATCCGAGGACTCCATCACCGCGAGCTTCGCTCCAAGTTCAACCGCAAGTCGCCCACTGGGATTTACGAGATGATCACAACCGCCAACCAGTACACCGACGTCAAGGAAGCCGAGGTGCGCTTCAATGAGGATGCAGGCACTCATCGCCCAACACGCCGCTACAACAACCGCCCCGACGACCACCGCCACAACGACCGTCGCCACGACGACTGCAATTACCATCATGACAGCGACCGTGATCGGCCAGAAGGACCCAAGGATGGTCAAAATCACCGCCACCGGCCAGACCACATTGTCGCTGCCATCAATGAACCTCGCGCCAAGCGCAACTACGATGAGTAGTACAAAAAGATCCTCGATGGCCCATGCCCTCTCCATAAGAACGCCAAGCACAAGATGAAGAACTGCCTCGGTTTGGCTAAGGAGTTCCAGGACAAAAAGCTAGACGACGACACCAACGATAGAGCCAGAGGTCGCTGACCACCTGGGGGCAATAACAATGTCTTTTAGGACCACGACAAGGTGGTTGCCACCATCTTCAGGGGCCTTGCCTCCACCGAGAGCAGAAGAGAACGGAAGCTCACCGCACGGCGGATGGTCACCGTCATTACGGAGGACGCCGCCACCAACCCCAGTTATCGCCCATGGTCCGAGGTCCCCATCACCTTTAGCAGGGCCGACCAGTGGGCAGACATTCCCTACATAGGGCGTTTCCCCCTCGTCCTTGACGCAACCATCCAGAAGGTGCTTTTTAGAAAAGTGCTCGTCGACGGTGGGAGCGCTCTGAATCTCCTCTTCGCCGGAGCCCTAAAGGAGCTGGGCCTCGGATTAGCAGATCTCACACCCTCTGACTCCTCCTTTTGGGGTGTGGTACCTGGCAGGGCTTCCAAACCGCTTAGAGAGATCACCCTACCAGTACAGTTCGGCATGGCAAGCAACTACCGTGTCGAGCACATCAACTTCTACATCGTGGATTTCAACACCGCCTACCATGCCATACTTGGCCGGCCAGCTCTGGCCAAGTTCATGGTTGTACCGCACTACGCGTATCTAGTGTTGAAGATGCCTTTGCCTGCAGGAGTACTGGCCC
Source organism: Miscanthus floridulus (assembly GCF_019320115.1). Taxonomy (NCBI): domain Eukaryota; kingdom Viridiplantae; phylum Streptophyta; class Magnoliopsida; order Poales; family Poaceae; genus Miscanthus; species Miscanthus floridulus. Next base: position 28,383,340 of record NC_089588.1, on the reverse strand, counting down.
TGCGGGCCAATCTCTCCATCGCCTATGCCTGCGAGACAGAGAGTCTCGCTCTCTGAAGCTACCGACCTCTCCATCCAGATAGCTAGCGTGGTCACCAAAGCCAAGATGGTGCCCGCCAATGACATGGAGATCCTAGAGCTAGAACCTCCTCGTGCCTCTGCCAAGTCCAAGGAAATCAAGGAGGTCGGCCTCGGCCTCGACGACCCCTCCAAGACCGTGAAGATTGGGGCTCACCTTGACCCCAAATAGGAAAGCGTGCTCATCTCCTTCCTACGTGCCAACGCCGATGTGTTTGCTTGGAAACTTGCAGACATGCTAGGGGTACCATGGGAGATGATCGAGCACTCCTTGAATGTCTCGCCGACCGCCAAACCGATCAAGCAGAAACTCCGCCGATTCGCACCAAACAAGAAGGAGGCTATTAGGGTAGAAATAAAATGGCTCTTAGCTACCGGATTCATAAAAGAAGTGTATCATCCTGAGTGGTTAGCAAACCCTATTCTCATTCCAAAAAAGAATAAAGAATGGAGAATATGCGTTGATTACACCGATCTTAACAAACACTACCCTAAAGACCCCTTTAGTTTGCCTTAGATAGATGAGGTTGTAGACTCCACCGCCGGCTGTGAACTGCTCTCCTTCCTTGACTGTTACTCTGACTATCACCAGATCTCCCTTAAGGAAGAAGACCAGATCAAGATGTCATTCATCACGCCCTTCGGTGCGTACTACTACACCACCATGTCCTTCGGACTCAAGAACGCCGGGGTGACTTATCAAAGGGCTATCTAGATGTGCCTCGATCAATAGATTGGCCACAATGTCGAAGCTTACATTGACGATGTGGTTGTTAAGTCCAAGACCGCCGATGATCTTATCGTCGACCTCAAAGAAACGTTTGCCAACTTAAAAAGGTACCGATGGAACCTGAACCCTTCAAAGTGCATCTTTGGAGTTCCATCCGGTATACTCCTGGGCTACATTGTTAGCGCACAAGGCATCGAGCCCAATCTTGACAAGGTCTCCGCCATCACCAACATGAAACAGCCAACATGCGTCAAGGATATACAGAAGCTTACAGGCTGCATGGCTGCCTTAAGTCGCTTCATATCATGCCTCAGCGAAAAAAGGCTACCTTTCTTCAAACTCCTCAAGGCCTCTGAGCGCTTTTCCTGGTCAGAGGAGGTAGACACAGCTTTCGAGCAGCTCAAGTTGTTCCTAACAAAGCCTCCGATCATGACGGCGCCACGGCTAGATGAAACCCTCCTGATCTACATCGCCGCTACTTCTCGTGTCGTCAGCATAGCCATCGTGGTCGAACGCGAGGAGGCTAGACACGCCTATAAGGTGCAATGTCTAGTATATTTCATCAGCGAGGTTCTTAACGAGCCCAAGACTCGTTATCCTCAAGTCTAGAAGCTGCTATACGCCGTCCTGATTACTTTGCGCAAGCTCCGTCACTACTTCAAGTATTACAAGATTGCTGTGGTCACTGAGTTCCCTCTGGGGGACATCCTCCGCAACAAAGAGGCCAATGGCCGTATCATCAAGTGGGCTATCGAGCTCGGCACTTACTCCATTGAATTCAGAAGTAGGCCTACCATCAAGTCTCAGGTGCTCGCTGATTTCGTCGCTGAATGGACCAAGATCTAAGAGCCCATCGCCGCCACCTGCCCTGAGCACTAGTGATGTACTTTGACGATGCCCTTAACATCAATGGTGCTGGTGCAGGCATCCTATTTATTACGCCAACCAAGGATAAGCTCCGATATATTCTCCGGATACACTTTTCGGCCTCCAACAACGCCGTAGAATATGAAGCATGTCTCCATGGACTCTGTATAGCCGTTGAGCTCGGCGTCAAACTTGTCATGGTTTACGGGGACTCCACGCTGGTCATCAACCAGCTCAATAAAGACTAGTCTTGCTCCAGTGAGAAGATGGATGCATATTGCGCTGAAATCAGGAAGCTTGAAGGGAAGTTCTACGATATCAAGTACCACCACGTGGTACGTGATCAAAATCAGCTCGCCGATCACTTATCCAAGTTAGGCTCTTCTCGCACCGTGATTCCAATAGGGGTCTTCGATCAAGATCTTCTGGCGCCATCTATTAAGGAAGATAAGGAAATTCAAGAAGTTCCCCCTGCCGAGCAGCTGGTACTTACGATACCTTTGCTGGCCACTGATTGGAGGGAACAATTCATCAAGTACCTCTCCAGCACCGAAGTACCCACCGATAAGACAGAAACCAAATGCCTAATCCGTCGAAGCAAGCATTACGTGCTGGTGGACGACAACTTGATAAGGAAAAGTGCCAAGGAAGGGATTCTGCAAAAATGCATCACCCAAGAAAACAGAGTGAAGCTACTTCTCGAAATTCACTCTGGTTCCTGCGGCAACCACGCGGCCTCGAGAACACTAGTCGGCAAGGCCTTCCGAGCTGGTTTCTACTGGCCCACGGCCATCTCTGATGCAAAAGACATCATTCGATGTTGTGAAGGATGCTAATTTTTCGCCAAACAAATACACGTGCTGGCACAAGAGCTGCAAGCCATTCCAGTTTCCTAGCCCTTCACATGCTGGGGACTGGACATGATTGGTCCTTTTAAACCAGCGCTAGGTGGCTTCCGGTACGTATACGTCACCATTGATAAGTTCTTTAAGTGGATCGAGTATAAACCGCTCGTCTCAGCTACTGCAAAGAAAGCAGTCGAGCTCTTCGAAGACATCATCCATAGATTCGGTCTCCCGAACAGCATCATCACCGACCTCGGAACTACATTTACTAGCCATCACTTTTGGGACTTCTACGAAGACCGATGCATCTCCATCAAATACGTCTCTGTTGCCCATCCTCGAGCCAATGGCCAGGTTGAACGGGCGAACGACATGATCCTTGATGCCCTCAAAAAGAGGCTATATCAGAAAGAAAAAAAGCACAAGGAGCTACCAGCTGTAGTCTGGGGACTACACACTCAAGCTAGTCATAGCACTGGTGTGTCCCCATATTTCTTGGTCTACGACTCAGAAGCCATACTACCTGCGGATATTGCCTTTCGAGCACCTAGGGTGGAAAATTATGATGAAGAGCAAGCCACAGCTGTTTGGACAGAGGACGTTGATAGGGCCGAGGAAGAACACCTAATCACCTGCGTCCACACAGCCAAATATCTAGAAGGCTTGCAGAGGTACTACAACCACAACATCAAAGGTCGTTCATTTGCTGTCGGCAACCTCGTTCTCCGTAGAAAACAAAAAACCGAAGGGATGCACAAGCTCTCCTCCCCCTAGGAAGGGCCTTACATCGTCAAAGAGGTTACCCGACCAGGGTCTTATCGCCTATGTGACTTAGACATAATCAATGTCCCCAACTCATGGCACATCGAGCACCTCATACGTTTCTATCCTTGAAACTCCCCAGATATGTACTCTCCACTTTATGATGAATAAAGTTTTGGTCTCCATAACTTGTCTCCACTTTTTCTCCATTGTGGTTTAAATCTCCACTTACGGTTGTTGAGCTCTCCACCACTCCATGACGAACTCCAAAATGAAATCACCATAACTGCGCCGAACACGTTTTCTCCAAATCGCCGAACACATTTTCTCCAAATCGCCAAACACGTTTTCTCCAAATCGCCGAAAACGTTTTCTCCAAATCACTGAACATTGTTTCTCCAAATCGCTGAAGATTTTTCTCCAAATCTCCAAGTTATTTCGCCGATCAGCGAGCAGATACGTTCTGTTCTGTTCTCTGTGGAAAAGACCCAGTCTCCGATCTCTCCCTACACGTGCTACAGGCTCCGCACTCTGCGTTATGGGTGGTCGGCTACGGTTCCTTGGTCATGCCTGTACCTCCTACATGTGCACGGGCTCTGCACTCAATGTTATGGACTATGGGCTAGCCAAGGCCGAGAGCTCAGTAAAGAACTAACTGCTTGGACGCCACTTATACTACGTTTATCTCCATATTATTTCGCCAGCCACCGAGCAGCACACGTTCCGCTCTGCGCTCTATGGAGAAAACCCAGTCTCTGATCTCTCCCACGGGCTCCGCGCTCGACGTTATGGACTATGGGCTAGCTGAGGCCATGGGGGTCAGTAGCGAACCAACTGCTTGGATGCTACTTATAATACATATAGTTGCGTTATGGTTAGAACTACGAAGATTTTTTTACTGAAATACAAGCAAACTGCATACGCATGCACCTTATAACATTGATCACATACATAAGTGTTTTTTGTGCTTTCACGCGTTCTAACTACACTGTCTAGATATTACAGATGATAATCTCTGAGCAGATCATCGAGCTTCGCCATCGCCGCTTGTCTCACCAAACAGGTCGATGTCACCGGCCAGCTTTTTCGCCGCATCCTCCACCTCATCCTCCAGCTGCTGGGTCTCCGCCTCGCTCAGCCCTTCGGCGAATCCGGCCCCTATCGCCTAAAGGTCAATGGATTGATAGTGGGACCGAACCACCGCAAGGGCATGAATAATGCCAGTGACAACGGCATCACGGTTGAAGCTCTCCCACGCCGTCTTGCACCTTTCGATGACGATGTCCGGGCACGATGGTCTGCCGTCGGGTTGAGGAGCCACCTCCAGGTCGATGCAGTCGAGCACTGGTTTGACCCCAGCAACTATGGCATCAAACTTGTCCCATTGGGTTCGGGCATCCTGCTCTAGCACATTGAACTGTGCCTTGACCCTCCGACGGTAGTCTGCAAGCAATACAAAGTTCCATCAAGCAAGGAAACTACTTTAGCATTAACTCTGATGAGGGAGTACTCACCGTTCAACTCCTCGGCCAGTTTGTCTGCTCGCCCTATCTCCTTTGCCTTCTCCTCTCGGAGTTGTTTGAGGGCCTGGCGTAGCTGGTCGAGCTCCGTGTTTTGCTCTACAAGCACAATAGTCATTGCCAAAAATATGGCTGTTCAGCAATACAAAGCACATTCGCCGATATACCGTACCTGCTTTCTGCTCGGATACGCTTCTGAGCCACTCGGATTCTGTTCCAGTTGTGTGGAGGCACTCGCCAGCTCTTCGGACTTGCACCGCAACTGCTCGAACACAGCCGCCAGCTGCTCGGACAGGACCCCTTTTTGGTGTTCCAAGTCCCGCACGTTGGACTCAGTAAGGTCTCGCTCGCGTCGGGCTCTCTAGATGTTTCTCTCCATTAGGTTCATCGCCTCTTTGAGTTTTTCGTTCTCTTCGGCGAGGGGTTCCATCCTCTTTATCAGCTGGTGCCTCTGCTCGGCAATCCGAGTTATCCCCTGCAAATGCACAATTATAATGATGAACTCCGGTCTCCAACATCAAAGATGAGCACTCCAGATGCAGTACTGACCTCAATTTGTTTTATCACTTCGGCAAGGGCGGTCTTTAATCTCCTCATCTCCCTGGTGGTGTCCACCTCCTCGATAACCACCACCTCCTCGCTGCGCTTGTGGAGGATTTGGACATATTGGGGTTGAGGTTCAGCGCGCTCGATCTCTTCCACCTTGTCCTCTTCCGCCGTCACTCGAGGCACCACTAGGGGGCTCCATGGCCGGACAGCGGGTCCGACCATGCCCTGCAAAGCCTCAAGAAGCCCCGTTTGCCCCTCAGGTGCTACCAGCTTCTCCGCCCCAGACTCCGGCGCATCGTCGGCAACTCCAGCCTCTGCTCTTGAAGACTCGATGGTTCCCGCTGTTGCCTCGGCCACTGCCGCCGATCCGTCCGTTGTCAACGCCGCTCGTTCGTCGTCGCCAAGTTCGCCAGCAGCGGCGGTTGACTCCTCCTCCGACTGCCGAGCTCTCGGGGACTCTAGGACAGGAGCCGTCGGTGTTGCCTCCACCATGGGATCAGCCCTTGGTGGTTTGGCAGTCTAGACTGGTGGGGTCAGACCCTTCGCACATTTTGCACTACATTAGATCAGTTCGTCAAGCGCCCAAAAAGCTAAGAAATGACAACAAAGTAACTCCAAGGCAAGGATACTTATGGTTTGGTCTGCCAGTACAATTTCTTGAACCAATGATGCCTACTCGAGCACCCAGGCGCGACCATGGGGTCGACTTCTGTGTTCTAGGGTGGAGGTCCCGTCTCCTCCACCGTCGGCCTCTGCTCCACCTACCACTCTAGGCTTCCTCCGCCTGCTGCTCGGGGACTCTTGTTGCCTTCCGCTCGAGAACTCCCATCACCTGCCACGCGGGGACTCCCCTCGCCCGCTACTCGGGGACTTCTTCGCCTCTCTTCGCTTGTTCCTCCACGCGCGTGCTACATGGAGGTGCTTCAGTGCTTGGCGGAGGAGCCACCGGTGTTTCATCGTCATCCGACCACTCAAACACCACGGTCCTTCGTGTTCGAGTGGTCTAGTCACCACCAAGCGAGATGCCACCTGGTTTGAGGGGAGCGGCGGTCGCCGTCTTCCTCTTCTTTTGGGCCGGCTCGTCTACCAGTGCCCTCTTCCCCCAGACTTTCTCCGACACCGGGGATGGGCTCTCCGATGAGACACTAATGGTTCCCTCCTCAGGCTATGGTGGTGGCCAGGAATCTACTCCCTTCAGCCAATCGCTCCTCGGGATGCCTGAGAAGTACACCGCTCTTTCCTGTGAATGGATCTTTGCATAAGTGAATCAGTTCACTGCTCGGCAATAATCATGGATACAAAGCAGCATGAGCAAAACAATCGAGATGGTTACCTAAGGAGGTGGATTTGTACAATTGAAGGCCCTCATTTGCCTTGGCCAGCTGAATGAGGCGTTGGGAGCAAATAGCTCTGCGGCCCGCTCCAGCACTTCTTTCCTCAACAGTCGCTCCGTCCTCTCCCGGGTCTCGTCGTCATCACCTTTGAAGTCAAAGCCTGCGTGGGCCCTCTCCTTGCAGGGTTGCATGCGGTGCACTATGAAGCTTGCCGCCACCAGTTCGCCACTAATCTCCACGTCTTTAATCAAGTCGAGGAGCTCCCTCACCTGCTCCATGTCAGTGCTGTTCGGTTTCTCCGACCAGCTCTTCTGGCTTTCCGAGATGTGGTGGACGTCGCAGCGGATTGCAGGGTGGCTCTGCTTCATATAGAACCACCTAGAGTTCCACCCTTTCAAAGAAGTGTTCAGTGGTACATTAATGTACTTGCTGGCCATCCCATCCTAGAGCTACAGATATATGCCACCGACCACCTTAGAACCACCGCCGCCCTTCTTCTTCAACCAGAACAGGTGTCTGAAGAGGTTGAAGTGCGGCAGAACACCCAGATATGTCTCACAAAAATGGATAAAGATTGAGATGTGCAATATGGTGTTTGGGTGGAGATTGCATAAACTAATCGTCTAGAACTCCAGCAGATCCCGTAGGAAAGGATGAACAGGGAACCCCAATCCATGCTAGAAATAATCCTCAAACATTATAGCTTCATCAGTGTAAGGCATCGGGAAGGGCTCACCGCTGGCTAGATGCCATTCGGCGGTGACGTGGTCTGGAAGAACACCAGCCGCCACCATCCTGTCGAGATTCGCCTTCCCCACCTTCGATGGCACCCATTCCTCATCGCGGCTGGCTCCGGTGTCCGCCTTCTTTGGCTTCACTGCTCCCTTCTTTGGCGCCATTCCTTAGATTTGGTTCGAGATTGGTGGTGAATGCACATGTGGATGCGAATCTAGAAATGTGAGGGCTAAGGAGGAAGACGAAATGGCAAAGTGGCAAAGGTGGGAATGCGGGGTGTGGCGGTGCAGTTATAAAGTAGTTCCCCCACCCTTTCACATTTGAGGGTTTTTGGGAAACCGTTCCTGCGATTTGCATTTCTCCGAATTCTCTGAAACTGAAGGTGGGCCGCTACCTGGGCTTTTGTGCAACTCTGGCCCGCATCGCTGATTTATCGCCGCAATTGTTTATTGCTCGCTGAATATTCGCCGACATCTCCACCAACCGTTATAGCTCAGTAATTATTACTGTACAGCCATTACACCGGTACTTTCTCCACGGTTTTGTTATCTCTAGGTTTTTCCTCTTGTATCTCGGGGACTACGTCAGCATCACGTCTGGGTTCCTCGCCGCATTAGGGATTTTTCTCCAGTTGACTGCTGTTTCTGACCCTGGTACTACGTGACTACATCACCTACTGTCAGGCTCGGGGACTAAGTGGGCACACTTCACCTTGAGGTGAATGTGCTTTTTTCACTTCCGGGCTACGCCCGAGGACTGGCTGTCTGCTCGGCTGGTTTTCTACTTTTCTTCTACTTTAGACCCTGGCACCACATGACTATGTCATCTACTGTCAGGCTCGGAGACTAAGTGGGCACACTTCACCTAGCGGTGAATGTGTTTGTTTTGTTCTAGAAGACTCCGTGCTTCTTGAGGCTGAAGAAGATTATCTCCTTCTCTCTCGTGGTCGGACTCTAAGTGGGCACACTTGGTCCACTGCAAAGAGATTTTCGATTCTGAACTTGAGCTCCTTACACCCTTATGGCAAGCCGTATTTGGATCATATTGCTCGGCTATGGTCCTCGCTGCTCGGCGATGGTTCACGCTGCTTGGCAACTGCTCGCAACTGCTCGACAACTCATCACGGTGGTCGGACCATGAGTTTGACTGCTCGGCTTTGTTCGCACCTACTCGGACAAGCGCAAGACGGTGTTACACAATGGGTGCAAGGCGCTCGGGGACTAGCTGTGGGGGGTACAACCCCGGATACCCATGGCAGACCACATGGGCTATGCCCCTAGGGGCGGCCCAGCCCACAAGACGAAGCCTCACGGGGCACGACTCTGCTCGGCGCCTCCCGCAAGACATCTAGAAGATATCTTGAAGATACTATGAGATCTGTTAGAATATATATGATCCCAAGATTCCTGTAATCAGTTATTACTTTCCGGTTATCTCTCAGATCTAACTGACTTGTAACCCTGCTCCCCGGACTATATAAGGCAGGCAGGGACCCCCTCCAAACTCACGCAATATCATACGATAGCTAATACAAACCAATAGACCACAGGAGTAGGGTATTATATCATACTGACAGCCTGAACCTATCTAACTCGTGTGTCTCTGTTGCCTTCTTGTTCTTGATCTCACGCTACTCTGCCGATCAATCTACCTTCGTGGGATACCCCTCGGAGGACTGCCGATGATATTATGTCGATAGTCTCCCCATCAAGAAAATGAGAAGCGACAATGGGACCGAATTCAAGAACACCCAAGTTAAGGAGTTTCTTGATGAAGAGGGCATCAAGCATGAGTTTTCAACTCCATACACCCCTCAACAAAATGGTGTGGTAGAGAGAAAGAATCATACACTAATTGACATGGCAAGGACAATGCTAGATGTGTACAAGACGCTGGACCTCTTTTGGTGCGAAGCCGTCAACACCGCTTGCCATGCCATCAACCGCCTCTACCTACACAAGAAGTTGAAGAAAAATTCATATGAGCTTCTAACTGGTAACAAACCAAAGGTGTCCTACTTTAGAGTGTTTGGGTGCATGTGTTTCATACTTAATAAGAAACCCAAAACCTCTAAGTTTGCACCTAAAGTTGATGAAGGTTTTCTTTTTGGTTATGGATCAAATGAGCATGTCTATCGTGTTTTCAACAAAACCTCCGGGAGAGTTGAAATAGCAGTAGACATGACATTTGATGAATCTAATGGTTCTCAAGTGGAGCAAGTTGATTCAAGTGTTGTAGGAAAGGAGGATCCACCATGTGAAGCAATCAAGCAATTGGCTATTGGTGATATAAGACCACAAGAAGGCAAAGTCACTGAAGTGGAGGTTCCTTAAGCTACTGATGAACAAAGTTCCACTAACATACCTAATGCTGAGGGGGAGCCGACCCCTGCTACAAATCAGCAGAGCGGTAGTGCCGCACATAAAAGCGGCAGTGCCGCACTCCCTCTGACAGCAGCATCAAGTCCAACTCCGATTCAAGGATAGAACCTACAACCTATATTTGAGCAAGAAGATAATGAAGATTCAGAAGATGGACATGAGGCCATTGATTATCCAAGGCTAAGGCAAACAATACCACAGATCATCCTGTTGACAACATCCTTGGGAGTCTTCAAAAGGGGGTAACAACTCATTCACATTTAGCAAACTTTTGCCAATATTACTCGTTTGTTTCCTCTTTGAAACCTCTTAAGGTTGAGCAAGCACTTGGAGACCCAGATTGGGTGATGGCCATGCAAGAAGAGCTCAATAACTTCAAAAAAACCAAGTGTGGACCTTGGTGGAGAGACCCAACACCAATATTATTGGCACCAAGTGGGTCTTCCGCAACAAGCAAGATGAGAATGGCGTGGTGACAAGAAACAAGGCAAGATTGGTTGCTCAAGGTTTTACTCAAGTAGAGGGCTTGGACTTTGAGGAAACATATGCACTGGTGGCAAGACTTGAAGCAATCCGAATGCTTCTATCCTATGCCGCTCATCACAATTTCAAGCTATATCAAATGGACATGAAGAGTGCATTCCTCAATGGCCCCATTCAAGAACTTGTCTACGTTGAGCAACCACCGGGTTTTGAAGATCCCAAGTTCTCCAACCACGTCTACAAACTCCAAAAGGCGCTCTATGGGCTTAAGCAAGCACCAAGAGCATGGTATGAATGCCTTAAGGAATTCTTGCTTAAATAAGGCTTTGAAATAGGCAAAGCCGACCCTACCCTTTTCACTCACAAAGTTGGTAAAGATATATTTGTGTGCCAAATATATGTTGATGACATAATATTTGGTAGTACTAATCATACTTTTTGTGAGGAATTTAGTAGGATCATGACAAAGAGATTTGAGATGTCCATGATGGGTGAGTTGAAGTTCTTCCTTGGATTTCAAATCAAGCAAGTGAAGGATGGAACTTTTATTAGTCAAATGAAGTACACCCATGATATGCTCAAGAAGTTTGACATGGTGAATACCAAGCCTATCAAAACTCCCATGCCAACCATTGGACATCTTGATCTCAACATTGAAGGGAAAGCCATGGATACCAAGGTATATCGTTCCATGATCGGCTCTCTACTTTATTTGTGCGCATCTAAGCCCAATATTATGCTTAGTGTGTGCATGTGTGCTACATTTTAAGCTAACCCTAAAGAGTGTCACTTAGTGGCCGTTAAGAGAATCTTGAGATATCTAGTACACACTCCTAACCTTGGCTTGTGGTATCCTAAGGGCTCTAAGTTTGATCTACTTGGGTATTCGGATTCCGATTATGCCGATTGCAAAGTAGATCGAAAAAACACTTCGGGGACATGTCAATTCCTTGGACGATCCCTAGTGTCTTGGAGTTCTAAAAAGCAAAATTGTGTAGCCCTTTCCATCGCCAAGGCTGAGTATATTGTAGCCGGTGCATGTTGTGCTCAACTACTTTGGATGAGGCAAACCCTTCAAGATTTCGGATGTCATTTTACCAAAATCCCATTATTATGTGACAATGAGAGTGCCATTAAGCTTGCAAACAATCCTATAAGTCACTCTAGAACCAAGCACATCGACATCCATCGCCATTTCTTGAGAGATCACGAAACCAAAGGAGATATCGAAATTCGCCATGTGAGCACCAAAAAGCAACTAGCCGATATCTTCACAAAGCCCCTTGATGAGTCAAGGTTTTGTGCTTTACGTAGTGAGCTAAATATACTTGATTCTCGTAATGTGGTTTGAATTTTAGCATGCCTCTGTTTGATAAACTAGTATCTAGGCAAAAGAGTTGAAAATTTTCATATTGTGCATGAAAATGATTTATAAAAGACAACTTATGTATCATGATCATGGTCTATACTGATTATTTGTTTCTGGTCATGGTATATAGGTGACATGTGTCCATATCTAATACAGAGAGAGTCATATAGATTATAGCTAACTCCCATTGTTTTGGAGAGTGCGGTAGTGCCGCGCCTGCCATGCAGCAGTGCCGCACTTTGAATCTCAATTGAGATTCGGCCAAACGGTTTTACTGAAGGACCCATTTATTATTTCTCTTATCCTCAGGACCACAGTAACTTCCTTCCCTCTCTCTCTTCCCCCCCCCCAACGCTGATGCCCGCGCCTCTCTCCTCTCATGCCCACGCCGTCGTTGTCGCTTGGCCATGTGTTGCCAATCTCTGGTAGTGCCGCAGCAGCTGCCAGCTCTCCCTCAATGACACTGACGGCTGCTCGAGCAGTTTCTTCCCTCTCCTCTCCTATCCTCGGTTGAGAAGATGGAGCATGGAGATAATGATCGAAGGGGAAAAGGAAGATGAATGAGCAAAGAGACAAGGATCCACCTCGCCGTGGTCAAGGGAGATCAACAGCAGCAGGCAGTAGTGCAGCTCCAAGGGGACTTAGTGACAAGGGGAGGCATGAGCAATACATTGAAGATGAGGAGAGGCTGGAGATGATAGGTTATACCACTGATGCCATTCCCGACACCCCACAACATCTTTCTGAGTTTGATGGTAGATACATGAGAGATTTTGAGGGTGAGATCATCATGAGACCTCCATATGACTCCCGCCAGCATGCAGTTGTCAACTATTCCAAGAGTTGGAAGCTGGTGGAAGAGGCAAGGGAGATCAATCCCTATGCAGTGCGCAAAGATTTGGGCACTGATTATAGATTCTGGAATGAGTTTCATTCTAACTTTTATGCCACTGCCATTCTTGCATCCAAGAAAACCAAGATCATTAAGATGTAGTATATTGATTGGGATGAGATGCAGGAGAAGGAGGAGACTAAGTTTGACAAGGTGATCAAAATTTGTGACAGGTTCTAGCGTTCAAACATCATGGGTTTCTAGTATAACTGGAATGAGGAAGTCCTTGCACAGTTTCATGCCACATACTTCTATGACCAGACCTCCGATGAGATTCACTAAATGACTAATGGTCAGCACTATCGAGTTAACTTTATCACTTTTAGCTAGATTCTTGGCTTTGGGGAGGGGCATAGAGGTTACACTTACATTCATGATGAGCCTCGAGCTGTGATCCGCGACATCAGTTACATGTGGAGAGAGAAGGATTGCAGATGGCAAGAGGAGTGGTCTACACAACTTCTATTACATCCTTAAGAACCTCATTAGGAACACCATCAACCTAAAGGATGGAGCAGCCTAAGATATTAATGGCTATGTGAGAAATGTGTTGGCTAGATTTGCTCTAGGTGAGGACATGTTCAATGTCCCTAGGTTCATGTGGACCAAATTGAGATTTGCCATGGAGGATGGGAGGAGGGGTCTACCCTATGCCCCCTACCTCATGTTCATGATTGAGAGGGTCACTAGATTTTATTTTCTAAAGGATGGGATGCACACTGTCTACAAAATTGAGAAGACTCAGCCTGCTGCAGCTACTCAGGGAGCGGGGAGCTCTCATGCTCATGTAGATATCCTTGAATCTCCCCACTCTAGGTCTCGTAGTGGAGGCAATATGAAGAAGTTTGGCAACTGGTTGAAGGCAATCTTCAGGAAGTGCACCTATGTAGCTGACAGAGTGTATGAGACACAGCTTGAGCAATGTCAGCAGCATGGACAGGGCCTTCCACCACTTCCTCCTATTCCACCTCCTCCATAGTATGACCTTTTGAGTCTCTTCGACATAGATTCAGATGATGAGGAGGAGGAGCAGGGACGAGTAGCAGATTGGGATGAGACCCTAGAGGGATACCATTAGAGATAGGAGCTGAGGCGTTCCACATGTTCCACTTGCTACACTGCCACCACTCATTGTCAGGGCCGTGCACGTATTGACTCCGATGATGATGATTGTGATGGTGGTGCCGAGACTGCTGTAGGAGGTGATGATGTTGATTGGACTAAAATCCAGGGAGATGACGAGTAGGTGTTGATCTTTCTTCTTTTCCTCTCTTTTTGGTGCTTTATGCCAAAGGGGAGAAAATTAGAGGGGTCAACAACTTTTCGCAATAGCTACGCTTCATGTCCTATTCGATGAGTGTTAGTCTTCACTAGGTGGAAAGTTTGAGAGTTGCTCAAAACTTTAAATTGTGAAATAATGCTACTATTTGACTCTTTGTTTATCGGATATGGACATGTATTGTTGTGTGGATTAGAAGTCATCTTATTGTGCTAGGTTGCATATCCTTTTGTCTGAGCTAGTTGTGTGGTGCTTGACTCTGTCTTGTTCGTACAGTCAGGTGTGGCTCTACCACACATCATCAAGCACATGTGTGCATAAACTATCATTTGCATCATGTTTTACATACCTGACACAGTATGCAGCACCTCATAGGATCTTGGATGTAGGGGGAGCCCCATCACTTTCACTAAAATGTGAATATTGGCTTCTTATGCTAATTTGAGAATTCAATTCTCTATTCACATATTTAGGGGGAGACTCTACACCCATGGCTCAAAAAGTCTCAGTATTTATTTCATATTTTTTGTAAGCTCTAATTGAGTTGTCATCAATCACCAAAAAGGGGGAGATTGAAAGTGAAATCAAGCCTTAATTGTGGGTTTTGGTGATAATGACCTCAGAACTAGAGAACTAATGAGATTTATCGAGATGACAAGCAAGGAATTTATATTCGAGGATGCTACACGAAACAGAGGAGCCCCCAACTACAAATATAGATGGCTTCAAACTCAAAGGAGGTTTAAATTCTTTTATTTATTGAATTTGAGTATAGGAAAAGCCGTACTATAAAGGTGGGCATAATGCTTAAGCTAATCTGTGCTACCAAGTGCTCAAAGAACCACATGCATCCTCAGATTCATAGCCAAGACAGTCTACACTTCACTATTATCCATACTGTCTTGCGGGGTGCGAGCTCTGGTGCGCCTAACCCCTTGGGTGGGAGCTTTGGTTCGCCCGACCCCTTGGGTGCGGCCTCTGGTTCGCCCGACCCTTTGGTCGCGGGCTCCGTCTCGCCCAACCCTTTGGTCGCAGGCTTCATCTCGCCCAACCCCAAGGCCACGGACCTCATCTCGCATGATCCCAAGGTCGTGGGCTTCGGCTCACCCGACCTTTTGGTCGTGGGCTCCGGATCGCCCAACCCTTTGGTGGTGGCCTTGTCTCGCCTGACCTCAAGGACGTGGACCTCATCTCGCTTGACCTCTTGGGTGCAATGTCCATTGGGGGCTAGGGGTATATATACCTTTTCTTTTTCTCCCCAACGTCTATCTACGATTTAGGTGACCGTTGGGGCCTGGGGGTATATATATACCTTTCCCTTTCTTTCCCAAGTGGAAATAACAACCTGCTCCCTTCTCCCTCACTTCAGCACACTCAAAACAGAGCAGGAGCTCTCTCTCTCTCACTCCATTGTTGACCTCAAGCCCCCAAGCAAATCTATTGATTTCCCCATCAATCCTTGAGGGATAAGGGTCCACAACTTGATAAGAGAGCATCTCCATTGATTCCAAACTCTAAAGAGCACTTGGTTCACATTTTGGCCGGCGGTTGTGTTTGTTACTCTTGGAGCTTGGCTCCTAGCCGGCTAGAACATCGCCCGGTGAGCTTGCCAACTTATGTGGTAGCCCTAGGAGGTTTGTAACCACCTCTTGCAGCAAGTAAAATCACCCCTCATCTCAAGAGTTCACTCTCTTGACTTGAGAACGAAGTAGGGTTGCAAATCCCTAAACCTTATTGGTATACCTCAACAACATGGACTTAGGCAAGCCTTGGTGGTGAGCTGAACTATAGGATAAATCCTTGTGTCATCCTATGCTTGTGTTGATACACTTGTGTTCTTGTTGTTGTTGAGGTGATTTCTAGTATTGAGGCCGATCTACTTGTTTGTGGTGTTCCCACCACTTTTAGCTGTCGATCTGTGATCTACCACCCTGCAGGAAGCTAAGAAATTTACCCGATCTAAATTTTGTTGGGTAGATTTTGAACTATGAACCTAATCTCACCTGTAGGTACGGTAGTGCCGCGTTCAAAGAGTTGAATTTGACTTCGGTTTGAGTTGAATTGTTAAAGGCCTATTCACCCCCTCTAGGCATACCAGAGATCCTACAGTCAGCAGTAGCAACCGGACTCTGATCGAGGCAGTGACTGGACGTATGGAATTCACTGTTCATCATCGTGGCAACAACTCAGTGAGGACCGGACGTAGCAGCTGTGGATGACCGGACGTGCTAGACAGTGGCATCCAATCAAGTCCATAGAATTTCTATAATGGTGAAACGTCGACTAGACACGTCAGATGGTAAGCGACCGAACTCGCTAGAGAGTCTGATCAACAGTGAGCGCCAACGTTTGGCTTCAATGGTCAGGAGTTGATTGGACACGTCTGATCAAGACGACCTGCGCGTCCGGTCAATGGCAGAAAGCTGGGTTGTGTCTCCAACGGCTACTTTCTCTATAGGACTTATAAATAGACCACCCAACCGGCCATTTGAGGAGTTGAGAGCTGAGGAATCATACCAAAGGTGTTGATACACCACTTTAGTGATCTCCACTTGCATAGTGCTTAGTGATACATTTGGTGATTAGCGTAGGTGCTTTGCGAAGTGCTTAGGTTAGTTAGACCACCGCTTATGCGCTTGCTCTAGGTTTAGGCCTAGTGTTTAGTGAGGTTTGCACACCTCTTACCACTAGGTGCTTGCGCGCACCATTGTTATACATCGGAGGGGCTTGTAGTCTTGTGAGATCACACTAACCGCGTTTGTGGTGTGTCCGCCACCGTGTACTGAAGGGAACAAGGCCCACGGTGGTTTGGCCAGAAGCTTGATAGTGAAGATGGCGGGGAGCGGTCCAGGAGAGGCTTGCCGGAAGGCACACCGGAGACCCACTTGCGCGTGGGAAAAGCCCAGGGCTATCCACAGAGTTACCTAACCAGGAGCTTGGCCCTTGCGAGGGATTCCTTGCGAGGGGCTCCAACGAGGACTAGGGGGAAGCTTGCGCGCTTCTTGATACCTCGTTAAAAATACCGGAGTCATCGACGGGAGTTTGCATATCTCTACCTTACTCTTTAGCTTCCGCATTTACATTGCAATCTTGGTTTGTGCTTTACTTTCCTAGCTTAGTGATAGGCTAGTTGATAGGTTTAGAACCTAGGTTGCATAACTCCTTTTTATGGTAGAGATAGCAACACACTAGCAAAACTGCAATTGCACATTTAGATTACTTTCTTGCATAGTTTTGACTAGGTAGAAAAAGAGGCCATAGTTTAGAGTTAGAATTTTAAGTTGCGTATTCACCCCCCTCTCTTAGGCGTCATGGTCCCTTACAAGTGGTATCAGAGCCGGTTGGCTCAATTTGGACCTTTGGCTTTACCACCGTTGAGTCGACGCTATTTAGAGTGGTTAGGATGGATATCTCTAGGCCTCCGCACTTTAATGGCACTAATTTCCCCTACTATAAAGCTAGAATGGTTTGTCACCTTGAGACGGTAGATTTGGGTGTTTGGAGAGTCACTCGTGACAGGATAAAACCCATCAAGAATCCCGATAAACCCACAAAGAGTGAAGAAAAAGAAATTCATTTCAATGCTAGAGCTAAAAATTGCCTGTTTGAATCTTTTAGCATGGATGTGTTTAACCAATTGTTCACTTTAAATACGGCACATGAAATTTGGTTAAAACTCCAAGAGCTCTATGACGGCACAACTAATGTCCATGAGCAAAAACATTGTCTAGCTAAACAAAATTATGATTCCTTTAAAATGAATGATGATGAGCTTGTTCGTGATATGTATTCTCGTTTGAATCTAATTATCAATGAGCTCCATTCAATAGGATTAATGAAGCTAGATGATGCAGACATCATGAGGAAGATTATCTCCGTGCTACCACAAAAGAAATATGCAAGCATCATCACCATCATTCACAACATGGAGGACTTGAGCACCATGACCCTGGCCATAGTCATTGGCAAGATAGTGGCATTTGAAATGTCACAGAAGATGGGTCAATAAGAAGCATCATCATCAAGCAAAGGCAAAGCTCTCACATGTAGTGAGAAAAAGAAGATGAAGGGCAAGCAAGTTGAGACAAGCTCAAGCTCAAGCTCCTCAAGTGAAGAAGAGAAGATGATGATGATGACGATGAATAAAGTGATGATGATCAATCTTCCTCCTCCACCTCTGACCTTGATGAAGAATCAATCAAACTTATCAACAAGGTAGAGAGGATGATCTAGAGGCTTAATGTCAAGGGTGTGCCCATCCAAATTCAAGATTTTATTTTCACAAATCAAAGAAATGAGCAAATGAAGAAAGGATGCTATGGATGCGATGAGTTGGGGCACTTTATGGAAGTTTGTCCAAACAAGCCCACACCCAAGACAAAAAAAAGAAGGCGTGCAAGGACAAAGCTGTCACATCAATAAGGTCATGGGATAATTCTTCAAGTGAAGAAGAAGACCATCATAAGAGGCGAGGGTACAAGCACTCATCATCAAGCACTTCACGAGTGTGCCTTATGGCACGAGGTAACAAAAAGTCTATCCCTAGTGATAGTGATAATAATAGTGATAGTGATGATGAGCTACCTTCTTTTGAGCAACTTGTGCAAGAAAATCTTAAATATGCTAAAAGTTGCACTAGTCAACAAAAAGAAGTTAAAAATGTTGCAAGAAAAGCTAGATAGTTCACAAGAAGCATATAAAACCTTGCTCAAACAATATGAGACATTTGCAAATCTCAATATTGAACTATCTACTAAAATTGAGCAACTTGAGGATATTCCAACAACAAATGCATGCGCAATCAATGATGAACAAATTGTAAAGAAAAATAAAAAAATAAAAGAAAAGTTAGCTAGCTCACAAGATGCCTATAAAAGTTTGCTTGCTAAAATGGAAACAATGTGCAAACATTGTGATGAGCTAACTAATAAAGTTGCTAATTTTGAAGCTGTCGATACTACCCCCCACCGGGGCATCTAAAAAGAAAAATTCAATTTTTGATATGCCTAAAAAGAATGCCTCTACTTCTTGCAATGATTTATGTTTAGACTCACCCTTGTGCAACCAAGTTTGTGTTGAGGAAGTTGTTGTAGATACATGCACACAAGAGGTCGCAATGGAGAATAAGCAACTCAAGCAAGAAGAGGCTCACCTTACCAAGGACTTGACTCAAGTAAAAGGCAAAACGGAGCAAGCCCAATTTCATCAAGATAACACTGTCAAGGGAGTGAAGAAGCTTGATGAAGGACAAACCGTGGTTTGCTATGTATGCCACAAGGAAGGCCATAAGTCCTATGAGTGCAAGGTGAAGAATGGGGGAGGAGCTAAGAAGAAAGAGAAAAACAAAAAGGAAACACTCAAGCTCTCCAACACCTACACCTACAAGGTAGACAAAAAGGCCTCCACACCTTATCTCTTGAAGAAGAAGAAAAATGAAAAGGTGATGGCTATCAAGGTGAACAAGCAAGTCAACAATGGAGCCAAACGCATTTGAGTGCCAAAGGAGATCATTTCCAACATGAAGAGCACCAAGAAGGTTTGGATCCCGAAAGGGAAGTGAGAAGTTCAATGGACTTCGGGGAATTTGGAGACTTGGCAAAGTATGGGTGCATTTCATGGGGTGCATCATCATGGACAAGGTAATTGCCAAGTGGGTTAGTGAATACTATAGACCCAAATTCCCTTTCCCATGTTATGTAACTAGATTTAATTTCTTGCAATCTCAATTAGCATCTAGTTCCTTTTCATGCCTAGGTTTGCATTTGCATGTTTTATCTTTTATCTTGCATACACTAGGTATATCTTATGGTAGGCTTGCTCGGTTTCACTCTTAACCCTTGGAGTAAACCTACATGGTTTAAATTGTTTAGGAGCATGTCACATAGCTTGTTTTACAATTGTTCATCTAATATGTGCCAAAGTCCAAATTGTAGATAATTTCTCCCGAATATCACTTTCGAAAATGATTCTCACATTCATGTGATGTGATCTTTTAAGTGGTATTTTTTATTCTAAAATCAATGTGCATGTCTCCTACAAGTATTCCATACTTGTGTGCACAAATTTAGGGGGAGGTTACTCTATAAGTTGGATGCTTTGAGACTAACACCTTTTCAAGCTTATCATGTGTGTAGTAGTCTCATTGCAAGGAAAATGGAGTCCCCGGAGTTAAGCATCATACTTCAAATATCCACCACCTATTGCAAGTGGTATAAATCAAATTCGTTTCCACATGTGGTATTTCTAAACCGATATCATCATGTTGATTTCACTTTGGTATTTATATGCTTTCTCCATGCATTATATAGATTAAACTCCCTTGAGCATTAATTTGCCAATTATGCATAAACTACATTCTCCATCATATGTATGCATATATTTAGGGGAGCTTAGTCTATGTAATATGGGAGTCAAATTTTGTGACCTATTCCACTCCACATACAAAGGATCACAAAGTTTGACCCTCTTATTTAGGGGGAGCTTAGTCTATGTAATGTGAGAGTCAAATTTTGTGACCTATTCCACTCCACATACAAAGGATCACAAAGTTTGACCCTCTCTTGTGCTACTAATGTCTTCCTTTCAGTGTTTGATTCCAAAGGAGGAAAATTTGTAGGACCAAAAGCAAGCCCAATCATAATAATTTACAAGTGGTAATGGCCCGAGAAAGGGAGGATAGTGGATTATGGAGTTAGGGGAGGCTTCAATCCATAATGCCACATGGGGACATTTGCAAGGGCAAGATAAGTTTTCAAAGATGTTTACATGTGGTATCTTTTAGCATCATATAACCTTGCCCTTTGCATTGACCCTCTCTTGTACTAATGTCTTCCTTTCAGTGTTTGATTCCAAAGGAGGAGAATTTGTAGGACCAAAAGCAAGCCCGATCATAATAATTTACAAGTGATAATGGCCCGAGAAAGGGAGGATAGTGGATTATGGAGTTAGAGGAGGCTTAAATCCATAATGCCACATGGGGACATTTGCAAGGGCACGATAAGTTTTCAAAGATGTTTACATGTGGTAACTTTTAACATCATATAACCTTGCCCTTTGCATTACATCCAAGCAAGTAAATAGTTTTTAAATTCTAAAATTTTTATTATTTGCTTGTTTTGGTCGTGTTGTCATCAATCACCAAAAAGAGGGAGATTGTAAGGAAAATGGACCCTAGGCTCATTTACTTTGGATTTTGGTGTTTGATGACCAACACAACCAAATTGGACTAATGAATTTGCAAGTAATTGTTTTGTAGTTCAATAGGGTGCAAGACGTGACTTGGACAAAGGCGACAGGATGATCCCACGATCAACACCATAAGCAAGACCCTAGAAGCACAAGAGAAGACCCAAGATATCAAGCAAAGTCCAAGCACGAAGATGGGAACCAAGCCTGATGCAAGATCGCGAAGAAACAAGCTCGGCAGAGGTGACCAGATGCGGCCCTATGTGAACCAGACGCGTCCGATTAGTTGCTCAGCAACAGCTAGCGTCAGCAGTAGCGACCAAACTCTAAGCGAGGCAGTGACCGGATGCACGGACTTCACTGTTCATCATCACAGCAACAACACAGTGAGGACCGAACGTAGCAGTTGTGGACAACCAGATGCGCCAGGCAGTGGCGTCCAATCGAGTCCAGAGAGGTTCTAGAACGGCGAAACATCGATCGGACACGTCAGATGGTAAGCGCTTAGACTCGCTAGAGAGTCCGATCAACAGTGAGCGCCAACGGTCGGCTTCAACGGTCGGGACGATCGGATGCATCCGATCAAGACGACCTGCACGTCCGGTCAATGGCAGAAAGCTAGGTTTCATCTACAACGGCTACTTTCTCCATGGGACTTATAAAAAGACCCCCCAACCGGCCATTTGAGGAGTGGAGAGCTGAGGAAACATACAAAGGGTGTTGATACACCACTTTAGTGATCTCCACTTGCACATAGTGCTTAGTGAAACATTCGGTGATTAGCATAGGTGCTTTGCGAAGTGCTTAGGTTAGTTAGACCACCGCTTATGCGCTTGCTCTAGGCTTAGGCCTAGTGTTTAGTAAGGTTTGCACACCTCTTACCACTCAGTGCTTGCGCACACCATTGTTGTACATCGGAGGGGCTTGTAGTCTTGCGAGATCACACCAACCACTTTTGTGGTGTGGTTGCCACCGTGTACCAAAGAGAACAAGGCCCGCGGTAGTTCGGCCAGAAGCTTGATAGTGAAGACAGCGGGGAGCGGTCCGGGAGAGGCTTGCTGGAAGGCACACCGGAGACCCACTTGCGCATGGGGAAGGCCCGGGGCTATCCACGGAGTTACCCAACTGGGAGCTTGGCCCTTGCAAGGGATTCCTTGCGAGGGGCTCCAACGAGGACTAGGGGAAGCTTGCGCGCTTCTCGATACCTTGGTAAAAATACCAGAGTCATCGACGGGAGTTTGCATATCTCTACCTTACTCTTTAGCTTCCACATTTACATTGCAATCTGGGTTTGTGCTTTACTTTCCTAGCTTAATGATAGGCTAGTTGATAGATTTGGAACCTAGGTTGCATAACTCATTTTTGCGGTAGAGATAGCAACACACTAGCAAAACCGTAGTTTCACATTTAGATTACATTCTTGCATAGGTTTTGACTAGGTAGAAAAAGAGGCCATAGTTTAGAGTTAGAATTTTAAGTTGCCTAATTCACCCTCCCCTCTTCGACGTCATAGTCCCTTACACTCGGTCCCCACCCTTACACGTCGTGCCCCTTCCCTCACTGCGTTGAGGTGCTACCGACTTTTTCGTTCCCCACTAGGAGGTGGTGCCCGCTGTCGATGCCAGTGCCACCGTGATGCTCGATCTCAGCTAGCGACATCACGAGATCCTAGAGTGGCCAGACCGAGCGGGCTTCTCCGGTTGCACCTCGCACTCCCTCGGATGTTGCAAGCACGTGTTCCAAGCATTTCATATGCATGTTGCAAGTCTTTTATGTCGATGTTGCAAAAGTAGATCGGGATGTTGCATATATTGCAATGGCAATACACGTATGTTGCAAGCGTCTGTTCCAAATGTTTCAGTTATTTCAAACAGATTTGCACGTGTTTTATCTAGGTGTTGCATATGTTTCAAACTTATGTTGCAATGTTTCATCCTGATGTTGCATATGTTTTCGCACATATGTTGCAAGTGTTTTCATCTAGATGTTACATATGTTTTGCAATGGCTACACACATGTTTCCCTCGTGTTTCAAATGTGTGTTGCAAGTGTTTCAACTATTTTGGACGTAAGTTTCAAATGTTTCCTCTAGATGTTGCAAAAGTAGATCTGGTGTTGCATAGCTGCTCTAGGCTCGCCTACATATGCACGTGGGTGTGGAGTGGGCGCGAGCGACAGCGTGGGAAACCGTGTGGGTGCAAATCAAGATAGAGCAGGCGTGGGACACGAAGCAACGCGAAATAGGAGTAGGCACAAGACACGGAGTGGCGCGGTACCCTACGTGAAGTAGGCGTGTGCCACGGGTGTCCGGGCGCTAGCCTTTCCCTGTATGCCTCTAGGTTCATCAGGCGTTCAGCCCAAACCGTAACAAACCAGGTTTTGGGTGACTTGTTTGTTGGCCTAGATGGAAACTTCCAAAACCTGAAATTGGAATAAGTTTGGAAAGATTTGGTGCAATATATACATGATTGTACACTACACAAGATATTGCGAAGACAAGATTAAAGGTAGGAAACTGCTAGCGCCCGGACGTCCGATCTGGGCGCTAGCGTTCGGACGCCCCTTAGCGCTCAACCCCCTCGTCCGCTTCCCAGTCTACACTCCCCCAGCGCACGCCCCTTCCATAGTTTGGCACCGGATGCTACCAGCGCCCCGCCCCCCGGCGATATGCGCAAGGAGTGGACCCACTGGCGATGCTACCAGACTAGGGCAGCAGCATGGACCGACGCCGCCGCCCTGAGATCGCGCGGCCACGCCAACTGCCGCTATTGCTTCTTTGTCAAACAAAGAGCCCCGCTAACACCGACGAACCAGCGACCCATGATGCCTACAAAGAGCCCTGCTAGCCTCTGTGTTGCGCGAGTCCGCATGCCCCTAGATTGCCCCGTAGCCCGTCGCATCCGCCCCACGCCCATGATGAGCATGCTGCATGCCTAGCGCCCCCCATGGCCACAACACCCCCATGTCCGCAGGCCCCAGCACCTCCGGTTGCTAGGCCCCGGCGAACCACGCGGCCCCATCCTCGGTCGAACAACATAGAAAGCTAGAATAAAACACGTGCAACAACATGGAAACAACTACTGTAACATTAGACTAAAGCAGCTAAAACACCATGAAACATATATATCGCAACAACAAGGAGCAATAGCTGCAACTGTCGGATATCTATATCCGGGTATCCGATCCAAAGCATTAACGAGCGTCACATCGGCTCATCCAAAGGTTAAGGACCCAACGACGGCCTCGTCTGACCACCAGGGGCCGGGCCACGCCTCGTCTGACTCTGAGGACGAGGTTTCCGCCTCATCCGACCCCAAGGCGTGGGCTCTGACTCCAAGGATGAGGTTTCTGCCTCGTCCAACCCCAAGGCGTGGGCTCCGACTCCTCCGACCCCAGGGCACGGGCTCCAACTCGTTCGGTCCCACGGGGAGGGCTCCGCCTTGTCCAACCCCGAGGGTCGAATTCCGTCTCGCCCGGCCCCTAGGGTAGGATTTCTGCCTCGCCCATTCCCTAGGGGTCGGATTTGCTACCAGACAAAAGCAGTGGCCCCAGGGTGGGACTCGAACCGCTTCAACAACTATGGCGTGGAGGCGCACGCCCGGGAGCATGTCTCGGGTGCGTCCTGATGCGACTGGCGGTCGCATCAGGCCATGCTGGGAGACTCACATCGCCCACCGCGTCAACAGGCCAGCACTGTGCTGCCAACTCCCTACTTGACCACCGTCCAACATTAGTCGATCGGCGTCAGTTGACTGGCACTGTACCGCCAGCCCCCCGTATGGCCTCTGCCAGGGGACCCTTTGACCATTCCGTCCGCTCGGATGGGATGGAAGATAAGAACGGCGCACGACGCCCGCACTTATGCTGCAGCGGCCAACAGGACCCCGGTGCGACGCCGTTGCCACCATGATCTACAGGGTCAGTGGGACCCACACGAAGAGGAGGACGGCACACCCCCGGGAGCCTTATTTCTCTTTCTTTTTTTCCCTCTTCCCTTCTCTCGGTCTCTGGTATCCTGTTCTCTCTCCTTGGTCTATAAAAGGGAAGGCAGGGCACCGTTCAGCGAGGTAGATCGATCGACCGATAGATCGAGCAGTAGAAACATCGAGCAATCGAACCACAGAGACTTGGGAGCTCCTCCCTCTCTTGCCAGTTTGTAACCCCCTACTACAAACTCAGTGTTGGTAACACAAGCAGCCCAAAACTAGACGTAGGGACATTCGGCCCGAACCAGTATAATCCTTGTGTCCTCTTAGCACACCATCCGAGCTAGACACGCAATAATACAAATTTACTCGTTGGTGTTTACTCGAAACACCGACAGCAACATTGGGATGAAGCAGTTGAAACACCATGAACATATTATTGCAACAACAAGGAACAACAGCTGAAACATTAGGATGAAGAAGCTGAAACACCATGAACATATTATTGCAACCACATCGAACTAACTGCTGCAACAATAGGTTGAAGGAGCTGAAACATTTAGAACATATTATTGCAACACTGGTGTGAAGCATATGAAACAACGCTCGAAATAAAAACACTTACAACGACATGGAACAACTACTGCAACATGAGATTGAAGCAACTGAAACATACTGTAACATCTTAAACAGTACTACTGCAACATCGCAAAAATATCTGTTGCAACAACCCAAAAAAATCCCATTGCAACATTCAAAATCATATGTTGCAACATAAAAAAAACCATTGCAACACAGCGAGATCTGACCCCGAGAGCTCGCCGGAACCCTAGCCACCGCCGCATCCCTTAGATCCAGAGGAGGAGGAGGAGGAGGAGGGCTCAGATCCAGAGGAGGAGGTGGAGGAGGAGGGCTCAGATCCATAGAAGGACCCACCTACCTCGCCGGAAGCCGCTGTCGTCGCCCTCTTCTCCGGTGGCATGGAGGTCACGGAGGGAGGGAGGGAGGGGCGGCTCGCCAGAAGCCACCGCCATCGCCCTCCTCTCCTGGGACATGGAGGTCGAGGAGGGAAGGAGGGAGAGAGGGGCGGCTCGTTGGAAGCCGCCGCTGTCGCCCTCTCTCTGGTGGCATGGGGTCGCGGAGGGAGGGAGGGGCGACGGGCGAGGGACGCACGGCTCGGGTGGGGCGGCGCCGCGAGCGGTTCGGGAGGGAGCGGCGGCGAGCGTCTCCGTATGGAGTGGGCTGAGCGACATGAGGCAAGTGGATGAGGAAAAGGCGAGGGGAGCGAGTGGAGGAGCACGAGCCACGTCCAGAGGTGAAGAAGCGCGTCGGATGCCAAGCCTGAAGATGGAAGTTGCCGATCAGGTCGCCTCTGCACGCGCCGCCCCAGCCACCAATGAGAGCAACAAGTGGCCTGCGGGGCTGTCCTGCGCTGGCGCCGTCGCTATGTCCGCCACATCGTTGCTGTTTGCTTGGCTGGCGGCAGGGACGCTGCGGCGCCATGGACGAAGAGGAGGTGTTCTCAGGCGTCCAGTGGGGGCTGTCGTCGCTGATCTGGCCTACCTCTACTCCTGGACCGCCGCGTTCTCTCCGGCTCCTTATCGCCGCGGCACCGTATTTGTGGGCACCGCGTGCCTGCTCCTTATCGCCGCCGCAGCGGACAAGCTGATTGCCCCAATCGCCGGCACCGCGGCGATTGTCCTCGCCCCGCTATGCTCCGCCTGTGCCTGCGGGCGCGCCCTCGCCGACCACCGGCTGCGCGCCGGCACGGAGGGTTGGTCGGCCGCCACGGTGGCGTCCACCCCGAGCTACTAGAGCCGCGCGGAGGAGAGCGAGAGGGCAAGGTCCACGCCGTCTCCGCCTTGGAAATCGCCGCGGTCGCCGTCTCGGCGACCGTGTGGTTAGTGTCAAGGACTTCGCCGGAGACGAAGTGGGAGGCCCCACCGACGGAGGTCGTCCTCTACCTCGCTGGCCCCTTGATCCTGGCCACGCGGTTGATGCTGCCGTCCCTGGTCGGGAGTCCTGTCCTGGCCAACATCGATGATATGCGCGTCTTGGCCGCCGTGATTGGGGACGCCTCCGGCTTGCTGGACGGACGCGACAGTGGCGACGCCTGTTCAGCTCATATCGACGCCGCCGCCGCCGGCCTTTGCGTTGATTGTGTTTGCAAGTGCAAATGTGGAAGCCACATCATAAGCTAGCTAGCACATTGTGTCGTTTGATTTGCTCGCAGTAGCTCACGATCCTGTTTTGCTCTAGTCCTCCCTTGCTCCAAAAGAAACAATTCTACGTTTGATTATCTCTCTAAATAGATTTATATTATAAAAACATATACAATTATTCTATCATTAAATCTCATGATATTTATTCAGTATCATGACTATTAACAATTTGTTTATATATATTCGATCAAATTTTAAATTGTTTGACTTCTTAAAAAATAAAAATAAAAAAATTTTTTAGAACAGAGAGAATTTTTGTTCTTGCTTATTCTCGTATATTGCTTTGTGTGTCTGTCTTTTATTCGCATATTGCTTTGTGTGTCTGTCTTCTAATCACAGTACATTTGTAGACACTAACAGATATGCTTATAATAGTACTTATAAACGACGTGCACACCCTACCATATGAGCTTGTTTAAAATTAAATCGATAGATGTTGAGACTGATGAATTCACTAGATGGAACGTCCCTAAAAACTTAGAAGTTTCAAAGGGAATTCTTATGAAATCTTAAAAAGAAACATATTGTGTGGTGAACAAATTATGTAAACACTGCTATCAGCTTAATCTGACTGAGTCTCGTCCATCCCAATTCTGTCACGTACATACTTTCTTCACCTACTACTCCTACGACTGCTGCAAGTCTCTACGTGCCGCCGTGTGCATGGTCAAAGTCCAGTCACCGACCAACTCCATTCAAAAGGGCAGCAACACAATGTCGTCATTGTTGGGCCTAGCCCCGTGTGATGATTATTATTTTTTTCAGCCCAACTATTATGCTGCTAACTTCTTCACCAGGTCGGTCTGAGGCCGTATGTTTTCCTTTCTTCTCAACAGGAGATGAGGACAACGGCCCAAACGGTTAATCTTCATTTTACTGTGGTACAGGCCACAGTAAAAACGTCAGCGTTTGTCTAGTCTTTTTGGCAGGGTTTATTCAAGTCAGTGTCTGTTTGATACACACATGGATAATTACTTGTTGAGGCTAAAAAATAGCTATGGTTAACTAACTTGTTGCCTAACAATTAGTTGGAAACTTGACTAGAAAATTAGCTCAACTATTAACCATCATGTTTGGATGCACTAGAGCTAGTTTTAGCTAGTTAATAATTAGCCCTTGTATGAAACAGGCCCTTAATCTTGAAAAAAAAACACAATTCCGTTGTCATCCTACAGTAAAATACGGCCTAAAAATAATTGCCCTTGTTAAAGACAAATTTCTACCGCAACGAACCTCTTTGGCTCTGTGTGCGCATTGCCGCTAACACCGCAATATTCCACACTAAATTACTATTACAGTGCTTTGTAAATGAATTGTTCGTTATTCCCTTCAGCTTTAAGTTTCCTCATGCTTCATGGTTGGTGCATGCTACAGAATTTGACAGCCGGCTCTGCTTTCACACATGTCTTGCGGTTTGAATTTTTGATCGGTGGGCTCTTGTGAGAGGAATTCACGGTGACGTGGCAATCAGATTTAGCTGCAACTACAAGCAAGGAAGAGACTTTTATATATATATATATATATATATATATATATATATATATATATATATATATATATATATATATATATAGAACTACTATCCTGTAGCTGGTTACAAAATAACTTATTCTGTAGCCACTTTGAGTTACGATAATTACTATGTTAATTTATGAGATTATAGTAACTCTTTACTAAGTGGTTTACTACAACGTTATGGTAAATATCCCCGTGTGTTATAGTAACCCAACTATAGTAAATATATATTGACATTATCGTAAATTAGTATATAAAATTATGGTAAATGGAGGTGGCTATAGAATAACTTATTCTGTAGCTGGCTACTGAATAGCCTCTCCCTATATATATATATATATATATATATATATATATATATATATATATATATATATATATATATACTACCCCATAGCTGGCTACAAAATAACTTATTCTGTAACCACTTTGAGTTATGATAATTACTATGTTAATTTATGAGATTATAATAACTCCTTACTAAGTGGTTTACTATAAAGGTATGGTAAATATCTTCATGTGTTATAGTAACCCAACTATCATAAATATGTATTGATACTATCATAAATTAATATATAAAATTATCGTAAATGGAGGTAGCTACAGAATAACTTATTTTATAGCTGACTACTGAATATAATATAACCACGCCATTCACGCGAGAAGAGTAGTTTGATCAAGGAAGGTGAGAACCAAAATGTTGCTACAAGGACTGCACTCTCTACCGCGGCGCCTGCCTCTTTGCACAAGTACGAGTAGGTTCCTTCCTTGAAGTAGGGGCAACAGGGAGGTGCTCAACAACAAATAATGCTGCTGCGTACAGCGTACTAGTGTACAAGACACCAACCACTCAATTCAATGTGGAGCTCTAAGGATACACCGGGACCTCTAAGGGCTTGCTCAGCAGGAGAGATGTTTGGGAGTCGAATTTTGTCTTGCAGGGGATTGAATCCCTCTCTATCCCCTCTACTACCTTCGGATTGAAGACTAACCGAACAAACCTTAAGGACATATATGCATATTGACGCACACGATTATTTCTCCATGTCCTGTATTTATTTTCTTCCTCACATCTCTACGTCTCCGGCTGCCTCTAGTATTGCCGCTGGCACACCGCACGCCCACCACTCACCTCTCCCACCGTCGCTACCGCAGGCCCGCCCTTCTGTCATCTCTCTTCCCTATAATAGAGACCCTATTTAGGCCCCGTTCGGCTAGCTGAAATTTGGTTGAAATTGGCTAAAAATACTGTTTTGGCTGAATTGTTGTGAGAGAAAAACACTATTCCGGTTGAAAAAACAAGCCGAACAAGCCGGTTTCTGGATAAGCCGAACGGGGCCTTAATTTCATCGTATTGCCTTGCTCAACTTGCAGGCGGGCTCGTTCGCGGCCGGCCGCTAACCCGCCTCGCTTGCCGCAGAGTTTATTAGCGGGCTTGCAGCTTGCCACAAAGCTGCGGATCTTGCGGACAAGTGTTCCGCGGACACAACAAACTTGTATGCAAAACCCGCAAGACGTACAGTACAGTATCTATGTATTAGGTATCGCAGCAAGCTTACTTGGTACAAAACTGTCTATAACATGAATCTAGAGCCATCAAGCAGCATGTTTGAGATAACTTTCCATCAACAACCTACATAATATAAGTCCAGGAAATAAGCAATGGCACAGAAAATATGATAGATAGCCTGAAAAAGGAATAACAAAAAGTATCTACTGATTCATGTCATACCTGCCCTATCAAAAAAAAAAAAGATTCATGTCATGCCTGCTGGGATTCTCATTCTTGTCCAAGCAAATTTATAGCATGAACAAGCCCTATGATTCCATATCAAGGAATACATGAGAAGGTGCCATGAATGCTAGAATTATTGATGCATCCCTGCAGCCAACAGTCCACAAGTTTTATTATTATTATCATGATAATAAGCGCTTAGATGCTCCTAGTAAGTTGACAGCATGGTGATTTCACTTCCAGTGGTTTTTATTCCATATTATAAGATAAGTATCTTTCAGAAATATGCAGTAATATAGTCTAATAGGAAAAAGGTCTTCTAAACATGACTAAATGTGAAATTTCCAATACATTTATCAGTGGATTTATTAATTGATTACATTATACGCACTCCTATTTCACAAAGGCAGTAACAGGGTCCTGATGTACGGTAGATTATCTGCCATAAGAAAAATCTGAAACTGCAGAGGGCAGACATTGTTAAATAATCGATAGGATTACAATCTATGATTCCCTTCCTTGAGTCGGCATATATCAACCAGTAAATAGATTACCTCTGACAATCCAAGCACAGGGTAGTGAAACAGGCGGGGCAGTTGAGCACGGCGTCAGATGTGCGGCCTTTCCTCTGCCTGTTCACCCACCGCCCATCGACGTCATCTAGGTCGGGGTCGTAGAACTCGGGCTCGACGGAGTAGTCGATCTCGTCGTCGCTGGACACTGCAAATCAGAGACGGAAATAACACAAAGAGAAGGCGAATCAGAGACAATGGTTCAGTCACACTAGAACAGAGCAGGAAATCCGCTGTTTCTTGGACAAATTGCAGTTGCAGAGGCGGGGTTCACGGAGAAGAAGAGAGAGAGAGAGAGAGAGAGAGAGAGAGAGAGGTTTATATGAAGATTAGCCATCTGAAGCAGAAGGAATCAAGGGGATTGCAGTCACCTAGTTCGCGGGGATCCACGGAGTCTCCAGCCTCCTCTTCCATCGGCTGCTTCGCTGCCTCGGCCTTCTCTGGCTCCATGGCTCCTTGCCGGCGCTCTCTCCCAGCTTCAGTGGTTCTTTCCGGTTCCGGCCTCCAGCTCTTTTCTGAAGCAGAAGGAATCAAGGGGAGCTCTGCCGGAAGGGAGAGCAGAGGTGTTGCGGGTACTGCAGGTCGTTGAGAGCAGAGGAGGGTGGCCCAACGGGCTTTGCGGACAAAAAATTGTAGTTGGGCCACTACAGCCACGAAGGAAAACTTTACGGGGCGAGTGTGCGGGTCTCGTTAAGAGCCCGCCTCGCCTGCAACGTGATGCCTTGCTGTCGCCACCTCCACTGCTGCTATGCCCGTCGGCGACCTCATCGCCTATCCTACCACCGTTACATGCGTTGCATCTTTAACAAACCGGTAAGTGCACTGTAAGTTGGACCGTGCCAAATCATGAACAGGACCATGAAATTTATTTATTTATCCCTGACCTCGCGTCAACGTGACCACATCCATCATTGTGCTGCGGGTACTACATGGAAATTAAATATATATAACTATAAAGTTGCATGCAAATTAAATAAAGGGGTCGAACGGACGGGATGCAAAGCATGGGAGGAAGATGATGGCGACCTCACCTACCGGACCAACTACGACAGGCGCGGCAGACGACCTGCCCCTCCAGAGCCCAAACCGACCAGATGCCACTGCCCCCGCCACCGGCCCACCCCTGCTCTTTACCAACCACTCCCACCACCCACCCACCGTTACATATCCAGTGGCCGCCACCCCATCTCACCCGCTCGCCTGCACCACCATCCATCGCCATGGCCGCCACCACCACCACCAGCCGGGCAGCTTCCACCACGCTCCTCCTGCTGCTCTGCGCCGCCGCCTTGCTCGCGTCCGGCGCCACGGCGGCCGACGACAACGGGTTCACGACGTTCAAGCTCTACTTCCACGACATCGTGGCGGGCACGTCGTCCCCAACAGCCGTCCGCATCGCGCAGGCGGCGTCGTCCAACACCTCGTCCACCTCCTTCGGCGCCGTGGTGGCCATCGACGACCCGCTCACCACGGGCCCGACGCGCGCGTCGGGCACCGAGATCGGCCGCGCGCAGGGCACCTACACGTTCGCGGACCAGAAGACGTTCGGCCTCCTGATGGTGATGAACTTCGTGTTCACGGGCGGGGACCACAACGGCAGCACGCTCTCCATCGTGGGGCGGAACGAGGTGCTCAGCGACGTCCGCGAGATGAGCATCGTCGGCGGCAGCGGCAAGTTCCGCATGGCGCGAGGGTACGTGCAGGCGCACACCATCGACTCCGGCGCCACCTCCGGGGAGACCGTCGTCCAGTACACCGTCAACGTCAAGGCCTAGGTGATGATGCTCCGGCCACCGGCCGGGCCTGCTGCCATGGCTTGTTGTATTGTACGTCTCCGGATGCTTTGTACACACACCTTGCCGTTCTTCGGTGTTACATGTAGTAGATTGAGATTTCAGATCGACTTGATCTTCATTACTGTTGAGCGGGATTTGGATTTACTACTGCGCTTAAAGAATCTGCAGAGACGGATCGAAATGTGCGAAGAACACATCAGATCAGAGCTGAATTTTGCGACTATTATTAGTTGATAAAGAAGAATCATGTAGGAGTACTAGATAATTTCTTCCTCTCGAACAAACCAATCGACAAAGGTCAGTAGAGCAAGCATGTGGGGTGTTGATGATTGCCTCGACTCGTCCAACCAGCAGCAAACATGTGTCGCGAGTGACTGGAATCACGTAGAAGTAGAGTAGGTGGGGGGGGTACAACGACTCCGTCCAAGCGGTGGTCGTGGTCGTGCATGCTGCTGCTGGTGGAGCTGTCGGCGCGTCACTCGCTTTCCAGATCCAATCCGACCCATTTCTCAGAGAAAACAACCCAGCACACTCGTCCGTCGATTCTCTGGACAAAAGCATGCAGCTGGAGTACTGGAATTTGCAAAATAAAAACTGCATCCAACAAACATTAAAGCAACTCCATCATATTGAGAGCCCACCCCAACTAAACTTTAGTCATCTAAACTTTAGGTCTAAACATTTATAAATGTGAACTAAAAGTGAACTAAACTCTAGTTCTCATCTATGTCCTGTGATTCATTTTTTGGAAGAAAAAAAATCGGTCCCAACTTAAATGGACGAAATTCAGGAAATTTCAGACTCAATTCGATGAATTTTCAAGATTTGAAGCACAAATTTCATTTCAGACCTAACTGAAATGGACGAATTTCACCGCAATCTGGACTATCTCGGTCGAATCCCAAAAACCCTTTCTCAACTCAAACTAGGCATTAGTCCATTTGATGACAAAAGTGGTTATGAGTGATCCACATAAATTTTAGTGTAACTAAACATTGGTGTACCTAAACTTTAGTCTTAGATGATCCAAACAAGGCCTAAGAAAAGAGATCCTTCTTCCTGTATTTTTGCATGAAGGGGATTGGAGGTGCAAAAATGCAGCTCCAATAGATCCTCTTTTTCTAAAATTTTTTTCTCTCAATCGAGAAAATTCCTTTCGCAGAGCATCTTGCAGCTCCCCAATAGCACCCCTCTCGTTCCTATAAACCTATCATATTAAAGGAGACATGGCTATTTCGTAACTCTCCCTCCCCAATAGGCATGGGTCCAATCTAACTAACTCTTCTTCCTCGTGTGCCGCCTGTCCTTGCCGCTGGCTAGTACTGGAGATGGTCATATGTTCCATTAAGGAATAGTGGAAATCCTAGGAAATAAAAGATACCGACAAGTCATGTTTCTGTTATGAATGGTAGATTATGGGTTCACATCTACTACTGAAAGGAAGCAGTTTAAATGTATCGACTATATGTGACTGAATGAACAACCTGCTTTTTGCCGAAAAGCTAAGCACAATTTTGTTTCATTTTTCATGGTAGCTTGGGTCAACTGTTCATATGTTCACTATTTTAGTTTATCCCTATGAATGTACGTCATCATTTTTGGGCTGGTTGCAAGTTAGATTGCCACGCCATCATTTCCGGCTTGTTGAGAACAGTTCCATCTGTATGTGCTAGAAAGATAGACTTCATGTATATGTTTTTATTTCTATTCCTTAATGTTAGTTTTTTCCGGCCATTCCGGTAATTTTAAGGAAGAGTATTAAAGATATCGATCGTCGAGTATTGCCGCTAGCTTGCTTAGTTCTGCAAAATTGAGATGCATTGTTTATCTTGTTCATGATCATTTCAATTGAGATCAACCTTGTATAAAATTCTTTTGTGGTCATCTATTTGAGGGTTTTCTTGCATTGGAGTCCCGGAACTGAAGGCTGTGGTCTTGTCCAGTTGTTTCAAATTCCAATATTACGAAGCTTATTTTGGCACTTCATTTAAAAAAACGTATGATGAGAATCTTTCGTATATCTTTTCAAAAATATATTTTCCTTTCCTTAAAAAAAGAATCTTTCGCATGAATTTGTTTCTTCTGTCCTATCATAAAAAAAAATTAACCTGCTTATAAAGTAGTGTACGTATTTGGTTGCATTGTTAAAAAAAATCATACTCAAAAGGTCTTGTGATTGAGATAGCATATTCATGAAGTAACAATAATGATATGTATGTTTCTTTTCTTATCACTTGTTAATTGATGGTCGGTAAGCAATGATCCAAGTAACAACATTGTATTTATTGAGCATAAGCTTTAGCCTTAAAAAAGTGAATTTTAAATTTTTAGGATTTAAGAATCAATGATGTGTTAATTAAGCAAAAAAAAGGGTTGTGTTCCCAACCGGAGCTTAAATATCGAAGGCTCGCCAAGAAATATATGATGCCCAAACAATTAATTTTGCCGGCTCCTACATGTGCATAGGAAGTGATGTATCTTCTTAATTCAGTACTATGAATAAATACCAATTATGTTTGTATGCCTCTTGATCTTTCTTGCTAAGTTTAGCAATTGTTTAGATAATTTTTCTTTCCTTGTGAAAAATGATTTATTGATTCGTTCATATTTATTTTTTGGCTATGAATCTTCCGTAGATGTTACTTTCCTTGTGAAAAATGTAGTGTTATCCTAAACGCTAAATGGTAAACAGTCGGTCATCTGCCGTTTAGCTCATTATTCGGGCAAAACGGTTGTTTAAACGGGCAAAACGGCCATTTAAACGGTCAAAACAACCGATTAAACGGAAACGGTGTACCGTCGTGTAGCGCTTAAACGGCCTAAAACGACCGTTTAGGCGAACAGTGGAAAAATAATTTATTTATTAATTAGTTTGTATTTATTCTTTGGCTATAAATTTTTTAGGTGGACACATACGTGTCACCCGTGCATATCCACTAGTCACACCTAAATAATGGTAAGCTACAAAATGCTTTCGGATTCCCTTGCAGCACTGGCCGGAGGCTTAACTGGACAGCTTTCCACCGGCCCGACAGAGTTGTCGGAGATAAGACGCGACGATAGAAAAGGCCTGCTGTTGTATGTGATTGTGAACGAGCGTAGCCTTATAAGGTCCATGAATAATATGGGCTGGAACTCTCGTGGCCAGAGAGGCCGGATCATCTTATCTTCTTTCTATGGGCCATCGAAAGCTAAAACTCTAAACGTGTGTTGGGTTTCAGCTTCTCGGCATCACAGTGCATGCGGCTCTTGGGCTTTGGACTTTGGAGGACTTCCTTAAACCCTTGGGCCTTAGGTTGATCTTAGCTGGATCAAATCGATCATGATAACAGTTTTCTCAAAAAAAAAAAAAAAAAAAAACGTAGCGCAACACGATGCACCCAAGGTCGAGTGTGGTTTGTTTGATCTCGAGTAGCTCCGCCCGAAAAATAAATAAACGTTATTGCGGCTTCGTCGTATGATCAATCAAATTTATTACATAACTTTACCAATATTCATAATGCCAAAAATTATCGTGCTTGCTAGCGCTCGGACGCCCGCGCCCCGCAATCCGTTTCCTACACCGTTTTACGCGCCTACATGGGCCCGCACTGTCTCGAACATCACCGACATCAAGAAGAGAGGGAGGGGACGATGGATGCCCAACCGTCACCGGGAGGAGTGGAGACACCGAGGTGATGCAGCAGAAGGCGAGGGTGAGAGATGCAACACCCAATATAATTTTAAAACATCCAAATGCAACACTTATAACATACGTCTGAATGCAGATGAAACATGCTTTAAAAAACTTGAAAAAAAACACCTAAAAACACTTGAAAATCATTGCAAATAGATAAAACACAAACAACATGTGTGTGAAATATATGCAATATCCAGATAAACACACTTGTAACATACGTCCTGAAAACACAGATGAAACATTGGTAACAGACCTTTGCAACATACATGTATAACCATTGCGACATCCCGATCTGCTTTTGCAACATCCATCTGAAACACTTATAACATACCTCTGAAATATATGCTTGCAACATGCGCTTTTAGCAATACCTGGCAGCCAGGCGGGTGGAGCACTACGATCCGGCTGTGCGGTTGCGGTGGAGAAGGAGGATGACAGTTGGCGGGCTGGCCAGGCGGCCCCCGGCGAGCGGCTGCGCTGCCCCCGGCGATAGGGCGCATGCGGTGCCCGCAAATGAAGGCGACAAAAACAGTCGAGTGAGTGCGGCCTCATGCGGCGAGGTGGCAGCATCTGTGCCGTCGTGGGGGAGCACGCCGCGGTGGTGCGGGTGCGCCAACGGCGGAGAGGAAGGCCAGTGGGAGACGTGGTGGAGAGAAAGGCGTACGAGAGGCGCGGCGGAGCACAGTCACGGTTGCGTGAGTATTTTTATAATCTACAATGACCGGAAGGGGAGCGGATAGGAACGGAGAGGCTAGTGGACGTCGGGTCCACCAACAGGGACGTCTGCGCGCGGACAGACATCTAATTGCTAGCATTACTGGAAAACTATTGGCATTTACTAGCTAGACTTGTTATAAAAATATACCTTTATATATTTTTTAACTATCTT
This sequence comes from Miscanthus floridulus, assembly GCF_019320115.1. Taxonomy (NCBI): domain Eukaryota; kingdom Viridiplantae; phylum Streptophyta; class Magnoliopsida; order Poales; family Poaceae; genus Miscanthus; species Miscanthus floridulus. Next base: position 28,345,998 of record NC_089588.1, on the reverse strand, counting down.
GATTTTTTTACCGAACATAAATGTTGTTACTTTCCTATATGCAAGCTTATTCAAATTGAAAAGATTAGTCAAGCTTAGAATAATTGAATTTCGATAAAATTAGAGAATGCTATTTTTTGGACCGAGATGATACACTAGACAGCTTAATCTTACATGAAGATATATAAGATGGGCACATCCGTACATGTGTGTGACTCACGGATCGATGCATGCGTGCACTCATCGCGTCGTTCAGAATGCAATTGAGGAGCGAGCAACGGAACGGATCGGAGAGTGCACGGCTGCACGAATGCCGGCCCTGCGTCTTGTCTCGATCGATCTATACCTAACTAATGTACTATGAACAGCCTCGGAATAATGCTTTTTCTATCGCGCACGGCGACATGCATTTGCACGAAGGCCATTGGATCGGAATCCAGCACGGGCTGGTCTGTCTTCGTCGTTGCTGCTGGTGCTAGCGCGTGTAATCGTACGTGTATCTGCCACATGGTCGTCCCAGCTCGCAAGTCGCAAAGTGCATGTGGCGTCGCTCTCGAGTTGACCGGTCGGCCGGGACGCGCGCGCATTGTACGTCTCTAATTTCGACAGTAATGGATTATACGAAGACCATTCTGCATTGCCCCTAAAAATTTATTAGTCGGTGGAAAGTAGTAAAATCGTAAAAATATCTAGCACCAGTCATTAAGCTCTAAGCTAAACCCCACCAGGGCCATCTCAACAGTTTCTAGGGTTCTTAAGGCCCGGCAATCTAATATTTTAATATGACGATTCAAGTATACAGTACCATGTTAACAAAAGTTTACTTCCAACATATATTTAGTTCATAAAAATTAAGGACAACACATCGAACAAGCTAAAAGAACGCTAAAATAATTATTGTGATTACCTCAAATAAAACTTTAGTGCTTCAATGCTTTTTAAAAAACCGCCTTCAGGCATTTCTTGATGCAAAATCTTTCAGAACAATATTGGGATCAATTTTATCCAAAATATCCTTCTCAATGTTGCACATAGCTAAGCCATTCAATCTTCCTTTGTAGCATAGTTCATTTCAAACAATTTTTCAATAACTTTAGTTTGGAGAAGATTCTTTCGGCTCATGCTACTGTCATAGGAATAGTAGTTAAAAGAATCCGATATAAATTAGAAAATTAGTGCAGGCAGCTAGGCCCTAACTTGAACTAAAAGTCTGAAATCACTTATCGAGTTACCGTCTTCAGGGCCTTCAGAACGGCATCCGCTGCGTCAAGGAACGGGGTATGCCAGATACGATCACGGATGATGGATTGACCGGGGAGAGGCCGGGAACGCCGGAACGGCCGCAGGCCCGAAGCGCCGCAGCAACATGCCGGCGACGTCACCGCGTCGAGTCGCGATTCTCGATTCGCGATCGCGAATAGGAAGGACGCGTCACGAGTGAACAGAGCTGGACAAACTCGCTAACTCGCTCGATTCGTGACCGGCTCAACTCAGCTCGTTTTAATTTTTTCACGAGTTAAGCTAAAAGTCTAGCTCACTATTTTAACGAGCCAACTCGAGCTAGCTCGCGAGCTGCTCACGTGATGCCTATCAACCCACGACCATAAATCCAAAAGATCATGATGATGACCTATAATAAGTGGATACCTATTCTATTGATATGTAATTCTTATTTTCAGCTGTTTCATATGAATTTTAATTTTATAATTGTTGTGTTACTTAAATGTTGATTTTATGGATTATTTTCCAGAGAGAAGATGATGATGCTGACATTAAATATGTGGACTTTTCTAAGTTTGAGGTGGCAAGCAATTAGTTAGTATGTTGGAACTGTACGATCAAGGATGGACCAGCTATGTTGCATGGTTGATACTTTTGATGAACCTGATGTGTATTAATCATGTATGGTTGTATAATAGTGGACGTCACCTTCTAAAATTAATGTAGCATAAACATTATGTCCTATTTTTTTTGTAGTACCTCGCGAGCTAATCGAGTCAGCTCGAGCTCGATAACGAGCCGAGCCAAGCCGAGCTATCTCTCTAGCTCGTAATATTAACGAGCAAGTCAAGCTAGCTCGTTAACCTAACGAGCCAACTCGAGTTGGACCGAGCCGAGCTGGCTCAATATCCCGCCCTACGCGTGAATATAGCGCAGGATCAAATGGGCCTAGCTCGTTAACCTAAGAGCCAGCTCGAGCTGGACTGGCTGGATATCCCGCCCTACGCGTGAATAGAGCGCAGGATCAAATGGGCCTAAACATAGAAAGCCATGCTGCCCGAGGCTCGTCAGCACGGGCACAGCACGGCCCGGTGGCCAGCGGGCCCGTGTCGGCACGGCCCGATGGACCAGGCCGTGTCTGGGCCGCCACCCTGGCCCGTGGCACGGCCCGGGCACGGCACGGTGGTGCAGGCCGGCCCGATGACGGCCCGGTGCCCCATTTGGCCCAGCAGCCCACAAAGGCCAGCAACGACAAATATAAGCGCAGCGCAGGAGGCCAGGAGCCCTGCCCGGCTGCCCGCAATCCCTCATTCCCTCCCGGCCTCTCCAATCCCTAACCCTAATCCTCATTCTCTCTCGCTCGCTCGCTCGCTCTCGCTCTGCTCTAGATCTCGATCCACCGCCGCCACCGCCATCGGCCCCGTCCTTGGCTCCGGTGACCTCGCCGGTGCTCCTCCACTCCACCTCGCTAACCCCATCATTCGCCACCGCGCAGCCGTCTCTCTCTCGCTCGCTACACCTCGCTCTCGCTCTGCTCTAGATCTCGATCCACCGCCGCCACCGCCATCGGCCCCGACCTCGGCTCCGGTGACGTCGCCGGCGCTCCTCCACTCCACCTCGCTAACCCCGTCCGGCTGTCCCCGTCTCCTCCCTCCTTTCCCTCTCCTCTCACTCTCGGTGAACCATGAGCCATGTGAGTTCGTGTTCTTCTTCCCTACCCTACCTCGCCCACCTCGCCGTCGATTCTAATCGTTGTCTCCTCCTCCCCACCTTTGGCTCTGGCTTCTTCATCTCCGGCACCGGGCTCCGGAGCGCAGGTTCGTCTTGTTCTTCCCTAACCCTAACCCTACTCTTTCTTTGGATCTGCTGTGATGTGATGGATGGATGAACATGAACTTTTGTAATAGGATAGAAATAGAACTTCTTGCTGCTGTGATGTGATCATGTGAACTCACTAAGTCTCACTGTGACTTTGCCACTGATGTTGGCTATTGTAATAGGATAGAACTAAGACTTTGACAATTTAGAGCTGGCTGTACTCTTTTTTTCTTGCTAGGGTTTCTCACAAGGGTGAGTTTTACCTAGAAAGGTTTTTAATGAGGCAGCATTGCACAAACAACTCATTTTGATATTACGATAATATCTGTCTTATGTCTTATTGTCTGTGAAATGGAATCTGTGAACTGTGAAAGTGAAACACTTAGAAAATTTGATGAAAAAAGAGAGGTTTTTTGGCAGCCGGGCCATGGGCCGGCACGGCCCGGTGAAATTGGCCGTGCTCACCGGGCGACACGGCACGGAAAAATGGCCCATGGGCCGTGCCTTGGGCCAGAGGCGCGGCACGAGCACGGCAGCGGCACGGCACGGCCGGCACGGTGGCCCGTGCAGGCACGACGCCACGCCGGCACGGCACGGCCCGCCGGGCCGCTGGGCCGGGCGGGCACGGCCCGATGGCCATCTATAGGCCTAAAGGAACCGTATGAGCCTGAATATATGTAGTATAGATGGGTGTACTCATGGGCCCCCAGCGCCATGGCTCCCCCCCTGGCGTCGCACCCCCCCTATGAGACGGGCCTGAACCCCACTACCAATCTTTACCTTTCGAAACTTGAGTTCAAGCTCATGCATCTCATTGGGCCACGTCATACTTGAATTCTCTGCCGTCCGATCGAGCAGTAACTAACTATATCCTAGGCTAACATGGCTCTGTCGTTAGTGGCTTCTGGTCACCTGCAGCGAGTTCCAGAGAAATCATGGCTCACGACTAGGGATGAAAACGGATCGGATACGGACGGATATCACCGATATTACATTTGTTTTCATATTTCTGTCCAGATTCGAATTCAAATACGGATAGTGTCAACTATGTCGGATAGGATACGATTGGATATCGACATCATAAATATGTGATTTGAGTATTCGGATATGGATACGGTACTAGATGTTGGATATCCGGACTCGGATACGGATAGATCTCAACCCCTCTAAACGGATTCGGTTTCGAATACGGTTGAAAAATATCCGTACCGTTTTCACCCCTACTCACGACCCTACCTCTCCTGCCTTTTTTTAATCCGTGATGTCACTTGAGGTCTCATACCCTTTTTGTCCTTTTATGTTGAGGCTGCTCGTGAAATTTGGAAATTTGGTTATAGTAGTATTTTTGTTTTTATTTAGCAATTAATGTTTAATCATGGACTAATTAGACTCAAAACGTTCGTCTCGTGATTTCCAACCAAACTGTACAATTAATTTTTTTTCATCTATATTTAATGCTCCATGCACGTATCGTAAGATTCGTTGTGATAACTACTGTAGCATTTTTTGAGAATTTTTTTTAAAAAAAACTAAACACAGCTTCTGATCACCTGCAGCGAGTTCCAGCTCCAGCGGATGATGGATTGACCGGGGAGGTGCGGAAGGCCAGAACGGCCGCAGGCCCGAAGCGCCGCAGCAGCATGCCGGCGACGTCACCTCGCGGAGTCGCGATTCGCGATCGCGAATTGGAAGGACGCATCACGAGTGAATAGGGCTCCACAAAATACTCGCGGCTCGCCTACTACACTCACTTGCAGCTGACTCAGCTCGGCTCGACTTGGTTTGTTTTAATTTTTTTACGAGTTGAGCTGAAAGTCGAGCTCGCTATTTTAACGAGCTAGCTCGTGACCTGCTCACGAGCTGAGGTCTATCAGCCCACATTCATGAATCCAGAAGATAACGATGCTGACCTATAAGTGTATACATATTCTATTGGTATGTAATCCTTATTTTTAGCTATTTCATATGAATTTTAATTTTATAATCGTTGTGGTACTTAAATGTTAATTTTATGAATTGTTTTCCATAAAGAAGATGATGATGTTGACATTGAATCTGTGGATTTTTCTAAGTTTGTGGTGGCAAGCAACTAGTTAGTATGCTGGAACTACATGATCATGGATGGACCAGCTATGTTGCATGGTTGATACTTTTGATGAACCTGATATGTATTAATCATGTATAATTGCATAATGATGGACGTCACTTTCTGAAATTAATATAGCATAAACATTATAAACGTGTGTTTCCTATTTTTTAGTAGCTCATGAGCTAAACGAGTCAGCTCGAGCTTGGTAACGAGCCGAGCCGAGCTGCCTCTCTGGCTTACAATATTAACGAGCCGAGCCAAACTAGCTCATTAATCTAATGAGCCAGTTTGAGCTGGATCGAGCCGAGCCGAGCCCTCGATATCCAGCCCTACGCGTGAATACAGCGCAGGATCAAATGGGCCTAAAGGAACCGTATGAGCCTGAATACAAGTAGTATAGATGGGTGTACTCATGGGCCCCCCGGTCGTCGCACTGCCTGCACAGACGGGCCTGAACCCCACTACCAATCTTTACCTTTCGAAACTTGAGTTCAAGCTCATGCATCTCATTGGGCCACGTCATACTTAAATTCTCTGCCGTCCGATCGAGCAGTAACTAAGTATATCCATCCTAGGCTAACATGGCTCTGTCGTTAGTGGCTTCTGGTCACCTGCAGCGAGTTCCAGAGAAATCATGGCTCACGACCCTGCCTCTCCTGCCTTTTTTTTAATCCGTGATGTCACTTGAGGTCTCGTACCCTTTTTGGCCTGTTATCTTCCAAGTTAACCATGCAAAAGAACAGGCAGCAGCAAGAGGTTAATTCCATAGAAAAAAGCGACGTGAGCAACAGGTACTCCCAAATCCGCTTTGTTTCAATCCTTATGGTGTTAAATATAGATAACATATAAACTTACTTCCAGTCAAATGGTGTTGATGTACAACTCTCTCTTGAGCAATTGGTAGTGCTACTATTAATCTTCTGTCATTGGTTCAAGTCACGGGGAAGAGAGAGCTTCAGGTGAAGCCAACTTGAGGTTCTGCGAATGCTCCTAAATGCTGGCATCAGTGTTTAGGGGCGTTGAGATCGCGCGGAAGCTAGGCGCTATATGGAGTTTACTATTTCAGATACTCCTAAACTCTGATATTATGGTTCTCATTGGGTACTGATGAGAAAATTAGAGGGCCTACCAAAACGAATAGTGGTGAAACTCCCTTTTGCATTTGGGCTATTTTAACTACAAAATCACTCACGCTCATACTTTGCTATTCTTTAGTTGCACATCAGGTACTTGGAGATTACTCATGCTTTAAGCTAAGCTCTTATTAAGTCCTTCCTTGCGACTATTTGAATGGGATAAGCAGCAGGTCAATTTGTTCTATGTGATATCGGATTCAGCTCAAGTGGGATCTATCAAGCTTTTAGTTTCCCACGAAAACGAGAATAAATTATAGCTTACTAATGGACTATGAGTTTCTGTTCTCCGAAATTTATTGTCACCAAAGAATGGCAGCTTTGATAACTGTCACTTTGGAATGAAGTGTTTTTAGCAAGGGACAAAACACAAAAGTAAAACTACTGCTTGTTTTGGAGTTATTGAAACTGGGATACAATGTGCAGAATGATATTCTTATACTCTTCATCCTGCTACATTTGGAGCACTCTGATGAATACAATGAGTCAGACAACTTTTGGATCTTATGACCATCATCTAGTGATACTTCTTCCTGTTTAGTTTTCCTGTCGACCCACAACCATTGTGCCAAACTTAGTTGTAAACAAGAGTTAATTTCATTTAGGCATAAACTTTTACCTAAAATATAAATATGGTCAATGTTATATCTAGCCATTTTAGGGACCTTATTCACAAATTGTGAAATTGACTGTGCCACTGAAAACATGAACAAATTTGATGTCAACATCTTAACAAAGAAAAGTTTCACGCTTTCTCATGTTATATCCTGTCTCTTTATCAGCATCAATGTTGTTTTGAAAAGAAGATTTAGTAACCTGCAGAGAAGATATAGTAAGTAACTTTTACCTGAAGAGAGCAACCGAGCAAATCTAAAGTTTATTTCCTGCTACCAATATCTGTCCTTGTTTTGTTTTCATAATTGTGTTAACCCAATTAAATTAAAAACTTATACTTGGAACTCTGATATGAAGGAGCAATCGACAATTCCAACACTGTATGTACACACACATTGACAAATATGATACACCCATCCCAGATTTATGTGCTCTGTTTAAACCGAAGCCAGTAAGGTAGTTTGGTTTCCTGTTAGTTCTGCATAGCTTGATTATGACTTCAACTTAGCTTGGCAATAGCCTTCTCATCCAGCTTTCTGCATGATGAAGAGTGTTATTGTAATTTGAGTTGTTCAATAAGCAACTAGACTCGCGTTCCCAAATTATACTTAAGTTTTAAATACTTTGTGCTCCATAATAATAATAGTAATAATATGAGACGAATCTATCGCTGATTTTCCATAGCAACACGCGAAAAATCCATCGCTGATTCCCGCGGCAACGTGCGGAGAGTTCTTCTAGTATATATAATATAAGATGGATACATCCGTGCATGTGTGTTACTCACGGATCGATGCGTGTACTCATCGCGTCGTTCAGAATGCAATTGCGGAGCGAACAACGGAACGGAGACGCGGAGAGTGCACGGCTGCACGCATGCCGGCCCTGCGTCTTGTCTGCTTTTCTTTCGTGCACGGCGACATGCATTTGCACGAGGGATTGGATCGGAAGCCGGCACGTACGGGCTGGTCTAACCTCGTCGGCTCGTCACTGCTGCTGGTGCTAGCGCGTGTATCTGCCACATGGTCGTCCCTGCTCGCAAAGCGCATGTGGCGTCGCTCTCGAGTTGACCGGTCGGCTGGGACGCGCGCGCGCATTGTACGCCTCTAATCTCGACAGTAAGGTCAGTGTCAATGTAAGGTTTCAGGTCTCTGTTTCCGAGACGTGAAACTGTGTATGAAACATGCATGCTCTCTCAATGTACAGTTTCATTTCATCTTTTCATAAGCTAGCTTTAGCATTTAATTTTTGCACTATGTAGCCATTTGATATTATTTAACATATCGTAATATGATCAAATCGGTAAATAAACGAAGCAACGCCGGATGCGCAACTGGGGAGGCACGACTTGCTGTTGAGGGACGAGGCGACGAAGCAGCCCACGGAGGTGCAAGCCATATGGCCCCAAGCTGCCAGCGGCCACGGGGGCCGGCCCTTGCTTCCTCGACGGCGTGGAGGCATCGGCGGCTCTGGCCCCAAGCCGCGGCGGAGCTCGCTCCCGCGGCCCGCGGAGCCACGGCTGGCAAAGCCTGCGCGCGGCGGAGCTCGCTCCCGCAGCCAGCGGAGCCATGGCTGGTGGAGCCCGCGCCTTCCCCTCAGGCAGCTGCCTCCCGCGCTGAAGGAAGAAGTCGCGCACAGATGAAACGAAGGAAGGTTCTCAATGGGGTTTCACGCTGTTTTCAACGTTTTGGAAAGAACCCTCACTCGTTTCGTTCCATGAAACGTTTTCCTTCTCTCTCCTCCTCGATTCATGCAAAAGCCCTATTTTTGCTGACGTGGCACCTTATTTATTGTTCCTAAAACCCATGAAATCTGCATTGAGACTGGCCTAATAAATTATACGAAGACCATTCTGCATTGCCCCTAAAATTTATTAGTTGGTGGAAAGTAGTAAAATCGTAAAAGTATCTAGAGTAGATATATAGATGAGGTGAACATGTAAATATGTAATACTATAGTATTGTGATCAAGTTCCTAAACATGAGAAGACGAATATATAATCGAGTTATGGGCATGTTTGAACTACTCCGCAATATTTTTTCTGGCTCACCTCCTAGCTTCGTAAGTTAAACAGGGACAATCTTTTTCAGCTCCGCTCCCAAGTTTGCTAGCAAAATGGACAACTCCACCCACTCTACTCCAGAGAAAGGTGAAGTTTGTGAAGCACCTAAAAGGGTATTATAGAGAAACTCCAGGTGTGAAGCTAGTCCGTGTGAAGTACTGCCAGAATCTGAAAATACGTCTTTTGAGGATTCGAATTAAGACCTCAATATTTTCTCAAGCGTCTACAGCATCTGAGCTATACGCAACACATGTGAATATACAACTGATAATATTCTTTTAACTGCACATTTTTAGAATCTTATATTTATACATATGACATTTCAAATGAGCTGAAATGAAAACGTTGTTAGTTACAAAGTCGTAGACCATGTCGAGTTCTGTAAATTTGATGTTGACTTTGTCTTCATTCAATATTGTCAACCATCTCAAATCCGATGCGAGAACTTATATTGAATATTTGGACATATAAACCATTTCAAATTGAAAAATTTTCAGCTTCAAAGTTTTAGATCTCTTTGAGACATACAATTTTAACGTAAAGTTTCCCTGGATCTAACGTCGTATAAAAAAAGCTATGGATTGTTTTACACAAAATGGAGTATGTGTGTTGGTTGTAGACATAAACTGGCCATGATAGGTAGTTTTCACTGCCGTTTGTTGCCACGAACCGGCAGTGATATTTCTGTTGCCAATTTTACTATCATGGTCCGTTGATTCCACGAACCGGCAATGATCATCACCACTGGTTTCAAGAAACCCATAGTGATATTTCGATAGCGATTGCCCGTTGTGTGGCAGTGGCATCTTCTCCATCGCCCGTTTTAGTTTGTCTATCTTCTCATCATCCGTTGACTCTTGGACCTATATAGAGTGGCGGAACCAGGGGGGCCAGCAGGGGCCGTGGCTAGCAGGCGAGCAGAAGGTCTGCAGGCGCAAGAGCAGCCGAGAAGACACTAGTAGAGAAATGGGTTGTAGTCCCGGTTGGAAACTAGCTTTAGTCCCGGTTTCCCAACCGGGACTAAAGGTCCTGGCCTTTAGTCCCGGGTTACATAACCGGGACTAAAGGTCCATCCTCAGGAGAAAAATAAACGAAATTGTAGGGAGACCTCTCTTGCGATGTGTGAGATTCGAACTCAGGACCTCTTTCCTCGCGCATAAACTCCTTACCAATTCAGCTGTACACCACATGTGACAGGGTCCTGGACACTCTCCTTTTGAATTGACCTATGGGGTACCTTTAGTCTCGGGTGGGAGACCTTTAATCCGGGTTGGTGACACCAACCGGGATTAAAAGGTCACCCTTTAGTCCCGGTTGGTAACCAACCGGGACTAAAGGTTGAAGGACCTTTAGTCTGGATTGGTAACGCCAACCGGGACTAAAGGTGGCCTGCTGCGAAAGCGTGCCAGGATAGGGGCCTTTAGTCCCTATTGGTAGCTCCAACCGGGACTAATTCTTCCTTTACTCCCGGACGCAAAAAATACCGAGACTAAAGTCCAAAATCGAAGCGGATGAAATATCATTTCTCTAGTAGTGAGAAAAACTCTGCATAGCAGCCGAGCAGAAGTAGTCTACAGGCTCAGGAGCAGCCACATGCGGTGCGGCAAGCTAGACGCACAAGCAAAGCAAAGTAGTATAGTTTCTATTTCCTAATTTTTTAATTGCTAATTTTGTTTGTATGCTAATTTACTATTCCTTATATTTTCTAGGTTAATTCAACTTGTCCTTACTCTTTGGCTTTCACTTTTGTGTGTTGGCACAGAAAAAAATAGGATTATATGATGAATATAAATATTATATATATATATATATATATACATCAAAACATGGTCATGTTATCCATATTTCTTGGCTTGGCTGCCCCCCTATATCATTTTGCTGGTTCCGCCGCTGCCTATATACGATCGGATCGTATGGGAAACAACAACAACGAAGGTGCGTGCTAACGCTACGAATTGGTGAACCGGGGAGGGCTCTTTTGCATGTGTGTGTAGTTCCATTACCAAAAACGGTGTTGCACCTCAACGACAAGGTGCATTCTACGTAGTACGACGACCACCTATGCTCGGCGTCCGGCAAGGAGCTAGCGAGTTCTAGCCTTGCACGCTACGTACACATCCAGGTGACCAGGTCTCCATGTGGATGGACAAGACGACGACAAGGGGACGTACGATGGTTGGATGCACCACGCCGCCACCACCACCACCACCGGTTCGTGCGCATGCAGTGGGTGAGTGGACGGGCCACGCAGGACAACGTGAAGCACGCAAGCGGGACAAGCACACACGCCGAATCGATCGATGGCTGGGTCGTAGCGCCGCCACTAGGTCGTCGGACCGGACGGCTCGACGATGGTGGTCGGCACGGCGCCGCCCGCTTGCATGAGTAACGAGAACATCGGCTGATTGTTTTTGCGGCTGATAAGCCGGCTGATGCTGTTTTGTTGTGAGAAAAAAATACTATACCATAGCTAATAAGTCCGGCTGATAAGGTCACGTGAACCAGGCGTATATAAACATTATTATATATACCTTTTCTTGGGTGCTGCGTCGTTTTGCTCGATCTTCTTGGCATGATGCTGAGGTATGGTAGTGGCTACGTATGCTAGTAGTACATTAATTTTTTTTATCTTGATAGTGTATTTATTAGACATCAATGATACTAATACATTTTTTTATGTTTGATCAAAACTAAAGAAGTACTTTAGCATAGGACAAGACCAAAAAAAAAAAAAAAACAGCCAACATTTTGGAATGGACGGAGTCGTTAATTAGTTTCCGTCACGGAGCCTGTACTTCTGCAAAGGTGGTAGCTAGTCCACCGATAAAGGCGCGCGTGTACCGGAAAATAATTGGTGCTACATACGCAGATCGCACACGAGCGACAAAGCATTAGTTTGTCCGACATTCGAATGGTCGTCGAGTACAATATAATGCTAACCCCACAGAAGCAGGTACGTTGAATGGTCGTAGGAATTATGACGAAAGAGAACCCAGAAAGCTTTGCTAGCTTGCTCACCAACGCAACAGAGACTGTGTCTATTGCATACCAAGTGCGCGCGTGACGCATGCATGCATCTGAAGCTTAGCTCCGCACGCAAGAGCAGGCGGCGGGCCTGTCAACTATTGGGTGTTGCACTTATTGGGTGCAGCATTTAGATGGAGTCCATATGATGTCCGTGCTTGCGTGCAGCTCTATCTGTAGCCTGTGTACGTATCCTTCTCTGATCGGCCGATCGGATAATATAAGAACGACGCACGTCACGTATACACATGCATGTGAACGAATGGGACGGATAAAAACTGAAAAGAATCCAGCACTATATCGATTCGTTGCAGTCAGGTAGTGCATATATATATACATATACCTGCTAGGCACACCACCACCACCACACTACACTCCGGTACGTACGTCGTATACGTGAAGTATTGCAGAGGATGGGAAAAAAGTCGTAGTAGTAGCTTATCCTGTACGCATAGTCACACACACTACACCTGCATGCAGCTCTCCTATGTATACATACTCCTATATACACGACAACAACACAGACTCCACTATAGTACGTATACAGTTACACTGCACATACCACACGCAAGCACGCACCGTACCATCATATGGTCATGCATGGGCGTGCGACGAGCGACGTCGACGCGCGTCACCATCCATCCACCACCCCCACAGCCAGAGTCGTCGTCTCCATGCGCGTTTCGCTTCGTTCGCTAGCTAGTGCGCGCGCGAGGAGCTGCTGGTCACCACACGCACGCGCGCACTGGGTAGCGAATGAAGCGAGAAGCCACGGCCAGAAGACATAATTTTTTATAATTTAGCTCTTTTTTTAAGAAAATTTACGTTTGATCTCTTGGAAGAAGTAAATTAATCTTTGGATTCTAGGGATCGACGCCAGGACTCATGACGTCGAGGTAACACGTCTCGACGCTGCAGATCTTGGTAACGAGGTGCCTGGCCGATATCCTACCTAGCGTTGACGTGGCACCGAGGTCGACGCCATAATAAATTACGTCAAGGTCGACGCCACATATCTTGACGCTGACGTCGGCGTCACGCAATCTGGCGTTATAATTCAAAAGCTGTAGCAGTGCCCTTGCGTCAGGATGGAGCAGCCGCACCATGCGCGTGTCAGGGAGCTTTGCAGTTTGCACAGCTTTGGAACTTGCTCAGCTTTGAAGTCTTTTGTCGTTTTGATGCCAACTTGCCGAGGCACAGGCACCTCGTTTCTTGTCCAAGGTCATCCCTGTGTCTGGCAAGCTTGAGAAGCTCCACTGCTGCCTGATGGTCTGCTCTTTCTCCTCTTTCTCTGTATGCATTCTTACGTTTTATTTTCCTTCTTCCGAAAGGGGTACCCATTCCTACTCCTCGTGTCCCAAAGTATATATCGTTTTCGTTTATTAAAAAATAACTTTGACAAAATATATATTACAAAATATTAATAGTTATGATACATAATGGTATCATTGAAAAAATCTTTAAATCTAGTTTTTAATAAATTTATTTGAAGATATAAATATTATACGTATTTTCTACAAATCGAATCAAACTTAAAAATCAAAAGCGACAGATAAAGTGCCAGACGCAGTTACTGCTACCAGGCTAGGGCGTGTAGCATCAATTGACATTTGAACTTCCTCTCGAGCGTACGATGATTCGCATGGTTCGTCGACGCGAAGCTGTGCTTGAAATTTCAAGCGCCGAGCATGGATAACCGCATCCGGTCAAGCCTGCCTCTGCCTGTCGGTCCAGGGGGTGCTGGGATTCTGTGATTAAAATTTAGAAGGTATGTCAGAAGAATGTTGTATATGGTATTTGGATATTAATAAAAAAACAAATTATATAATTCGTCAGTACTTTATGAGATGAATTTTTAAGCCTGATTAATCTATCATTAGCAAAATTTAGAAGGTATGTCAGAAGAATGTTGTATAGGGTATTTGGATACTAATAAAAAAACAAATTACATAATCCGTCAGTACTTCAGGAGACGAATTTTTTAAGCCCGACTAATCCGTTATTAGCACATATTTACTGTAGCAAAACATTATCAAATCATAGACTAATTAGGCTTAAAAGATTTGCCTCCCAAATTAGTCATAAACTATGCAATTAATTTCGTAATTAGTCTATATTTAATATCCCATACATGTATCTAAATATTCGATGGGACGACGACTAAAATTTAGGAGTGACCAAACACCCCGTGGAGGTCGGTTGGTTTTGTGGGTTCTCGCGCTCGGCTTTGCGTACTTGCACCGCCGCAGCTTTTTCTCATCTGTCAAATCACTAGTGATGTACACCCTGACAAAGCTTCTTCGACATGTACTTGATCACACTTTGGGTCCGTTTAGTTGGTCTTTTGTCTTTGGCTTTTGGCCCTAAAAGCCAAAAGCCCAATTAAAGGGGCTACTTTTTTCAGGTGGTTTTTTCCAGAAGCAGCTGTTTTTCCGTAGTATAATTTTAAAAGCCGGTTTGATCCTGATTTTGGCTTTTGGTTTTCTGCTTTTCGAAATTGGTGGAATAAAAAGCTCTTCCATAGTTATTTTAAGAGAGATAAAGATAGAAGGTATATTTTATACTTGTTTAACTAAATAGCTTTCAGCTTTTTTACAGCTCACAGTCCACAACAGCTTTTTCACAACTCATAACCCACAGCAGTTTTTTCCCACAGCCACAGCTCAACCAAACACAACCTTTCTTGCTAGATAGCTGCACAAGTCGAGTAATAATGCCGCATGTAACAAAAAATTTGAATGACCCGTGGAGGGCCGGCCATTGGTGAATTGTTAAATCGAGTTTGGATATTTTACATGACACTATGACAGGCGATGTGAAAGTGCTGCCTTTGTTTTTTTTTTGTCTTTTTTAACCAGACTGAACCGTCAGCTTTGTGAATCCATTTCAGTTTGTGCAATCGTGGCGGGAGGGCGAAACAGTGACACATCAAACGTAGAATAGTACCACATGTCAGCTTTGGATATTTCTTTCATGTATGACGAAACAGTGACACATCAAACGTAGAACAGTGACACATCAAACAGGCGAGAAGCTTTGTCAGGGTGTACATCAGCAGTGATTTCACAGATGAGAAAAATCTGCCGCAAAGCCGAGCGCGAGAACCATGAAACCAACTGAGCTCCGCCCCATTAAGACCGGTAGGGAGAGGCAGGCTTGACGGGATGTGGTTATCCATACTTGGCGCCAAGATTTGTGACGTCGAACTCGGCGTCATGATCTACGGCGCTGAGCTCAGCGCCATGTATTCTGGCGTCGAGGTACCGGCCACATCAACGTCACTTAGGATTTTCTGCAGTGCATGACCAGACACCTCGACGCCAAGATCTGTTACGCCGAGGCGTGTTATCTCGGCGTCAGGACTCATGGCGCGGGCACCAGGGTCCAAAGATGAGTTTAAGTCATCCAGGGGGTCAAACGTAAATTTTCTTCAGAAAAATGGCCAAATAGTAAAAAATACGCGCTAGAAGACAGCGTGTGTGGCATTGGTTCATCATAGTGAAACGGTTATTGTTAACGACGAGGATGAGGAGGAATACGACGATGAAACCCTAGAATCTCTATCTCAATATTTAGCGGAGCTCGATGCAAAAATGGATCCCGAGTTTGGCAATTAACAAGCTGGTGATGTTGGTGGTTGGGATGGTAACGACGAAGGTGGTGCCAATAATGATGGTGGAGCACGTGTCGGGGATGAAGATGATTTGGAGGACATGATTCGAGCCCTTGGACCAGAGATTTTACTAAAGAGCTCAAAAGGTCTAGAAAATTTGAAAATAGTGAAAAAAGTATCGAAGGAGACTGTGTATGATGTTGAAAAGGGTTGTCCGACACATTGGACATTGCTACGTTTTGTGCTTGAGCTACTCATCCTGAAGGCTAAGTACGGCTGGTTAGACTGTAGTTTCAATGATCTATTGCGTCTCCTGTCATGAGTGCTGCCACAACCAAACTCAGTTCCCGCCAACACATACCAAGCGAAGAAGGTCATAAGTCTATTGACAATCGGGGTTGAAAAAAAATCCATGCATGGCCCAACCACTATATCCTTTTTCGTGGCGAAACATTCAAGTCACTGGATAAATGTTTCCGGTGTGGGGCCAGCCGGTACAAGAACAATGACCTTTATGGTGGGGACGAAGCCTCCATGAGGAAAAAGAGGAATAAGAAGGGTACAAAAAAAAGGTGGTACAAGAATCTCAGCCCCCAGAGGATACTCCATTAGGCAACGATGCAAAGTAGAGAAGAATTTCTGCCTTGGTAATGTGGTACCTGCTAGTGACCGGCCACTTGAGACGTATCTTCCTAAACCCTAAAGAAGCCGCACTCATGACATGGTGGGATGATGAGCGCAAGGTGGATGATAATAAGATTACACACCCGGCTGATTGTAGTCAGTGGCAAACGATCGATGAGAAGAATGAAGAATTCAGCGATGATCAATGTACGGTTTGGCTTGAGCACCGATGGAATAAATTCCTTCAATGAGAGGATGAGTGACCACAACACTTGGCTAGTGATCTTACCATGTTCAACATCCCAACGTGGTTGTGTCAGAAGAGAATGTACCTTCTCCTCACTATTATTATTTCTGGCCCTAAACAACCAAGCATTGATATAGACGTGTTCCTTGAGCTTTTGATGCAAGGAATGGAGAGGCTATGTAGGCATCAGGAGTCGATGTAAGATGCATTCTGAAAGGAGAACTTTATATGTAGAGCAATAATATTTGTTACTACCAATGATTACCTCACTTTGTTTGCTTTGTCTAGACAGATCAAAGGAAAGACGTGATGCTTGGTTTGCTTGGATTGTACTACATGGGTGTTCCTGGATGCATCCAAAAAGATAGTTTACCTAAGGAACCGATGCTTCTTAAAGATAAGTCCCAAGTACCTTAGCAAATTGTCCTTTAGATTTTATGACAACACTCCGGAGATTGAACCCCCTCCGGAGAGACGTCATAACGGAGAACACATGTACAGAATGGTGAAAAACATACGCGTCGTCTATGAAAAGAAGAATCCGGATGACATGAACAGAGATAGAAGCACACCTCATGTCGAAGGCGTACCTTTTAAGAAACAATCGATCTTCTTTCAGTATCTGCCTTATTGACCAGACTTAGAGGTCTCCCATGCCATTGATGCTGTGCACGTGTAGAAGAATGTTTTGAGAGTCTCATTGCTACCTTGATGGACACAGGCAAGTCAAAGGTTGGTCTGAAATCACAGAAAGACATGGTGCAGCTAAATGTGATGCCACAGCTTCACCCGGTACCTGAGGCTAATGGAAAATATACTCTTCCCATGGCGTGCTTCAACCTAACACCAGAAGAGAAGAGAGCTATATGCACTTTCCTAAGGGGGGTCAAAGTCCTGACTAGATTTTCAGCGAATGTGAAGAAGCTAATGTCGATGAAGGACTTGTTAATAACACACTACAAGGCTTTCGATTGTCATGTGATGCTGACAGTGTTTCTACTTATTGCAATCAGGGCTATAAAGCTAGAGTTCTTGAAAATGGCCATCACTCACATGTGCTACTTCTTTCCGAAGATCTCACAGAAAACGATTGGCAAGCAAGAGCTGAGTGACCTACATGAATTTGTGGTGGAGACATAAAATCAACTAGAGATGTGTTTACCTCCTATTTTTTTCATATAATGCCACATCTCATGATTCACATGGTTCATCAGATACAGGCGCTGGGCCCTTACTACTTGCATAAAATATGGTCCTACGAGCGGTTTATGTCGGTTCTAAGTCGATACGTGCATAATCAAGTATATCCAGAGGGCTCCATGATAGAGGGTTATAGTACTAAAGAAGTCGTCGAGTGCTGTCAAGAGTACCTAAAAGTACAGAAAGGGATTGGTAAACCCGATTCTCATCACAAGGGTAGGCTGGCTGGGAAAGGCACCAGTGGTAGAAAAGTATTCATCGACCATGATTACAAAGAGGTGAGTCAGGCGCATTATAGTGTCTTGCAGAGTACACAACTGATGCAACCATACATTGATGAACACTTGTTTATCTTTATGGCGAAGAGAAATGGTCGTTCAGATGATTGGGTCATGAAACAACACAAGCAACGACTAACTACATGGTTGAAGGACCAACACAGACCGCTCGGAGAAACCATAGACTCTATTACCATCAGTAGGTTGGCGGAGGGGCCATCGAGACAAGTGACATCTTGGAAAGCTTATGACATCAATGGGTATACGCACTATACCCACGCAAAGGATAGTAAATGTGTGAACCAAAACAGCGGTGTTCGAATAGAAGCTCTCGATGGAGTGGGGTGAAAGATCCAATACTTTGGCATCACTAAAGAGATATGAGAACTTGACTATGGAAGGGATATAACGGTGGCCCTGTTTCGATGCCGCTGGATCAAACAACACCAACTAAATGAGATCGGATTGAGAGTCCTGAACCTCGAGAATCTAGGCTACCAAGATGGCCCTTACGTGCTCACTTCATGTGTCGCACAATTTTCTATATGCCTAACACACAAAGTAACATCTCCCCGAAGAAGAAGACAACGCACGTGGTTGCCTCCGGGAAATAGCACATTATCGGAGTTGATGGCGTGGACGGTGTTGAAGCTTACAATAACTACGTTGAGATGCCGCTATTCATAGACTTTCCTAAGAAGATCAGTGTTGTGGAAAAGAACCTGCCCAAAGACATATTGCCATGGGAACGAAAAGGTGTCAAGGGAAAAGTCGTTACATCGGGCTAGCTAGTTGTTGAACGTGGAGTGTTTGTGTAAGTGTGTGTGTTTATAAGACTTCATTTATACATGCGTGTGAGACTATATGTTTATGTATGTGTGTGAGACTATATATTTATGTATGTGTGTAAGACTACATTTATGCATGTGTGTAAGACTACCCTTTACAACATCCAGATGAACATATTGTAACATCCACTCTATTACTACTAAAACAGCTATAACACGCAGACACTTGAAACATGCACTTATTGCAACTGCAACATGTTCGGACTACTATTGAAACACTTAAAACAAGCACTTAACACTTTATGAAATAAAGAAATGACCAAAATATAAGTTAGAAATATTGACGAGTTATACAACTTTGGTATTCATCACTTTTACAGCTGAAATCATTTAATGGTTGAAAATCAGGTTTGAAGTTGTCATTTTCTGAAATTCAAAATTTGAATTATCTAAAATTAGTGACAAAGATAGATGGCTAGACTAAAATGATAGAGCATGATTTTAGAAAATTTTAGAAAAAAAATCATCACATTTGGAGTTAGTATGAGGGAGAAAAACTAGTTACAAGCTTCGGCCATAGATTAAAAAAAGAAATCACACTTGTTTATCATTGATCATCATGAACAGTTGTGATTTTTATTTTTAATCTCTGGGTAAAATTTGTAACTAGTCTTTCTCCCTCACACTAACTCCAAATATGATGATTTTTTCCTAAATTTTTCTAAAATTATGCCCTATCAAGTTATTGTGTTGATTTGGTCATTCTTTTCGTTTTACAAAGTTTGAGCAATTCAAATTTTCAAATTTAAAAAATGACAAGTTCTAACAAGATTTTGAAACACCAAATAATTTCAGCTGAAGAAGTGATGAATACCAAAGTTATATAACTCATCAAGATCTAAAACTTTTATTTTGATCATTTCTTTATATGATAAAATGATAGTAAACATTATTCACAAATCAACATGCCGGTCGTATAGTATATGAAACTATGAGTGATATGTGGATTTGTGAACAATATTTACTAACATTTTGTTAAATAAAGAAATAATCAAAATAAAAGTTATAGATAGTGATGAGTTCAACAACTTTTATGTTCATGACATTTCTACTTGAAATCATTTAAGGTTTCAAAATCTTGTTTGAAGTTGCTATTTATTGAAATTCAAAATTTTAATTATTCAAATTTGGTCAAATGAAAAGAATACCAAAATAAAAGTTGTAGATAGTGATTTGTTCAACAACTTCTATGTTCATGACTTTTGTAGTTGAAATCATTTAAGGTTTCAAAATCTTATTTGAAGTTGACATTTATTAAAATTCAAATTTTGAACTGTTCAAATTTGATCAAATGAAAAGATGACCAAATTATAAGTTGTATATCTTGATGAGTTCTACAAATTTTATGTTTACAAAATTTTTATTTGAGGTCATTTAGTGGGGATGAAATTGTTTTAGTTGTTTTAAATTTTAAATTTTAAAATTTTAAAATATTCTTTTTGTAAAGAACAAAATATAGAATTATATATTTTCTATATCAAAAAATATATATATAGATACATTTCTATACATAGAATAATCAGAAAACAAATACATATAGTTATATATAAAGGAAAATGAATATATAGAACAAGTAATAAAAATAAATTGAAAAATATTTATAGGGGTGGCTGGTGAGTGAGCCGCCCCTAAAAATGAATTTGTAAAGGCGGCTCAATTACTAGCCGCCCCTACGAATACTCCCCAGTATAAATATAGGGCATGTTTGGAGGCCAAAATTTGGCTAAGTCTGGACGCTCTTCTTCATGCGGACGTCATTAGGCTACCGAATATCCCCCCGCCGCCACTGTCTCCGTGCCCTAGCGCCGCTTCCTCTCACCTCCGCCATCCTCCTATGACTACCTCCGTCGCCCGCCATGCTTCCTCCCCCAAACACCGCCTTCCCTAGGCCGGCCGCCACGGCGGCTAGGGTTTACACGAGAGCTCACAATCTGTGTGGCTACCGCCGCCCCGTCCATTTTGCGAGATAGGTTGAGGTCCAAAATGGACGGGGTGGCGATAGCCACGTGGATTATGAGCTATCACGCAAAACCTAGCCACCATGGTGGCCGGCCTGGGGAATGCAGCGTTTGGGGGAGGAAGCGTGGCGGGCGACGGATGCGGTCACAGGAGGACGATGGAGGTGAGAGGAAGCGACGCTAGGGCAAGGAGACGGTGGCGGCGGTGGGGGATATTCGTCAGCCTGACGACGTCTGCAAGAAGAAGAGCGCCCAGACTTAGCCAAATTTTGGCCTCCAAGCGCACCCTATATTTATACTGGGGAGTATTTGTAGGGGCGGCAAATTCATTTCTAGGGGCGGCTCACTCACCAGCCGCCCCAACAAATATTTTTTAATTTATTTTTATTACTTGTTCTATATATTCAATTTTCTTTATATATAACTGTATGTATTTGTTTTTCTGATTATTCTATATATATAAATGTATCTATATATATTTTGATATAGAAAATATATAATTCTATATTTTGTTCTTTAGAAAAAGAATATTTTAAAAATTGAAAATTTGAAATTTAAAACATCTAAAACAATTTCGTCCCCACTAAATGACCTCAAATGAAAATTTTGTAAACATAAAATTTGTAGAACTCATCAAGATGTACAACTTATATTTTGGTCATCTTTTTATTTGACCAAATTTGAATAGTTCAAATTTTGAATTTCAATAAATGTCAACTTCAAATAAGATTTTGAAACCTTAAATGATTTCAACTGCAAAAGTCATGAACATAGAAGTTGTTAAACATATCATTATCTACAACTTTTATTCTCTTTTTAATCTATGGCTGAAGCTTGTAACTAATTTTTCTTCCTCATACTAACTCTAAATGTGATAGTTTTTTTTCTAAAATTTTCTAAAATCATGCTCTATCATTTTAGTCTGATCATCTATCTTTGTCACTAATTTTGTATAATTCAAATTTTGAATTTCAGAAAATAACAACTTCAAACCTGATTTTCAACCATTAAATAATTTCAGCTGTAAAAGTGATGAATACCAAAGTTGTATAACTTGTCAGGATCTCCAACTTATATTTTGGTCATTTCTTCATTTCATAAATTGTTAAGTGCTTGTTTTAAGTGTTTCAATAGTAGTCCGAACATGTTGCAGTAGTAATAAGTGCTTTTTTTCAAGTGTCTGCGTGTTACATCTGTTTTAGTAGTAATAGAGTGGATGTTGCAATAGGTTCATCTGGATGTTGCAAAGGGTAGTCTTACACACATGCATAAATGTAGTCTCACACACATACATAAATATATAGTCTCACACATATACATAAATATATAGTCTCACACGCATGCATAAATGAAGTCTTACAAACACACACAGTTACACAAACACTCCACGTTCGACAACTAGCTAGCCCACTGTAACGACTTTTCCCTTGACACCTTTTTGTTCCCATGGTAATATGTCTTTGGGTAGGTTCTTTTCCACAACACTGATCTTCTTAGGAAAGTCTATGAATGGCGACATCTCATCGTAGTTATTGTAAGCTTCAACATCGTGCACACCACCAACTCCGATAATGTGCTGTTTCCCGGAAGCAACCACGTGCTTTGTCTTCTTCTTCGGGGGGAGGTTACTTTATGGGTCAGGCATATAGAAAACTTGTGCGACACATGAAGTGAGTACCCAAGGGTCATCTTGGTAGCCTAGGTTCTCGAGGTCCAAGACTCTCAATCCAATCTCGTTCAGTTGGTGTTGTTTGATCCAGCGGCATCGAAATAGGGCCACCGTTATATCCCTTCCATAGTCAAGTTCCCATATCTCTTCAATGATGCCAAAGTATTGGATCTTTCGCCCCACTCCATCGAGAGCTTCTATTCGAACACCGCTGTTTTGGTTCACACATTTACTATCCTTTGCGTTGGTATAGTACATATACCCATTGATGTCATAAGCTTTCCAAGATGTCACTTGTCTCGATGGCCCCTCTGCCAACCTACTGATGGTAATAGAGTCTATGATTTCTCTATGCGGTATGTTTTGGTCCTTCAACCATGTAGTTAGTCATTGCTTGTGTTGTTTCATGAGCCAATCATTTGAACGAGCATTTCTCTCCGGCATAATGATAGCCAAGTGCTCATCAATATACGGTTGCATCAGTTATGTACTCTGTAAGAAACTGTAATGCGTCCGACTCATCTCTTTGTAATCATGGTCGATGAACACTTTTCTACCATTGGTGCCCTTCCCAGCCAGCCTACCCTTATGACGAGAATCATGTTTACCAATCCCTTTCCATACTTTTAGGTACTCTTGACAATACTCGATGACTTCTTCAGTATTGTAACCCTCTATCATGGAGCCCTCTGGGTATGCTTGATTATGCACGTATCGACTTAAAACCGACATAAACCGCTTGTAGGACCACATTTCATGCAAGTAGCAAGGGCCCATCGCCTGTATCTGATGAACCATGTGAATCATGAGATGTGGCATTATATATAAAAAAGTAGGAAGTAAACACATCTCTAGTTGGTTTTGTGTCTCCACCACAAATTCATGTAGGTCACTTAGCTCTTGCTTGCCAATCGTCTTCTGTGAGATCTTCTAAAAGAAGTAGCACATGCGGGTGATGGCCATTTTCAAGAACTCTGGCTTCATAGCCCTGATTGCAATAGGTAGAAACACTGTTAGCATCACATGACAATCATGAGCCTTGCAGTGTGTTATTGACAAGTCCTTCATCGACGCTAGCTTCTTCATATTCGCTGAAAACACAGTCAGGACTTTGACCCCCTTAGGAAAGTGCATATAGCTCTCTTCTCTTCTGGTGTTAGGTTGAAGCATGCCGCGAGAAGAGTGTATTTTCCATTAGCCTTAGGTACCGGGTGAAGCTGTGGCATCACATTTAGCTGCACCATGTCTTTCCGTGATTTTAGACCATCCTTTGACTTGCCTGTGTCTATCAAGGTAGCAATGAGACTCTCAAAGACATTCTTCTGCACATGCATAGCATCAATGGCATGGGGGACCTCCAAGTCTGGCCAATAAGGCAGATACTGAAAGAAGATCGACTATTTCTTAAAAGCCTTCGGCAGGGGGTGTGCTTCTATCTCTGTTCACCCCATCTGGATTCTTCTTTCCATAGACGACGCGTATGTTTTCACCATCCTGTACTTGCGTTCTCCATTATGATGTCTCTCCGGAGGGGGTTCAATCTCTGGAGTATTGCCATAAAATCTAAAGAACAGTTTGCTGCGGCACTTGTGACTTGTCTTTAAGAAGCTCCGGATCCTTAGGTAAACTATCTTCTTAGATGCATCCAGAAACACCCATATAGTACCATCCAAGCAAACCAAGCATCCCATCTTCCCTTTGATCTGTCCAGACAAAGCAAACAACGCGGGATAATCATTGGTAGTAACAAATATTATTGCTCTATATATGAAGTCCTCCTTTCGGAATGCATCGCACATCGGCTCCCCAAGCCTCCATAGCCTCTCCATTTCTTGCATCAAAGGCTCAAGGAACACGTCTATATCGATGCCTGGTTGTTTAGGGTCAGAAATAAAAATAGTAAGGAGAAGGTACTTTCTCTTCTGACACAACCACGTTGGGATGTTGTACATGGTCAAGATCACTGGCCAAGTGTTGTGGTCGCTCATCCTCTCATTGAAGAGATTCATTCCATCGGTGCTCAAGCCAAACCGTACATTCCTTGGGTCATCGTTGAATTCTTTGTGCTTCTCATCGATACTTTGCCACTGACTACAATCAGCCGGGTGTGCAATCTTATCATCATTCACCTTGCACTCATCATCCCACCATGTCATGAGTGTTTCTTCTTTAGGGTTTAGGAAGATACGTCTCAAGTGGTCGGTCACTGGCAGGTACCACATTACTAAGGTAGGAATTCTTTACTGTTTTGCATCATTGCCTAATGGAGTGTCCTCTAGGGGCTGAGATTCTTGTACCACCTTTTTTGTACCCTTCTTATTCCTCTTTTCCCCATGGAGGCTTTGTCCCCACCGTAAAGGTTATTGTTCTTGTACCAACTGGCCCCACACCAGGGACATTTATCAAGTGACTTGAATGTTTTGCCATGAAAAAGGATATAGTGGTTGGGGCATGCATGGATTTTTTCAACCCCCATTGTCAATGGACTTATAACCTTCTTCGCTTGGTATGTGTTGGCGGAAACTAAGTTTGGTTGTGGCAGCACCCATGATAGGAGATGCAATAGATCATTGAAACTACAGTCTGACCAGCTGTACTTAGCCTTCAGGATGAGTAGCTCAAGCATAAAATGTAGCAATGTCCAATGTGTTGGACAACCCTTTTCAACACCATACACAGTCTCCTTCGATGCTTTTTTCACCATTTCCAAATTTTCTAGACCTTTCGGGCTCTTTAGTAAAATCTCTGGTCCAAGGGCTCGAATCATGTCCTCTAAATCATCTTCATCCCCGATATTTGCTCCACCATCATTATTGGCACCACCTTCGTCGTTACGATCCCAACCACCAGCATCACCAGCTTGTTCATTGCTAAACTCGGGATCCATTCGTGCATCAAGCTCTGCTGAATATTGGGACAAGGATTCTAGGGTTTCGTCGTCGTATTTCTCCTTATCCTCGTCATTAACAATAACCGTTTCACCATGATGAATCCGCACTGTGTAGTCCTCAACAAATCCTCGCATAATCAAATGTGATATGATGATACTCACATCTGTCCATGCCATACGGTTCTTGCAATGTTTATAGGGACAAATAATTGTATCCTTATTCTCTGTCAACGTCGTTGCATGCTTCTCTGCGGCTTCAATAAATTTATCCATCTTTTCACAGAAACCTGCCTTGAACCTTAACGAACCATACATCCAAGAGTTCACCCACTATAGGAGCGGCTCGTATCACCAGCCGCCCCTACTATTAGATTTGTAGGGGCAGCTGGAATCATGGGACCCGAGCTCACCCACTCTAGGTGCGGTTGGTACTAGAGCCGCCCCTACAAAAAAAACCATTGCTAAAAATCGTTTTTGTAGTAGTTCATGGTAGGAAAGTTTGGGAACCAGGTGCAGCTGTGCGGTATATCTCCACAATGCTGGAAGAGTTGGCTATGCTTAAAATGTCGGTTAAGCTGACTCAGCCAAGAAGGGAGAAGCAGTGGCAGAAGCTGGCCGAGGGGTGGATCAAGGTGAGCACAGATGCTGCGTTTGATGATAACACCGCTACGAGTAGCAGCGGGGTAGTGATCCGTGACTGCAATGGAGTGGTGCTTGCTGGCGCGGCACGCTGGCTTGATCATGTGCCGGACGCTCTTACTACTGAGGCTATGGCGGCTAAAGAGGGGCTTGAGCTAGCGCTGGAAAACGTCTATGACAAGGTAATCCTGGAGGTCGATTGTAGCGCCCTAAAGTCCATGGTTGATAGTCGCGAGGGAACGAGGTCCTCAATTGGAGGAATTTGTTTTGATATTACAGAGTTAGGCAGGAGTTTTTATGTTTTCAAAATTGCTTGGGTGTGTAGGGATGCTAACTCGGTGGCCCACCACTGTGCAAGTACGGTGTCGGCCACGGAACGCACCCTTTTTTTGGCTAGACTATATCCCAGAGTGGTTGTTGGGAATTAGCTGCCGCTGATTGTACTCCTGTCGTTGATTAATGAAGCTCTGTAATGCTCAAAAAAATATATCTTTTTACTACAATTTTCTTGGTAGTAATGGTCCACTTAATTACCACGGTCAGTGGTCCTACACGTACTACCACTATCCAGAAATAAATGTAATTCTGAAGTGTCCAAAGTGTACCAACTATGTAGATAAAAATATTAATGTTTATGATGCCAAATAAGTATATTATAAAAACATATGCTCATAGAAAATATAATAATAATACTTACTTGATATCATAATTCTTTATAGTTTTTATATATAGTTAGTCAAATTTGAGA
The DNA here is from genome assembly GCF_019320115.1 of Miscanthus floridulus. Lineage (NCBI taxonomy): Eukaryota > Viridiplantae > Streptophyta > Magnoliopsida > Poales > Poaceae > Miscanthus > Miscanthus floridulus. Next base: position 28,319,343 of record NC_089588.1, on the reverse strand, counting down.
TACTCTAACTTAATACTGTGCTAGAATTATATTCTTTTTCGAAACAGAGGGAGCATGTAGGATCACATTCATGACAACCTTGCGGTACATGCGCGCAACTATCCATAAATTAGCTTGATCATTAGTTAATTGTTAGCGTTAACACGCGCGCCCAATAGAGGGAACGGTTGGTGGTCAATTGATTTAGAAAACCTGATGCTTACTCACTTGATCTGTGGTGATGACACGATGGCACTGCCGGTAAGTGGCCAGTAGGATGGATCAAGGTATAATAAAGGTGCCGGGAAAAGGAGGACACTTTAATTTACCTATTGAGCTTTTGTCCACAACCCAACGCCCCTCAAATTACAACAAATCTAGATTTCCATGCACATGAATGGAAGAATCTGCTCCGAAGAAGGTATCAGAAAATGACATCACTGCGCATGTCATTTACCTTAGTAGCGCATCATGGTTTTTGCTTAGGGTGGTGTGGGGGTCCTCCACAACGGAACCTTTTTATAAAAAAAAATGCGCTATTGTCACTTTATTACCTTGGTATGTTATGCCGAAACGTCAGGGCCGGACCCGCAGCATATATATCATTAATATATTGGTGGTAGTGAAAATTCATATGATTTTTTTAACAAAAAGGCATACCGGCCTGGTGATCAAGGCACAAACGAGCTGGCTGGCTGGCCAGCCCCTCACGAATCACTGTTCACGTGAACAGTGACTTCGATCAGGACAGTATTTTTCTCTCACAACAATCAGCTGGAACAGTATTTTGTCTTATTTTTCAGTCCTGCCGAACAGTCCCAGAACCGCATCTCGACTTTTTTGAAATGCTACTACCACCAAGTTAGATTACATGGTATAAGCTCCATTTGGAATTTGGAATGTTGGGGGACCAAAACGTACTATAATAGTAGTAGTGTAGTGAGCAGCATGATCAATAATGTTTCCAATTAGTAGCTATTAGTTTATTAGGATATGTTTGACACAAGAGCTAATTATTGTTAACTGTTTTAAAATAGCTTTCTAGGATCCGTGCCGGTCAAACTTTTTTAAGTTTAACTAAGTTTGTAGAAAAGAGTAACGGCATTTATGACATAAAATGAGTATATTATGAAAATATATTCAGCTCGCTCGGATGGTCTGGTGAACAGTAGATTTGGCTCGTTTTGGATGATTGAATAGTATTATGTGAGAGAAAATAAGCTGAAACAAGCTAGGACTATACCAGCCGAATGCAGTGATTATATGGTACATCTAATGATACTAGTTTGATATCATAAATCTTGATGTTTTTTTTTCTACAAATTCGGTCAAAGTTTAAAAAGTTTGACTTAAAGACAACTTCAGGAATCTATTTATTTAGGGACACATGGAGTAGTTTAGGTGGCTAGTTTTTAGCTATGACTAACAGTTATCATTGGCCTAACTGAACAGGCCATGTAAATTAGCAAGATATATATACTACGCTACTAGTAGAGTAACAACCTTCCCTAACGTTGCCAATGCAGAATATTGTCTGTTAGCAAATTATGCATGCATGTCGATAGATCCTAATTCGTAGTTTCTTTTCAAAACCATTGGCAAATGCTCCCAAAAGATTTGATCTTTTCCATCATCGCTTTTACCTAGGCGTGTGAAGTGGGACTAACGTCAGGAACAGAACCAGATCATGTCTCTTTTTGATGGAAACGAAATCTTTCTTTCTACGAAACGTTCCGATCCCTTGGTGATATAATTAATAGCACCAATTATATAAACAGAGGATGCTGTTTTACAAAATGCTGCGACCACTAACTGGGGAAGCTATAACTACATATAATATTACAATGTTGAAATCCACATAATGTAGCCAAACACATTAACTACATACTCCCGCCAGTTCAATTGAAGCAGTGCTTACCGTTGTCCTAAGTCAATTTTTTTTTTAACTTTAAACAAGTTTATAGAAAAAAAATGTATCAGCAAGATATCTTAAGTACTATCCGCATACATTTCATGATGTAATTTAAAAACAAATATCTACTAAAGCATTTTCATATGGTCATTTTTTATTTATAAAGACGAGTAGACGACCTTCTCTGTCAAATGATCTATGTTAATAGGGCATTTATAGAGGCGGTTGCCTGTCCGTCTCTGGTTGGGGTAAGTTGCCAGCCTAGCATGTTTAGATGCTCATATCTGTTAATTCTTAATAGTTCTAAAAAGCCAAAACAGGGTGCTTTCTAGGATTTGAACCCATGACCTCTAGTCTCGCATGACACCTTTACTGAGTGAGGATAAGCTGCTTTTATATTAACCTTTCATCATCTCGTATTAATATTTTGAACGTTATATTATCTGAAATGAAAAAAATGAAATATAAAGTTTAGATCTTTTCAAGCACTTCAAATTTGGTATACATCGTGTCTCCATCCGAGATTGTTTAAAAAATTTCAAAGTTTGAATCTCAAAATATTACAGTTTAAAACCAATTGAAACTATAAACGACTTCGAATAAAAAAATTGTCAACTACAAAAGTGTAGATCTTATCGACCAGTACAAATTTGATATTGACCATGTCAACATTCAAGGCACTTTGGAAATTTTAAAATTTAAAATTTAAAGTCTAATTATTTCAAACACATATTTGGCCACTAGAAAGTTGTAGGCCACATTGCATTGAGTACTAAAACTTCAGTGTAGACCATGTTAACATCCAGGATCAAACAACAAATTTTAAAAAATGAATTTAAAATTATGTGAAATTAGTACTTATCAACTGCAAAGATATAGTCACGTCAATCTCTACAGTTTTGGTATAAAGTTCATGTTCATCTAACTTCATATGGAAAAGTTATAAATTGTTTTTGATGCAACTATTTTGAGAGGTGGGTCTCTAAAGAGTGCTACCTGTGTTAATCAATTTCTATGTAACCTTAGAATGCTAGGATGTTAATATCCATTTTTAGGGATGGGCATGTTAAGAAGTTCGACGTCCTGAGGCAACCGTCTATGTAAATAGTCGATTATCAGTGGCCATCCCCTTAACATATCCGCATCTATAAATGATTAATAGAGGCCACAGCTTACCTATGACACACCAAATCATTACAAAGGAGGGGAAAAAAACCTAAAATGCCCACCTCTATTCATTGGCCCATGTAGGCCATTGATAGCCTCGATGTCCGATACATCCATTTTGACCTATCAATGCCAGCGAACCATGCACACACAACGAATAAGACATAAATATAGCAGTGTTACAAAGAAATTGCAGCCGATCAAGACCTAGATCTGTTTTCTATCTCCTCCATGAAGATCACCCAAATGTTGAAAAAAGAGGAGAAAAAGGATGGGGAGCGTGTAGCAATCTTCTATGTTGTCCTCCTTCAATGAAACCAAGAGCAAAACTTCTCCCCTAAAGTGTGGTGAATTTTTGGGGTTTTCAAGCTCAATACCCATAAAAAAATGCAGAAGGTGGGTGGTAGCTGGGCGGTGCCTTTATAGCCATTCATTAACGAAGGCGGTCGCCTAAACATTAATGGATTAACTGAGACAGGGCATTGTTGGTATATTTTAACGCACATAGAATAATCCGCAAGCGCACAAATATTATACCGATGTAGCACTTCACCGAGAGTAACCCAGTTTTATATCGAACTCGATGAAACGAGTGTGAGAATAACCAAATCTATCCTAACCCAACTTCACAATCAAGGCTAGATAATAGGAGCATAGAGAAAATCGCAGAGGTCTTCTTGTTCTAACTTCGGTAAGCTTTATCTTCTATTGTTTAATTCTGGGGATATTACTAAAGAAAACACAGGCAGAGTATGTTTCCTATAGCAACAAGGTTCTGCTAAGCCTACTAACGGGAGGTGGACTACAAAGGATTCAATGAGGCTATAAGAGTCACCCTCGTGAGCTACCACCGATCCAAAAAGTAGGGTACATCCACGAGTAACCGAGTCTAAGCACCATGCTTACACTATGAATACTACTTTAACCCAGGAGCTACAAGGATTAAAGTACTCAAAAGAGAGTCGCAAACCTGAAGAATAATATGAACAAGATGCTTACTTGAATTAGAAATCGATTACCAGAGAAATCTCAGAAACAAGCTCATGAAGAACTTGATTTCGTCAGGGTACAAGCCATAGAGAGAGCACCGATAGGCCAGGACTCCTTCGAAACTCTTCCCTCTCACTCTATCGCTCTATCACTAATACAAGACTAGATCCTATTGAGGTCTAATCTTCTCTTGATTGCTAGCTCTGATACTAGTGGAAATATGGATTAGGATTTCTGGTCCTTAGGCTCTTAGGATCTAACTTTGCATGCCCTAGGGGGGTGCAGGCTGGTATATATAGGCCGGAGCATCAATCTTGAGCCTTCGAATCAAACCGACTTGAATAAACAGCGGAGATGCAATCCTTAAGATGGTGGAGAACTGATGTAACAATGAGGTGCTGCCGGTGGGTCCCATAGACCGGCCGGCCTACATGTGTCATTGGCTCGGGCTCTGCTTCGGTGATTCACCTTTAGGAGTCTTCTAGAGTGTGAACATATGGTTGATATGTGCCCTTGTGGTTCGGATTTGTGATGAGTGATTATCAACATTATTCGTGTCTTGGGTTGAGTTTGTGAACTAACGATGGCGTGAGTTGGGTTGTGCAACATGTCTCTTGGCTTATGGTGCGTAGGTGTGGAGCTCGGAGGTGGTGGTCGATGGCGAGGTGAAGGTCAAGTAGGGACATGCCGTGCCGATGGACCGGGAGTGGTGAAGGACGGATGTGAGGCTTGGACCTAGGGACTAGGAGGCCAGGTGACCATCCATGGTGGCTAACATCTGGGGACATCAACAAGCGCAAGTGTACATGGAGGAGTGACCATGTTGACAGAGTCAAGATGGTGGACGTGCAAGTCGAGCGAGGCTCTGGAAGACTTGGTGCCCGGGCGGTTGAAGATAGCGATGACACGTGTCGAGTGGCGGGGGACGCGTATGGAGTATGCTACTCGCGGACAGTTTGGTGGGTTGAGCCTCAAAACCACTGGGTGGCGGTTTTGCGGGTTTGCCCTCAAAACCCGAGCAGAGGTTCCGAGGAGGAACAGGGCGACACGTGGCGAAATCATAGAGGTTGTGTTGAGGCGAAGCAAATCTGTGCAGGAAGTGGGACCGTCCGATCGACTAAAAAATAGTTGGACCATAGCAGCCTCGGGTCAGTGGTTCGACACAAAAATATCTAGGGACAAAACTAGGATTGTGTAATAGCCCTGTTAAATAGGATGGGGGTGCCCCATCACCCCTACCTCTTTCATTTTTCATTCATCCTTGCCCTAGGTTTCCTTCTCCCCTTAGGTTTTCTTGAGAGAGGTCCACAAATTCCAAAATTTGTGTAAGTGAACAAGAGATTGCTGCGGGAATGGAGGCCCTAACCTCCTCATGTCCTCCGGGATTCGATTTGTGAGATGTTGTTGTGAATCGTGTTTGTGTTCTTCGGGTTCTTCTTTTCTCCCCTCTCTTGTGTGGCTCGATTTGTCATTTTGAGATTGTTTTGATTCGTTTCTTTTGCACTGAGATGGACTAGGACATGAGTTGATCCCTTCCATAGAAGGATTTCACCCAATTCCTCACGAGTTCATAGATTAGGATGAATCAGGCTCTAGGGTTAAATATTTAGAGTTCTTTGCAATTTCTTGATTTCTCGTTGATTGGCTAAACTTTGAGTGATGATCTCTTAGGGGTAGCCCAGGCGATCAACATAGCTTGCCATGTTTCCAATTACATTTTCCTTCGAGCTTTCACGAAGAAGACTTCTTATGAGTTGCGATTCGGATGACCACCCAAGGTAAGTCACTTCCGGGTGTTTGGGTGCAAATGCTTCATCCTAAAACAAGGTAATTTGGACAAGTTCGAGTCCATGTCTTCTAAGGGTATTTTTCTTGGTTATGCTTCTCACTCTCATGCATATCGTGTTCTTAACCTTGAAACTCACCGAGTTGTGGAGACCTATGAGGTCACATTCGATGAAACTATGCCTTGTTCCACTCCTGTCTTTGATTGTGCATGTGATCAGGAGATTGGTGAGAGCATCTTTGTGGAGGAGGAGCAGGAACATGCCAATTGGGGTGATCCTGAGCTGACTCCACTGGCTGCCCCTCTCGAGCCTACGACACCTACTTCAGCTCATGGCCCCAATCCTTCTTCTTCCACTACTTGGGGTCCATGTGAGCAGCCTCCTTAGCCTACGTCGGCTACACCTAAGGTGGCCCTAGCTACTGTTGAGTGGGAGGCAACTTCTTCAAGGGGAGCATCTCGACACATTCAGCATCATCACCCACCTCAGACCATAATCGGTGACATCGACCAGCGAGTCACGTGGTCTAGGTCATATCACTACTCACACTTCACTCACACTGCTTTCGTTGCTTCTTTTGAGCCTCGAGATGTTGGACACACACTATTTAATTCTGATTGGGTTAATGCCTTGCATGAGGAGTTAGAGTACTTTGAGAGGAACCAAGTGTGGGTTTTAGTTCCACCTCCACTAGATTGCCACCCCATAGGTACAAAGTGGGTATACAAGAACAAACAAAGTGAGGACGGGGTGATAGTGAGGAATAAGGCTAGATTGATAGCTTAGGGGTTCTGCCAGAAAGAGGGGATAGACTATGAGGAAATCTTTGCTCCTATTGCTCGTTTAGAAGCCTTAGGATCCTTTTAGCCTTTGCAGCTTCTAAAGGGTTCAAGCTATATTAGATGGATGTGAAGAGTGCTTTCTTGAACGGGTACATAGAGGAAGAGGTTTAGGCAACCCCCTGGCTTTGAAAATCCCAAGTTTCCTAATCATGTCTTTAAACTCCATAAAGCCTTGTATGGTTTGAAGCAAGCCCCGAAAGCCTGTTATGAGCACTTGAAAGCGTTCTTGCTTGAGAAGGGTTTTAAAATGGGTTCAGTTGAACTTTTTTCCTCCTCAAGCAAGGCACTGACACCCTTTTGGTTCAGATATACATGGATGATATAATCTTCGGTGGCTCTTCTCATGCTCTTGTTGCCAAGTTTTCAGATACTATCAGCAGAGAATTTGAGATGAGCATGATGGGAGAATTGACTTTCTTCCTTGGGTTACAAATCAAGCAAACCCGAGAAGGAACGTTCGTCCACCAAGGCAAGTACACCAAGGACTTGCTAAAGAAGTTCGATATGTGTGAGGCCAAGCCTCTTTCGATGCCCATGTCAACCACGATGGCCCTAGATGTTAATTAGGAAGGAGAAGTCGTGGACCAGAAGGAGTACCACAGCATGATTGGATCAGTGCTGTACCTGACAGCGATGAGACCAGACATCTAGTTCATGGTCTATCTATGTGCACGCTTTCAATCTTCGCCGTGCACGTCTCATCGTCAAGCCATCAAGCGGATCATGAGGTACCTTCAGTTCACACATGAATTTGGTCTTTGGTTTTTGGCCTCCTCCTCTATTTCTGTTTGTGGGTATTCCGATGCGGATTATGCTGGCTGTAGCATTGAGAGAAAGTCCATGTCAGGGACTTGTCAATTTATTGTATCTTCTCTTGTGTCTTGGTCTTCTCGCAAGCGGTCCAGCGTTGCCCAATCCACCACAGAAGCTGAATATGTCGCTACCGCTGCTTGCTGCTCCTAGCTGCTTTGGATGATAGCTACCTTGAGAGACTATGGTTTAGAGTTTAGGCGTGTGCCTTTGCTTTGTGACAGCACTAGTGCCATAAGTGTAGCTAAGAACCCCGTTCTCCACTAAAAAACCAAACATATAGAGGTCCGCTTCCACTTCTTGCGAGACCACTATGAGAAAGGGGATATAGACCTATGCCATATTGACACTCAAAACCAGCTCGTAGATATCTTCACCAAACCCCTTGACCAAGCCTAGTTTGCACGCTTGCGAGGGGAGCTTGGAGTTTGTTTCCCTTTTTAGAGGAGGGGAACGTTTGTGTTGTATAGTAGCTTTGTTTTCTTTATAGCTTAGCTTCTGTTTTCCTATTTTCTGTATCATATTGCATTGCATTACATCATGTATATTAGAGAATTTTGAGCTTCATGATTATATCTATTAGATTGAGACTATGCTCTATTTGGGATGTTCTATATGTACTTATGGTGCTTATGGCTTAGGCTCCTTTTGATCAATTGATGCATGTTATGAGCTAAGTTGTTTTTAAATTGTGAACATGATTAACAACTATTGAAACTTGAAATTTGTTCACCATGGGGTTGGCACTAGCATGTGTAGGATTTGTTGAGATCCCCGATGCTATCACTTATATGCTAGGTTGCTACGTCTTATGCTTTCAGTTACTCACTTGCTTGGACAACTTGGAGATTTTTGTACTAAAACTTGAAAACAAGCTAAGTGATGAGAAAAGATCGAGATGGGTCTGTACTGTCCTATGTCAAGGTATCGAGATGGCTTCCAATTGCACATTTGGATGAACTTGAGCCTTGTAGTGGATGCCAAAACCATTGTCTTAAGCTTCTTATTGTCTATGACATAGGCTTGGCATGGTTGCTAAAATAGGCTTGACGGTATAGATAACCTCTCGCACACACATGTTTTGACTAAGTCTTGTGTTAAGCTGCAAACTCCGATAAAATTTAAAATTAGATGAAAACACAAGTCTTAGGTTCATCTTTGACATGATGTGTGAATGCTGCTTGGGGTAGTTCACCTTGTATACACTTGGTGGCTCTAGGTTGATTTCCTACTTGTACCTGCTATGTGCTATTTTCAGTGGTGAACCCCTTCTTGAAGTTCTTAAAATTGATCAAAATTGCTTAAATGCCATATTTTCAGTGTTGACAATGCACTCATCAAGGGGGAGATTGCGATCACAAGGTTGATATGTGCCCTTGTGGTTCAGATTTGTGATGAGTGATTGTCAATGTGATTCACGTCTTGGGTTGAGTTTGTGAACTAACCATGGCATGAGTTGGGTTGTGCAACATGTCCCTTGGCTTGTGGTGCGCAGGTGTGGAGCTCGGAGGCGGTGGTCGACGGTGAGGTGAAGGTCAAGTAGGGATGTGCCATACCGATGGACCAGGAGTGGTGAAGAACGAACATGAGGCTTGGACCGAGGAACCAGGACACCGGGTGACCAGCCGCGGTGGCTAACATCTGGGGACATCCATAAGCGCAAGTGTACATGGATGAGTGACCGTGTTGATTGAGTCAAGATGATGGACATGCAAGTCAAGCGAGGCTCTGGAAGACCTAGCACCTGGGTGGTCGAAGACGGTGGTGACACATGTCGAGTGGCGGGGGACGCGTATGGAGTACACTACTTGCGAGCATTCTGGTGGGTTGAGCCTCAAAACCACCGGGTGGCGGTTTCATGGGTTTGTCCTCAAAACCTGGGTGGAGGTTCCGAGGAGGAACGGGGCGGCATGTGGTGGAATCATAGAGGTTGCGTGGAGGTGAAGCAAATATGTGCAGAAAGTGGAGCCGTCCGATGGACTAAAAAATAGTTGGACTATAGTGCCCTTGGGTCAGTGGTTTGACTAAAAATATCTAGGGGTAAAACTAGGATTGTGTAATAGCTTTGTTAAATTGGATGATGGTGCCCCCATCACCCTTACCTCTTTCATTTTTCATTCATCCTTGCCCTAGGTTTCTTTCTCCCCTTAGATTTTCTTGAGAGAGGTCCACATGTTCCAAAATTTGTCTAAGTGAACAAGAGATTGCTGCAGGAATGGAGGCCCTAACCTCCTCGTGTCCTCTGGGATTCGATTTGTGAGATGTTCTTGTGAATCGCGTTTGTGTTCTTTGCGTTCTTCTTTCCTCCCCTCTCTTGTGTGGCTCGATTCGTCGTTTTGAGATTGTTTGGATTCATTTCTTTTGCACTAAGATAGAATAGGACATGAGTTGATCCCATTCACTGAAGGATTTCACCCAATTCCTCACGAGTTCATAGATTAGGACGAATCAAGCTCTAGGGTTAAATATTTAGTGTTCTTCACAATTTCTTAATTTCCCATTGATTGGCTAAACTTTGAGCGATGATCTCTTTTGGTTGTGTTTCATTGCTCTGAACGCCGGATAGTCCGAGCCTACACACGGACAGTCCGTCGGTCTTTTTCATGCAGCATACAGAGTCATTTTGTTCGGTTTGTTGCTGAAATTTTGAACTCCAAATAGTCCGGGACTTCAACGCGGACAGTCCACCATTCGTGTTTCAGAACTGAACAACGGTTGTTTTAGTCAGTTATTTCTCTCTCCTTTTGCCACCGGATAGTCCGAGACCAAACCTCAGACAGTCTAAGACTACGCAATGATCTCTTCTCTCCGTCTTTCGTCATGGGCTCAATTCCTTTGGTTCCTGATTATCCCGCTGTACTTCTTTGTCATCACCGGAGGTACCCAGCCATCAGTTGGCTCATGGATACATCGTTCTTGCATGGGTTTGCTCTTGGGGTTTGAATTTGGGAAAATGGCTGAATATTTTGAAAGAAATTTGAGGCTCCCATTCACCCCCTTTGGTCGCCATTTTTGGTCCTTCATATAGTCTTCCCACGTTGTTTATCCTGCGGAATTATGCGATTTTATTTGAAGAATATGTCCTCCTTTGTGGTTTTCTGATTAAATCATGCTGGAAACACAGTTTGCCCAAAACTCATGGAATTTTGTCAGTTAAAAACCCTAAGTCTATGTTGGTGGTCCATTTTAATCATTTATGCAAGGTACATTGATGGTTTGTGATGAATTTTAGTTACCATCAACATGCATTAACAGAGCCGGACGGCATACTCCACACGTCTTAGTTAATGCATTAACGGATGTGGACGTCTAAAGCCGTCCGAGCCGCCCGCCTCTGTTAATTATTAATGCAGGCGAGGGCTTGGTTGGTATCCCTGCCACCACCGATTAATGGAGGCGGCCACCCAGCGCGCCCGCCTCTGTTAATTAAAGGGTGGTGTCTCACAATATCATTTGTGTATTACTCCCCCTGTCCTGTAAATATAGTGCATTCTAAAAATTTTAAGACAACTTAAGGAAACACTTTATATAGTCCCCATGGATTATATCCAATTAATGAGTTTCACCTCAAATTATGCTTTCTTTTTTTAACAAACTTTATCAAATCTTGGCATAGTCATTACATAGAATGCATTATATTTCAGCATAAATCTTAGAAGTCACAATGCTCTATATTTCAGGACAGAGGGAGTAGTGGGGAGGGGTTATGACTCCTAAATTTCACTTTATAGTAGGTTAACTCTAGTTTGGTATTATAGATGTTTCTTTATTTTTCTATATCATTAAAACTAGACTTTGGATAAAGCTAAAATGATTTAGAATTTGGATAAAAGGCAAAGAATGGTAGTATATTATTTATATATCTCTCCACCACAAGCAGTCATGTGGCCAATGACACGTAGGTTTTACTTTGGGGGAAGAGAGGTTGGTTTATGCATGTGGCTGTGTCTGGGCTGCGCATTCTTGAAGTGTCGATGCCTTCCATGTTGATAGTTGGGGAGCCCAAATGGAATATGGGCCAACTCCCCCTAGAAGAGTCCCAATAGAATTTAGTGTAGTAGCTTAGATTAGTAGGAGGCCATGATGAAAATCAGAGGCCGAAGCGCTACAAAGATAAGTCAGATGCCAAGGCTGAAAAGTCAGAGGCCAAAGCACTACGATGATCAGTCAGAGGCCAGGGCTGAAAAGTCAAAGGACAAAGCGATACGAAGATGAGTGAGAGGCCAAGGCAAAAAAGTCAGAGGCCAAAGCTCTACGAAGATCAGTGAGAGGCCATGATGAAAAGTCAGAGGCTTAAGCGCTACAAAGATCAATCAGAGGCCATGATCAAAAGTTAGAGGCCGAACCACTACGAAGATCAGTCGAAGGCCGTGGTGAAAAGTCTGAGGCCAAGGCTCTATGAAGATCAGTCGAAGGCCATGGTGCAAGATTAGAGGCCAAGACACTATGAGGATTAGTTAGAGGTCATGGTGCAAAATTAGAGGCCAGGCCACTATGAAGATTAGTTAGAGGCTATGGTGTGACGAATAATGGGCTGAAAGCCCACGCTCGATAGAGGCCCATCAACAAAGGCGGTGGCAATAGAAAAAGACTCTAGTGCCTTAGAGGCATAAACACAGTATATAGGAATATATCGAAATATGCCTTAGTTGCCCTAGGGGCATTTTTGTACTCGACAAATGATGTAACTGTACCGAATAAAAGGGTGAAGTTAGTCATCCTAGAGAGGAGGATGGCGTGTAATACAAAACCCAGACTGGAGCCTTCGACCCCGAGTGTCAAGCAGCAGCGAGCTCACCCCTCTCTCACTCTCAGTCTCTCTGTCGGGATCCTAATTTCTCAACATTGGCGCCCACCGTGCTTGGCACGAATAATTTTTCCAAGAGTGAAGGTTTCAACCCTTGAGGAAAGCCTCATGAAGGCCTGTCTTCTGACTTTTGTGCAGGAGGGATCAATCATGAGACAATGCAGAAGCCTCTGCACTGCGAGATGAGGCAGGAGCCTCTACACCATGGGCCTCTGCATCGCGAGCTAACATAGGAGCCTCTGCACTATGAGAAGGCATGGGAGCCTCTACACCAACAGTCTATGCAGGGACCTTCGCACCATGAGATGGTGTGGGTGCCTCTATATTAATAGCCAGCGTGGGATCCTCTACACCATCAGCTAATACAGGAACCTTCACCCCGCGAGAGGACACGGGAGCCTCTGCATCAATAGTCGACATGGGAGCCTCCTCACTGACGGCCGATGTGAGAGCCTATGCACCACGAGACGACATGGGAGCCTCTGAACCAATAGTCGACATGGGAGCCTCCGCATCACGAAATGGCATGGGAGTGTTAGTGTTTCGAGTTGCCACCGGCTAGTAAATTTCTAATATTGCAAGTTTGGCTTGGATGGTGTGCTAAGAGGACACGAGGTTTATACTGATTTGGGCAGAATGTCCCTACGTCTAGTTTGTTGCTGTTGCTCATGTTACTAGCACTGAAAGTTCATAGTAGGGGTTCCAAATGGTTGAGAGAGGGACATGTCCCAAGTCTTTGGTGAGAGGAGCGAATAGGTGCCAAGGGCTCGGTTGCTTCTCGACTATGTGCTTTATGTTCTAATCGGTTTGGGGTTCGAGTCTAAATCGGTGTGATGTGTTTCAATTCGATCGATTCCTATGTCTTATGGTGTGTTGCGATGAGTTCTGATCGATTCCCGTCTCCTTCCATGGGGTGCCCTACTTTCCCTTTTATAGACCAAGGGAAAGCATTGGTTACAATAGAGGAAAAGAGAAGAAATGAGAGGGAGAGGATTGCCCTCAGGACCATTGGGTCCTTCTTATCCTTCATGCGGGTCTTGTCGACACTGTAGATGTCAACAAGGATGGTGTCACATCATGGTCTTGTCCATCACTGGCGCCATGCGCAGGCATCGTCTGCCAGTCACGACAGTCCACTCTGTCCAGGCGGACATCGTGGTGAACCAACATGCCCATTAGTGTTCGTACGAGGGTTAGGCAGAACAGCACCGGTACGCCCGATGCTGTTCTTGATGTGAACACTCTGGTATGGCCCCCGTGGCTACAAGTTACATTAGGGCATGCTCGTCTCTTCCCTGGTGTTAGAGCTTTGACCCAGGCCCATACGCTTGGACCTAGAGTGGTTGGCAGTGGCATAGGTCTCTGTCAGGCGAGACGGAGTATGTGGCCTTAGGGTTGGGTGAGGCGGAGTCCTCCCCCAAAGGTTGGGTGAGGCAAAGCACAAACCCAAGGGTCGGGCAAGGTGGAGCCCTCCCCTAGAGGTTGGGCGAGGTGGGGCCCTCCCCTAGAGGCTAGGCGAGGTGGAGAGCCCACGGCCTCGGTGTCGGGAGAGGTGAAGCCCTCTCCTAGAGGTTGGGTGAGGCAGAGCCCATGGCCTCAGGGTCGGGCAAGGTAGAACCTACCCCCAGAGGTCAGGCGAGGCAGAGTCCGCGACCAGAGGTCAGGCGAGGCGGAGCCCGCAGCCTTGGCATCGGTTGAAGCTATAGTCGCACTCTTGACTGCTTGGATGAATCAATGTTGATGGTCATTAGCTCCCGAGTGAGACCCAACCCCTTGCCATTGCTGGGGTCAGGTGTCACTAAAGATTGAGGAGAGGATAGCAAAACTAGTAGGAGAAAGTGTCTCTTATTTTTGTACATACCTCCTTCCTAGGATCTGAGCCATCGTTCTATGACTGCGCATTCAGTCTTCTCGTGAGTCTAACTTTCCTCGAGCCCCCATGCGTAGCGTGGGCCAGTCCAGGCACCGCTCGTCTTTGTGATTGTTACCCCGTCCGTGGTTTCCGCAACTGGAGGGGTTGAGCTGACATCACTTGCCTTGAAGGCTCGAGTGACACACTTGGTTGGCTTGCTAATGGGCATGTTCGAGTGGAATCTAGGTCCGTTGTTTGTGATAGGGTCAGCATAGCCCTCATGTGGCATTCCACTGCTCCTTAACTCGCCTCCTGCCAGATGCCCGTGTTGCTCTAGAGAGTGACTCAGGTGGCCTGCTGACCTCTCCTCGATGGAGATTCTATGGGCTCGGCTCAAGGTTAGGGTTGAATGAGAAGGTCGAGATGACCCTATCTGCTTCTGAGTGGGTTGAACAAAGGCTGCTGGGGCTCATCTACATTTTCTCCCCTACCTCTGTTCGATGCGAGGCGGCCTCGGGCCCTTCGCGGTGCGGCCTTTGAACCCCGGTCTGGTGGATTCCCAAGTTCGGGTCAGGCGGCTCGAGCCCCTAAGCCCCGTGGGGCTCGGCGGTGGTCAACCATGTTTCATGTGTCACCCTATCCTCAGTTTTTGCAACTAGAGGGGCTGAGGTAATGACACTTGCCTCAATGGCTCAAGTGTCATGCTCGGCGAGCTCACTACTAGGCATGTTCGAGTGGAATCTGGGTTTGTCATCCGTTGTCGGGGTTGGCATAGCCCTCATATGGCATTCCACTACTCCTAAACCCACCTCCTAGTAGTTGCCCATGTCACTCTAGAGAGCGACTCAGGTGGCCCACTAGCCTCTCCTCGATGGAGATTCTAGGGGCTTGGCTCAAGGTTAGGATCAAACAAGAAAGGTCTAGATGTCCCTATCTACTTCTGAGCGGGGTTGGGCAAGGCCGCTGGGGCTCATCTACATTTTTCTCCCCTGGCTCTATTTAATGCAGGACGGCCTCGAGCCCTTCATGGGCCAGCCTTTGAACCTTGGTCGGTCACTGCTCATATCGAATGAGACTACTACCGCTTCATGACGCGACGCGAAGCGTTGTGATGCAGCAATTGCATATGCAATGCTTGGATGTATCAGATGAATGAATGGATGGATGAATGCATAGATGAGAATGGATGAATGAATGATCATGCAATGGAAAAGGAAAGTGGGGGTCGGTAAAGTTACCTCGATGGCTTAAGTGATGGGTTCAAGGAGCTCTTACCGGATATGTCTGTGTGGGGTCTGGGTCCGATGTTCATGATGGAGCCCGCATAACCTGCATGGGGCATTCCACTTCTCCATAACCGTCTCTTAATAGTGGCCTAAGCCATCTGATCGACCTGGGCAACCTGCTGACCTCTCCTCGATGGAGATTCTGCCGGTGGGTCCCTTTGAATGCCTCCAGGGAAGGTGGAGGCTCAAGCTCGGGGTGTGGGGACAAAAACTCTAATCACGCGGACATGTTTGAGTGGAATCTGGGTCCATCATTCATGACAGGGTTAGCATAATCCCTGTGGGGCATCCTGCTGCTCCCTACCCATCTCTCGGCAGCGGCCAAGCCATTTGATCAACTTGTGTTACCCGCTGAGATAGGACTTACCTGTAGACATAGGGGATGAGAACATCCCACCTAAAAATTTTGTTAGGCAGATAAGCCAGGTGACGAACTTTTAATAAATGGACAAGCTCTTATATTTCGTTATGGCCAAACAATTTTTAGCCCTTCTATCATTAAGGCCATAAAGCCCGGTGTATGGGTGAACAAACTCTAATCATGCTGGTGAGCAAAAACGCAGTAGCCATCGAGGCATTGGTTTCTTGCAGTTCGACTAGTTTTTCTCAGCGTTCATTTCCACAACCCTAGCTTCTAGGTCTCAACGTGAGAGAGGGTCGGGCACAAAGAATGTTTGTTAGGCGGATAGACTCTTAAACGCGTACCGACTCTTTTTGTGGCTAAGGCCAAAAAGCTTGTGGTGCAGAAAAAAACTCTAATCACGTTGGTGAGCAAAGACACCATAGCCGCAGAGGTGTAGGTTTCTTGCAGTCCGACCAGTTTTACTTAGTGTTTGTTTCCGCAAACTTCACTTCTAGGTCTTAAACATGAGAAAGGGTCAGACATAGAGACTGTCTACTAGATAGATATGCTCTTATTAGCCCCCGAGTGAGGCCCGACCCTTTGCCGTTGCTAGGGTCAGGTGTCACCTAAAGATCGGGTGTCGTTGATAGTGGAACTGATAAGAGAAAGTGTGCGTATATTAAGGGTAAAAGTGACATAGCTGCTCGATGTTTTAGGCATTGACTAAAACTTCATCGTCCATGGCCTTGAGCTTGTAGGTGCCTGGTCGGAGCACCTTCGTGATGACGTACGATCCCTCCCATAGTGGAGAGAGCTTGTGGCGGTTCTTGTTGCACTGGACAAAGAGAAGCACCAGGTCCCCAACATTGAAGGCCCGACCCCGCACTCGATGGCTATGGTACCGGCGCAATGCTTGCTAGTACTTGGCCGAGCAGAGTAGGGCGACGTTGCTCGCTTCATGTAGCTAGGCTCCTACCTGTGATCTCCAGACAAGAACCGCTTCAAGAGGTCACAGTCCTTGTATAGGTGCTCGACAGGGAAAGAATGGTTTAGACATGGCCCTTGGAGTAGCTTCTCAAAGTGGATCAGAGTACCCTCGGTGGGCTTTTGACCCCCTTTGTGGTTAGCGTTGGCCACGAGCGAGCCCTTGCGCCGTTGCCTATTCTTCTTCTTGCCAGGACGGTTGGAGGCGCCTTCGCTGGTGCCTTCGTCCCACTTTGCCTTGCCTTTGAGGTGGTCGAAGATCGCTCTGACTGCCTCTTCACCCGAGGCATGGCTAGTGGCGATGTTGAGGAGCTCCTTAGTGGTTCATGGGCCCTTATGTCCTAGCTTGTGAACTAGGGACTCGCAGGTGGTCCCAGACAGGAAAGCTCCTATAACATCGGCGCTGGCGACATTAGGCAGCTCATTGCACTACGGGGAGAAGCATCGGATGTACCCTCGTAGGGTTTCTCCAGCCTTCTATCGGCAATTTTTGAGATCCCATGGGTTCCTAGGATGCTTGTATGTGCCCTGCAAGTTCCCCACGAAGATCTCTTTCAGGTCCGCCCAACTTTGGATTCTGTTGGGCGGAAGGTGTTCCAACCATGTTCGTACCGAATTGGCTAGGAACAACGGAAGGATGCGGATAATGAAGTCGTCATTATCTGCTCCACTGGCTTGGCAAGCAAGCCAATAATCCTCAAGCCACAGTCTAAGGTTCGTATCCCCAGAGTATTTTGGGATGTTGGTTGGTGGTTGGTACCATGACGAGAAGGCGGCATTGAGGATGTGTTGGCCGAAGGCCTAAGGTCCCAGCAGGCCAGTGCTTGGGCTTCGGTCCTCATTGCTGTCATAGCATCCGCCATGACAAGGGTGGTAGCCATGGCTAGCTCCCTCCCCTGCATCTCCATGGGTATGCCTATAGGCATTGAGGGTGTCATGCGCATCATGGTTGCAGCCAAGACGCTCATGCACCAGGACCACGGTGCGCAGCCTACCACCTTGCGGTGCCTAGTGGACTAATGCATCCTTATTGGGTCACTCTGAGGGTGTGTGCTAGCTGGCATCAAGCTCGTGTTGTGGAGACAATGAGCTTTCTGCTTGTTGCGTCGCCGCACGCTCAAGTAGCGTGTGAATCTCGAGATGGGCCCGATGATCCTCGGGCGTCGCGGACCCCAAAAGCCCATGGAGCAAGACCGTAGTAGCAACGATGTTCTAGCTTGCCCGAGTGAAGTGTAGGAGGGCTTCATCATCCTCGATGATCCTCTGGTTCACATCGCGGGCCATGGCGCACGCACGCCCATAGTGTCCATGGCGCTCGATCTCTCGATCGAGCTCCATGCGTTCCTGCTTGAGCTAGAGTCATGCTTCCTCAAGCTCTTAGTGCCGAGCCTTCAGCTACTCCATCTACAAGTGAAGTGGAGCCCTTGTATCCCCTCGACCTTATCATCGAGGTCATTCATAGGGGTAGCCTCCTCCTCATGGATGCTTTCGATGTGTCCCTTGGGGATAAATGCCATGAAACACACGAGAGGGGTGATGGCTCCCCCTATGAAAGGTCCTTTTGTGGTTTTGGTATTTGAGTGACAACCTATGTGGACTAATGGTGTTTATGTGTGATACACAGGTGATTAGTCCATAGGTACATGTGTGTGAGCACCTTAGAGATGTTGCAAAGCTCACACATGTGATGATGAAGGAGCTCATTGCACATGAGACATGACATTGAGTCATGTGATCAAGGTGGAGAAGATCAAGACAAGACTTGGCTTGATGGACTAGTTGCAAGAGTGAAGGGCAAGTCGAAGGCTTTGGAGCATTGGACCACGTGGCAGTGAAGCTTGAGCAAGACTTGGCACCAATGGATGAAGGCAACGGTGAAAAGCAAGTGAAGTCAAGATCGATGAACCAATATAGTCATGTGATGATATGAAGTGGATCATATCATTCGGTGATTGGTTGGTGCATGTGTTGCATCAACAATGGAGGAGATGGAATAGAAGGCGCAAGGCAAAGGTATAACCTAGGGCATTTCATTTCACTAGTCATAGGTGTGTAGAGAAGTTGATGACCGGGTTTATCATAGATGGTCATACTATCAAGAGGGGCAAACTTGTTTGCATATCGGTCATCTAGTGCCACTCGAGTGATCTAACATTGCATCATCGCTAGGATCGAGTGGCGTGCAATTTGAGTGGCTAATCCTTTGGAAATTGATTGTGAAAATGCTGACACACATACACATGGTGGTGTACACTCGGTGGTGTTGACACATTTTCAAAGAAGAAGAAGTTGGAGTTGATGTGGATCAACTCGGCGATGAAATGAAGGCGAGAAAGGGTCACTGTGAGTAACCAAATGCTAGCCTCGGCAGGACCAGCGAGTCCGGTTAGTGATAGCAGTTGAGCGTGCGGTCTCAGTCATGTGACCGGATGCTGGCGTGAAGAGGTGACCTAACGCACTAAGGCTGTGTCCGATCGGTTGTGACGTACGCTGACATCTTGGTGCGAGGAGCAATAGTGACACGTGGCAGGCGGTGAAGGCCCAAACTCAGGTGCTATGAACGATCGCGACCAACCTAACACGTCCGGTCACATAATAGAGGCTCGAGGAGCTCTCTAGATACAAATAGACTTTGGCTGGTCTACATCCGGTCATGTAGGAGCAGACACATCCAGTCATAAAACAGATGCTCGAGGACCTCTCTGGAAATGGCTGGACTCAGGAGGTGGCGCATTTAGTCTTGGCATAGAGGTGCGTTCGGTCATCACTTGACCATTGGTGTGCGGCAGCCGACCATTGAGATCAAGCGACTGAGGTTGAATGGAGGCGACTCATGGCGTGCATCTGATGATGGGACGCTGGCCAGGTGCATCCGGTCGATCTGACCGACGCGTCCGGTCACCCCGAGCTGTGCCCAGTGAAGGGGTACAATAACTCTATTTTCTTGGGGGCTATAAAACCAAGCATTGGCCAGTCTTGGGCTGGTAGCTGAGCACATTAGAGCCTTGGTGGCTGATGTGGTGGTGCTTGGGAGCTCTCTAACTCACTCTAGCTTGATAGTGTTCATTCAATCAAGTGAGTGAGCGATTCTAGTGCGATTGCATCATGAGGTTGCATTGAGTGGCACTAGGTGGTCATCTTGCAAGCCGGTGGTGCTTGTTACTCTTGGAGGTTGCCACCTCCTAGATGCCTTGGTGATGGTCTCTGTCGAAGCCCGCAAGAAGCTTGTGCAGTGCTCCAAAGAAGAGTTTTGTGAGGGGCATTATGCTCGCCCCGCGGGAGCCGCAAAGAGCAACTCTTGTAGAGCGAGACACGAAGAGTGACAAGTGGTCCGACTGGATCAAGTGCTAGAGCTTGTGGTAAGCACTCCACGTGGGAGAGTGGGACTTGCGGGTCATCACTAGCAAGAGGACTGGCAGCAACCTTGGAGCTTGTCTCAATGGGGACATAGCATGTTGGAAAGCTTGTGAACCTTGGGAGAAAAATCACCATGTCAACATTGTTATTCCCATTGATTTGCAATCCCCTTACACAAGCTTGTAATTACTTTCATATACATTGTGCTTGTGTAGTTGCTCTTGTAATTAGTTGGCTCATGTAGCTCACTAGTTACCTTCTTGCTTGTGTAGCATGGAAGTAGCTCCCTTGCGTGGCTAATTTGGTTTGTGTAGCCTTGTTAGTCACATTGCTTAGTTTATGTAGCTAAGTATTTGCGCTCTCTAATTTGGCATTGGTTACCTTGTTATTGAGCATTGCTAGTGAGCTTAGGAGCTTTGTGCTTTTGCTTACTAGAATTATGTAGGAGCTCCCTGGTGTGCAAAATACTAGTGGCATAGGTTTGTGTGACCTTACTCCTAGAATTGGATAGGTGAGCTCTAGCTAGCCCATCACCTTTGTTGCCTAATTAGGATCTTTATAAGGTGCTTGTGAACTTCAATAGATGGGTGTAGTCTTGGCTAGACCGATTGTTTTAATTCCGTATTTGTTTCGGTTAGCCGACGCGATTAAATTTAGAAAGGACTATTCACCCCCTCTCTAGTCCGCCATCTTGGCCTTTCACAATGCTGGAGTGAGAGCTGGAGGGCGACTCTGATTCTCCTGCGAGGAGGTCGTGGAAAGACTCCGCACCATATTCGGTCATCCCCACGAACTTGTCGTTCGTGGGGGATGAAGGCATGCGTTGCGCCACAGGGTGGCCATCAGTCTCTGTATCTTTGTGGAGATCGAACGGGAGTGTTGTCGGGGCACTTTGGATGAGGTATTCCAAAGAGAGTGGCTCCCCTTCGGCAAGCTGTGGCATGATGTTGGCGAACGAGAAGGTGAGGTGTCGCTAGTCCTCCCAGGACGGCCGAGGTCCCAGGAAGGCGCCAAGCTAGCGTTCTAACCTCTCGTAGTCAAAGTCGAGGAGCTGGTTGCTTCCGAGGGCGTGGGCCTCTAGTGCGTGCAGCTGCTGCTCCTCAAGTGCCTCGGTGATTGTGTTGAGGCTAGTGGAGTGGAGAGGTCAGACGACGGTGGGAGCCATTGCCAACTCTCAATCCGTCATCATAATGAAGTCTAGGTCCTCGAAGCGCACGTGCGCACCCGGGACCCAGCTGAGGTTGTGATTGGCCATTCGAGGCCTGGTGTGGATGTTGAGATGCGCAAAAGGCCCCTACCTAGTGCGCCAACTGTCGGTGTTTTGAGTTGCCATCAGCTAGTAAATTTCTAATATTACGCGTCTGGCCCGGATGGTGTGCTAAGAAAACATGAGGTTTATATTGGTTCGGGTAGAATGTCTCTATGTCCAGTTCATTGCTGCTACTTGTGTTACTAGCACTGAAAGTTCATAGTAGGGGTTACAAATGGTCAAGAGAGGGACATGTCCCATGTCTCGGGTGAGAGGAGCGAACGGGTGCCGAGGGCTCAGGCGCGTCTCAGCTATGTGCTTTCTATTCTAATTGGTTCGAGGTTCGAGTCTGAATCGGTGTGATGTGTTTCGATCCGATCGATTCCCATGTCTTGTGGTGTGTTGCGATGTGTTCTGATCGATTCCCGTCTCCTTCCATGGGGTGTCCTGCTTTCTCTTTTATAGACCAAGGAAAAGCACGGGTTACAACAGAGGAAAAGAGAAGAAACGAGAGGGAGAGGACCTCCCTCAGGACAGCCGGGTCCTTCTTATCCTTCATATGAGTCCCACTGATACTGTAGATGTCAACAGGGACGACACCACATTGTGGTCTTGTCCATCACTGGTGCCATGCGTAGACATCATCTGTCGATCACGGTGCTCCAGTCTGTCTTGGCGGATGTCATGGTCAACCAATGTGCTTGTCAGTGTTCATACAAGGGTTAGGAGGAACAGCACTGGTACGTCCGATGCTGTTCTTGATGTGAACCCTCTAGTATGGCCCTCCTTGGCCATGGGTTACATCAGGGCATATCGGTCTCTTCTCTAGTGTTAGAGCTTTGTCCTAGGCCCATACGCTTGGACCTGGAGTGGTTGGCGGTGGCATGGGTCTCCATCGGGCAAGACAGAGTATGTGGCCTTGGGGTCGGGTGAGGCGGAGCCCACGACCTCGGGTAAGGCACGGCAGAGTCCTCCCTCAGAGGCTAGGCGAGGTGGAGTGCAAATTCAAGGGTTGGGCGAGGTAGAGCCCACTGCCTCGGTGTTGGGCGAGGCGGAGCCCTCGCCTAGAGGTCGGGCAAGGCAGAGTCCTCCACCAGAGGTCAGGCGAGGTGGAGCCCGCAGCCTTAGGGTCGGGCGAGGCGGAGTCCGCCACCAGAGGTCGAGCAAGGTGGAGACCATGGCCTTGGTGTCAGGCGTGGCAGTGCCCTCTCCCAGAGGTCGAGCGAGGCAGAGCCTATGGCCTTAGGGTCAGGCAAGGCGGAGCCCTCCCCTAGAGGTCGGGCGAGGCGGAGTCCACCACCAGAGGTCGGGCGAGGTGGAGCCCATGACCTTGGCATCGGTTGGAGCTATAGTCATGCTCTTAACTGCTTGGATGAATCAATGTTGATGGTCATTTGCTCCTCTTCTTTAGGTACCCTAGTATTGGTCCCCGACATGGAGCTTCTACACTAATAGTCGACCTAGGAACCTTCGCACTATGAGATGGTGCGGGAGCCTCTACACCAACATCTGATGTGGGAGCCTCTACACCGCAATACGGCACAGGAGCCTCTGCACCAGGAAATGACACGGGGAGCCCAAGATGATGTGGGAGCCTCTGCGTTGACAAATTTGATAGTTTTGGCTTTGTGCTTGACATGCACAGGTTTTCACAAACATGGCCAAAAATGCGAAGGTTGTGTCTTGAACAATCAACCTTCGACAACCAAGTGCACCTTCGCATGTTAGAAAACCTTTGAGCTACAGAAACATCACCATCAGTCAGATAAGTCAATTTTAAGACAATGAAGCCTCTACGCTAACTACTTTGTTGCAGCTATTTTGTTCAGAACGCGGCCCTGACTCCCTAGTTTGAGAAACTAGAAGCTGCGAAGCTCGAATACTTGGGTCTTCTTCTAGAGCTTGGAGCATCTGCCATCGATCAGTTTCATCGGCCTTCATCAACAAAGCTAGAAATTGAAATTTACTCATAGCCTCAGCCTTCTATCAGTGTCATTAGCCTTTGATCAATTTTCCCAGCATGGTATTGGATAATTATTTCAAGAAGGCTTCGCTGTGTTCTAATGACCTATTAGTTTGATGTTTCTTTTGAGTGTTTTTGGAGCTGAGGAACAAGCCACTAAACCAAGTGGAAATACCCCCTTGAGAAAGATTTCAAAACCTAAGTCAAAAGTGGCTAGTAATGGAACCACGACATTCGACCATAGCTTTTTCAGGGGAAAGATGACCCTCCATTGTCGTAGAACCGACCAATTTATAAGAGTACAAGTACAATGGCAGCCCACAAGCGGTCGCACTGTCATACTTGAACCCATATAAGCCTGATAGTCCGTCGAGTACCACGACGGGTCTCGATAAACAATTCACAACAACCAAGATCATACATGATTCAACATACATGTCACATATTACATAAAGTTCACAGATACATTTCCCTCATCAGAGTATGAAACAGAGTTATTACAAACCAAGTTTGATAGATAAAAGCGGAAGCAAATTAAGTTTGAAAGTAGCATTTGTCAACATAGTTAATACAGTGCCAACATACGATCATAGTCCACAAAAGCATGTAGAAGGATTAATAAAGAAGCCTGCCCAAGGCTTACTCCTCATCCATAGCGGGATAGAAGCAACTCTTGCAATAACCATGATACACAATGCCATCTGCAACAATGGAAAATAAAACCCTGAGTACGAGAAGGTACTCAGCTAGACTTACCCATCATAAACCAGAAATAAAATGACTCCAAGGATCATGCAAGGCTGTATAAGTGGAGATAGCTTGACAACATTTTGCCTAAAAAGCGATTAACTCAGTTATATGGTTATAATTCTGTTATCAAGTTAATTATGACTATCCATCTCTAAATTAGCAACTATGTTGTGCCAAACACATGGTATATCATTTTAAGAGCATACAATGGTAACCATAGCAGGTATTGTAATTCTATGTTTATCCAAACCATCATATTCCATAATACAATTGCTACGAGGTTGGAGCTAGCCAAGTGTCTCACTAACCGGGAGAGACGGCAATTCAAATCGATTTCAACCAGCTAGGAATTTATTCCTAACACAAACCCGGATCTACCAGCCACGGTAGCCTTAGGTCACCTTTGGTACAACTCAAGTATACATTTCGCGGGTTCACCCAGCACCGCACAATCAGGGACACCAAATGCCAGGACGTTCAGGCCCAGCCTGCCCTTGGGCTTAGTTTGGCTCCCCACGCATCCTTACTACCATCCAGAGTGTGTGGGGGTATTGACCCCTATACCCTTACGGCTAGGCTTGGGCCGGCCTAGACCAGGGGGTCTGGCCCACTAGAAGATGACGCGCGGCTTGGCCAATCTGTTTGGAGTCCCATGCAAGGAATCAAGGTAGATTTGGAGATCAAGCAAGATCCTGGTTGGTTAGAATAGGAATCCTTATCCGGCCACCTATGGTAGTTGTAACTGGTTAGGATTGGTTTCTAGATCTGTAACCCTGCCCCTCGGATTACATAAGGTGGGTAGGGGACCCCTCTAAAAAACATCTCTCATTGACATACAGCAATACAATCAGACGCAGGATATAGGTATTTCGCCTTCATGGTGGCCGAACCTAGATAAAACCTTGTGTTTGTCTTGCGTCACCATCTTGTTTGTAGCTTGCGCATCTATCTACCGATAATCTACTACCTTGGGCATACCCCTAGGTAGACTGCCGACCATATTTCGTTGACAGTGGCATGCCAGGTAGGGAGTGTGCGTATTGCTCTCTAGACGAACAAGATGGTCATCATCCCCGGTTCCATGGCTGTGCCGAATGGCCTCACGCTCACCATCGGACAGATCACCTGGACCACTAGCTCCGACAACTACATCGTCATGACCACAGAGGAGGCATGGATTCAATCTGCGTCGACCACTGCTTCATCTACATCGGTTATGGCTCCGACCACGGTGGATCTGGCTCTGGCCACACCAGCATCGTCTTCAGCCACGCCGACAACCCGTCATCCGCTTCCTCGCTACAAAGGGAGACAGATCGACAACACCGACCTGCTCGACTCCATCGATCGAATCAGCACCAAACTTGCTGAAACTCTAGCTCTAGTAAGTTTGATTCAAAGTTAACATAATGAGCCAGTAACCACTACCCACAACAAATCTACCCAACCAGCTTGGGCCAGTCATCCTGCATGACTCGGTACGGATCTTGTGGTCACATCTACTCCTGAAGGGCACTCCGTTCGTCGTCGGCCAGCCCCCACGATGGGTCTCTGGCTCTCCAAGTACAAAGCCTCGATGGAGAACTACCAGGCCCAGCCCTACGGCCTGCACAACTTCGTCAACATGGTCTGGATTGAGGATTATCTAGAAGGATCAGTCCACATAGTTCAATAGAGTGGCTCAAGCTCCTCGTCCGGCATCGCATCTAATGGCTCCATCCACACCGAGCTCTAGCATCATGACAATGAAGGCATTGAATATGATCTGGATATCCTAGACCATGCCCTGGGGTTCCCACGATTCCCATCCTTCCCACCAAGGCGAGGAGACTTGATCAATGTTGTCAGTAATGACAAACCACCGGCAGTTGGTGAAACAGAACAAGAAAGGCTAGCACGCGAAGCACACAATATTGACCGGTTTAATGGTCAACAAATCGAAGCCAAGGCAGAAGAGGAGGCACGACGCATAAGGGTCCAACAACGTGACCTTAACAATGCCTTTGATAGGGTGGGGGACAAGTAGGTCTTCAGGACCCCAAGCACCAACGTAGCTATTGCTATGGCGACAATGCAATGACTACCCAATACCCTAGAAACCTAGGCAGTTCGTGATGATATACAAGCTTACCTGACGGCTGCTATGGCCCAGACCACAGAGATTGTAAATCAAGCCCGGGCTCCATCCGTCTCAGTCGAATCAAGCCACAGCTGCTAGTACTCAAGTTGCTCATAGCCACCCAACCAACGTGGCTCACACAACAACGACCCATCAGACAACCGTCAAGGCAGAAACGGTGGCCATGATGGTGGTCGAAACGACAACCGCCGCAACTACCGGGACAACAACCGCCGCGACTACCAGGACAACAACCATCGAGACAACCGTGATAATCATCATGATAACCATGGTCGCAGGGTTAACTAGGGTGGCAACCAGGATTGCCGTGATGGCAATAACAATCTCCGCCATTACCTTAGAGAACGCGATCTGTGCGATCACATTAACCAAAGAGCCAATGATCGTGCATCGCATGAAAGCTATTGTCGTATGGAATATGATACTACCCATGGCCCTCCAGGTTTGAAGTAGTTTACTCCACACCTTTGCCAAGTGATATGGCCCAAGAACTTCAAGCTCAAAAAACTTCTGAAGTACAACGACAAGGAGAACCCCAAATTATGGGTCATGCTCTATGAAACCATGTACAGATTAGCCATGGCTGACGAGCACGTCATGTCTAATTACTTCCCAGTCACCGTCGGCCATGTAGGCCACCAATGGCTGGTCAGCTTGTCGGCGAACTACTTTGATTCTTGGCAAGAGCTCAAGCAAGCATTCATCGACAACTTCATTGCTACTTGCGAGCAACCCAGCAACAAATATGATCTGCAGCGGATTTGAGATCACAAAGATGAGCCACTACGTGAGTACGTCCGACGCTTCTCGGAGATGCGCATCAAGGTCTTGTCAATCTCCAACAACGAGGCAATCGAGGCTTTCATCACTGGTCTCTGCTTCCATGATGCCCTAAGGGACAAGCTCCTCTGCAAGAGACCTAAATCAGTCATAGCGCTCCTGGCCACTGCTAAAAAATATGCGGATGCCGATGATGCTAAAAAGATAATCATCGAAGAAGCAGCAAGGGTTCCACGCTCTGACCACCCCCCACACCGCGATGACTACCATGGCAACCGTGGTCGGAATGATAATTTTGATCGCCACAACCAGCGCAACGATTCCCGTGACCACCGTGGCCACCTTAATCAGCGGCGTAATCGCCGTGACGATTACAGGGGCAAGCATGCTCGGGAAGACGACGACGAGGTCAAACACTGTTAAAAAAGGTGGTAGACATCGCAACTACAAAGAAGACTACGCCAAAGCATTGAAATGACCCTGCCAGGTCCATCCCAAGTCAAACCATACCATGGAGAATTGCCGTGTCCTCAAATCTATCTACACGCGCCAACAGGCTTCGGATACATCCGACAAGCCTAACGACGTAGGGGAGCAGCATAACGAGGACAACGACGATGAAGACGTAGATCCCCATCACAAGTACATCAAGCCAACCGATCGCGTCCACACCATCATTGGAGGCAAAGTGTCCATCGAGACCAAACGAGAACGCAAGCTACTCACCCACGCTTGCTTGAACGTGGCCAACACCGACAACCTCATCGCCGATCCATGGCTCCCTCCTTAGTCTCACCATGAGATCTCCTTCAGCAGAAAGGACCAATGGGCTACAATACCTGAGCCATGATGTTTTCCTCTGGTTCTTGATCCTTGTATCAACAAGGTTTAGTTCAACATAGTGCTGATTGACGGCGGCAGTTCCATCGATATACTGTTCAAGAATAGTTTGCCAGCCCTAAAGATAACCTAGGCTGATCTCAAGCCATACAAGGCATAGTTCTAGGTTGTTCTCCACAGACTGAGCTCCACACCTCTTGGGCAAATCACGCTACCTACGCAATTTGGTACCCCGGACCACTTCCGCACCGACTACGTCAACTTCATGGTCGCTGACTTCGACGGCACCTACCATGCTATCCTTGGTCGACCAGCGCTCACCAAATTCATGGCCATACCTCATTATAGGTATTTGGTGCTCAAGATGCCTACCGAGAAAGGGGTTCTAACTCTTAGGGGCAATGTATACGTAGCTTATACCTATGAGGACGATAGCTTCAAAATAGCAGAGGCTCATGACCTCTCTATTCACATGGCCGAGACCACACTCGATGCCAAGAAGACCCCAGCCGACCACCTGGAGATCCCAAAGCTTGAGGCCCCATGTAAGAACGTCAAGTCCAAAGAGCATAAAGCAATCTAGCTGGTCGACGGTGATCCCAGCAAAACAGCCCTTATTGGGGCCAACCTAGATCCTAAATAGGAAGATGCGCTCGTCAGGTTCTTGAGGAGCAACGTGAGTGTGTTCACATGGAAACCCGCTGACATGCCTGGTGTACCTCGGAACTTGATCGAGCACTCCTTAAATGTTGACGGCAAGGCCAAACCTATCAAGCAGAAGCTACGATGGTTCGCTCGTGACAAAAAGGAGGCTATTAGGGTAGAAGTTACACGGCTTTTGGCAGCCAAATTTATCAAAGAAGTGTATCATCCGGAGTGGTTAGCCAACCTGGTTCTTGTACGCAAAAAGAATAATGAATGGAAAATGTGCGTTGATTACACTGATCTCAACAAGCACTGCCCTAAAGACCCCTTCGGCTTACCTCACATAGACGAGGTCGTAGATTCAACCGCCGGTTGTGAGTTGCTTTCCTTTCTCGATTGCTACTCTGGTTATCACCAGATCGCTCTAAAAAAGGACGACCAGATCAAGACATCCTTCATCATGCCCTTCGGTGCTTACTGCTACACGACCATGTCGTTCGGGCTCAAGAACGTCGAGGCTACCTACCAATGCGCCATACAGGCCTGCCTCAAAGGCGAGATAAAAGGAGACCTCGTCAAGGCTTATGTTGACGATGTAGTTGTTAAAACCAAGGAAGCATACACCCTTGTTGATAACCTCGAACGTACCTTTGCAACTCTTAACACATTCCAATGGAAATTGAACCCAAAGAGGTGTATCTTTGGTGTTCCATCTGGTATATTGCTCAGCAATGTCGTCAGTCACGATGGCATACGCCCTAACCTAGAGAAGGTAAAAGCTGTCTTGGACATGAAGCCACCCAAAAAGGTGAAGGATGTTCAGAAGCTTACCGGATGCATGGTTGCCCTAAGTCATTTCATATCAAGATTAGGCGAAAAAGGACTACCGTTTTTCAAGCTGCTCAAAGCATCCAAGAAGTTTGAGTGGTCGGAGGAAGCGGACGCTGCCTTTACACATCTGAAACAATTCCTTACATCACCTCCGGTCCTCACTGCTCCCAGAGAAGACAAAACCCTCCTGCTTTACATTGCGGCAACTAATCGAGTGGTCTCCCCTGCCATGGTGGTCGAGCGCGACGAGCCTAGCCACATCTACAAGGTATATCGACCAATATATTTCATCAGTGAGGTGCTCAATGAATCCAAGACCAGGTACCCACAGATTCAGAAACTGATCTATGCCATACTAATCACATCCCGAAAGTTGAAACACTACTTCGACGGATATCTCGTGGTGGTCATGACTGAGTACCCTCTGGGAGACATCATTCGCAACAAGGATGCAAACGGGCGCATCATCAAATGGGCAATGGAGCTATGCCCTTTCTCCTTGGAATTTGCAAGCCGTACTACGGTCAAGTCTCAGGCACTTGTCGATTTCATCATCGAGTGGACAGACTTAAGCACACCTACCTCTCAGGGGCCCAACGAGTATTGGAAGATGTACTTTGATGGCTCTCTCAACATCGATGGCGTAGGAGCAGGAGTCCTTTTCATGTCACTATCCAAGGAGCAGCTTCGATACGTCCTCAGGATTTATTTCCCGGTGTCTAATAACGCCGCCGAGTATGAAGCTTGCCTACATGGTCTGCGCATTGTAGTTGAGCTTGGTGTCAAACATCTCTATGTCTATGGAGACTCAGCTCTGGTCATCAACCAACTCAACAAGGACTGGGATACGACCAGCGAAAAGATGGATGCATACTTCAAATCGATCAGAAAGTTGGAAGGCAAGTTCTATGGCATCGAGTACACACATGTGGTCCAAGACAAAAATCAAGCAGCAGATGCGCTGTCAAAGTTAGGATCATCCCGAGCCAAAGTCCCACATGGTGTTTTTGTTCAAAACCTGCTCACGCCTTCCATCGAAGAAGAAGATCTCGTGGTCGACAAGCCTCTAGACCAGCCATTGGTGGCTACGGTTCCGACGTCAAACACCACCGAACCACCTCCGACCACTAAGGAGCCTGACTGGAGAGTACCTTTCATCAAGTCCCTGATAGATGGTAGCGGTTACACCGATCGGACAGAAAATGAATGCCTGATGCATCGCAGTAAGCAGTATCTGCTCATCGAGGGCAAATTGTGGCGCAAGAACGCAAAGGAGGAAATCTTTATGAAGTGTATAACCTAGGAGGATGGTGAACATCTCCTAGATCAAATCCACTCTGGCTCTTGTGGCAACCATGCGACCTCAAGAACGCTGGTTGGCAAGGCTTTCCGAGCGTGGTTCTATTGGCCGTCAGCCGTAGCCGATGCATAGAAGCTAGTCTGCCATTGTGAAGGTTGTCAGTTCTTCGCCAAAAGAATCCACATACTAGCACACGAGATTTGGACAATACTAGCCCCTTGGCCCTTCGCATGCTGGGGATAGGATATGATCGGGCCTTTCAAACCGGCCCCTGGGAAATTTACATGCGTCTTTGTGTTGATCGACAAATTTTCCAAGTGGATAGAGTACATGCCCTTGGTCAAGGCATCTTTAGAAAAGGCTGTTGCGTTCATCGACTAGGTCATCCACCGCTTCGGCATACCCAACAGCATCATCACTGATCTGGGTACTCAGTTCACCGGGAACGCTTTTTGGGACTTCTACGATGAAAGGAGCATAGTAGTAAAATACGTCTCGGTGGCGCACCCTAGAGCTAATGAACAGGTCGAGCGGGCAAATGGTATGATCTTGGACGCACTTAAGAAGAGGATGTACAGAGAAAATGACAAAGCTCCTGGGAGATGGCTCAAAGAATTACCAGTCATGGTCTAGGGCCTCAGAACCTAGCCCAGTCGCAATACCGGCGTATCACCATACTTTATGGTTTATGGCGCTGAGGCAGTGCTCCCAGTAATATAGCCTTCGGATCAGAATAGGTAGAGAACTTCGATGAAGACAAGGCCAATGAAGTAGGGAGCTAGAAGTAAATAGTGCAGAAGAGAAGTGGCTCAATTCTTGCGTACGTACAGCCAAATACCTTGCTGTTTTGCACAGGTACTACAATAAGAACATCAAGGAGCGATTCTTCGTGGTTGGAGACCTGGTCCTAAAGTGGAAGACGAATTAGGCTAGCGCCCACAAACTCACAACCCCATGGGAAGAGCCCTTCATGATCAAGGAGGTTACACGACCAACATCTTATAGGTTAGCTCACCTAGACGGTACAGACGTACCCAATTCATGGCACATCGATAAGCTTAGGCGTTTCTACTAAGATATGTACTCCTCTTGTACTTTTGATTTAATTCAGTAAAGCTATTATGATTTCTCCAACCACTCTAATGTGTCACTTCGAAGTCTATTGTTATTCTAACTAAACTAGTTAAACTGACCACCATTCCTTCTCGGGTTTTTGGAGCAGGCCCTGTCTTTGGTTCCTCCCAACGCGTGCATGGGATCTGCTCTCTATGCTACGGGTGATTGGTAGGTCCTCTCTGGTTTGACTTGTGTGTGTCTATGTGTGCACAAGCTACGCACCTCACACTCCAACCACAAGACAAACTAGGGACATACAAACCTTTCAGGATGATGTGTTGACTAAACTGGCACAACTAAACAGAACGCTAACATGTTCTCACTTAGTTACACCAACACAATATCCAAGCTTAAATATGTTTTCTACAAAACAAACAAGCTTATGCTGATATACAGTTATGTTATTACAAGCTTGCCTGAAAAGGTCCAAGTTTACAATAACACAACTATATCTTCTTCCACAGCTATAGCCTATACTATTTGTTGGTCGAGGCACGTGGCACCTGCTGCTCGCTGGGCTTGACATCGTGCAAGGGTCTCGGAGACTCTAGCATTGATCGAGCTGAAGAAGATGGCCCCACCGATGCCTGGCTGGTCAAGACCGCAGGCTTCGCCGGTTGGCTTAAAAATGACGGTGCTTCCCGCTGACTTGTTGATGGCGTTCCCTGTACAGGTGGTGTCGCGCCTCCACATAGGTTAATGTCACTAATTATTTTCGCCGACAAGTCTAGCTGGGTCATCCGTAGCTCCTCAACCTTGTCTGGATCTACCTCCTTCGGATATCCAGCCTCCAGGCGCTTGAGATCGATCAAGGGATAGTGAGCATGTACCATGCTTAGCATATGTGCGCCTGTGTACTCACCCGCCTCCTTCACAAACTCCTAGAACCATCCCCATGCCTTTCGGCATCTCTCGATCAATCCCAGCTGCAGCGTCCTTGGCACGTCCTCTGCTAGCGCCGGATCGATGAGGTTAAGGACATGCAAAATGCCCGTTGCCACCTCCTGGCACTAGTTTTCTAGGTGTCACGATCCTTGGTGATCTCTTGGCACTGTGCCTTCTAGCCATCACGGTCTTTTATCATGGCCTCCAGATGCTTCTTTGCATTGATTTTTATAACTACAAACCATACATGCTGTTAAGACACTATATTACGCCAAACTACGGCAGGCAACAAAAATGGGCAAAGGGGTTTGGAAAACTTACCTTTCAGCTCCTCTGTCATCTTGGTCGTGTGGTCCCGGAGCTGTGACTAGTCTTGCGCCAATTTTCTGTTGTCCTCTTTTAGGTGATCACACTCCATGACTACACGAATGTTCTCCTCTCGGAGATGGACCACTTCGGCTTCTAAGCCTACACTACAATTGTTACTACCAATAACGCAACAGCACTTGTCAGTAGTCATTGTGATAAAGTGGCTACTTACTTGTTCTTTCCCACTCTTTATTACTGAGTTGGACGACCAGGTTCTGGTTCTGGGACTCTTGCACTATCTTTTCATGGTTGGCGGCTTCAAGTCGCTGGCGCAAGCGTTCCACCTCCACCGTCAGCTCCTTGTTGCTTGCTGTGATCCCCTCAATCTGGTCGAAGCATTTCTTGTGGTACCTTGCGGTCTTCATTAAGTCCTGTGTGCAGATAGCTAAGTAAGACTGTTGCGACTAGACAACGAGATCAGGGGGTGAAGCGAAGCTTACCTGCACTTCCGTCACCAGCCGTTTCGCCGCCCGTTCAACTTTCTTGGTTTCTTCGACCTCTAGGATTTCCTCATGGACAACCCATTGGTCGTTCCACCAACGCGACACATACACATGTTGTCGCTTGTCCTACGGATGGCCCAGGACCTCCTCCACTTCGTCCTCTTTGGGCTCTTCTTTGGGTCTCGGTGCTCGTCCGACGTTAGTAGCTTCTGCGATCACCAAAGCCTTCCCACAGGCTTCAGCGTCGGTGAATGTTGGCTGTGCTCTCACCTCCGGTTGTTGCTCCTTGGTTTGCTCCGTTACCCTTGACGCTGAAGTGTTGCCCTCAGCAGGTCTAGCGCTCAGAGCACTCATGCCTGGCTCAGTTGGTCCCTGACCACCTGCTCAGGGACTGTTGTCTGACTGCTCCCTTACTGAGGCCCCGATGGATCTTCTGCTATG
This sequence comes from Miscanthus floridulus, assembly GCF_019320115.1. NCBI lineage: Eukaryota > Viridiplantae > Streptophyta > Magnoliopsida > Poales > Poaceae > Miscanthus > Miscanthus floridulus. Next base: position 28,285,475 of record NC_089588.1, on the reverse strand, counting down.
GCTTCCTCGGTGGTCGGCTGCTAGGCAGTCTGCTCTGAACTTATTGGTGGAGCCACGAAACTTCTGGCTAGCTGGTCTGGACTTTCTGTGGACGCCGAATTAGTACATCTGAGAAAAGTTCAGAAGACAACCATATTCAATGCAAAATTGCTAACTTATAATAAGGTTACAAATACTTACATGTTAGAAGCGCGGAATGATGTGGCGAATGCGCATCTCTTCGGCCACACTTGCTCCACGTGCTATGCGGGTGACTCCTGGTCTCCCTCTACATCCAACATTGTCATTGGGCCTTGGTGCCCGACACCTCCACCGCTTGTCCTTCGTGCTGCAGTGGTCGGTGGTGTGCCCGGTCGGGTTGTCGCTCCCGTCGTCGGTCGCGTTCCTTGCCCAGGTACTCCCAAGGTCAACCCGGCTGCATCCTTCACTGCTGTCGGCAATGTGGGTCCCATAGGCGCGAAGGAGACACCCTGCTCCATCGACTCCAGTTGTTTCCTCCTCTTTTGAGGGACAAGTCGAAAGGTGTCTGCATCCTCTCCCTCCTCTGCGTCATCGTCCGACCAGGAAAAAATCGCTTGTCGACGCTTGCTGGCAGGTTTCTCCTTCGGGCCCTCCTCAGGCTCATTGATACTTAGTGCCCCCCAGTGAGCAGGGTGGTTGCTAATCTCTTCTTCGGCTATTTGGGGGTAGCTGGCCACTTACCAGCGGCTAGGGCCGCTGCCTCCTCTCTAGCTCCGAGCACCGCCCAGTCGACGTCCTCGTCTTCGATCTTGACGTTGGTCTGGGTGGTGGGACCAGCTCCTTGTGGCCTCTCCACTCCAGGGGGTGGCGACGCAAACACTATCGCTCTATCCCGATCATTAACTTGGGTAACAAAAATGGGTGAACACAGTAAGTTTCCACTTATCCTACCATAATATAAAACTACGGGTATAGGGCAAGACGAGTTACCGTTGGGGGAGGTCGGGCAAGCTTGAAAGCGTGCTCGATGTCATTCAATCTGGCATAATTTTGATCAACTAAGTTAAATAGCTCTCCAATTCTGGCTTTGACTTCGATTTTGTCAAGCGCCTCTTGCCTTGTCCTCATCGGGTCTACGCTACCTTGATATTCATAGCCAGGATGTACTCTCCTCTGGCAGGGCTAGATCCGTTGGCTGATGAAGTTCCCAACCACGCTTGGACCATCTAGTTTTTTCCACGAGATCATTCCAAATATTTCTAGAATCTGTTCTAGGTGCTAAGGCTTCTCTGACCAGCTTGTCCTCTTCTCCAAAATGTACCCCATGTCACACAATGTAATCATGTTTGGCTCTTCGTGGATGTAGAACCATTTCTTGTACCAGTCGTCTAGCGACGTGTTCCATGGGCAGTGCAGGTACTAGGCTTTCATGCCGTCACGGAGGTTGAGGTACACACCCCCGGCTATCTTCGAACCGCTGCTTCCTTTCTTCCACAGACAGAAAAGATGGTAGAAAAAATCAAAAAGGGATTGGAAGCCACCACATGCTTCGCAAAGATATATGAAAGTAGCGACAAGGAGGATCGAGTTGGGATGCAGATTGCAAATCCCAATCTCGTAGTAAAGACAGAGCCCCTGAAGAAAAGGATGTACCGAAACCCCAAATCCCCGCTTAAAGAAGTCTTCGAACACCATGATCTCACCAGGTTGTGGATCGGGGTACCCCTCACCCTTCGGTGCACGCCATCCTATGAGCTCCTTGTTGTGGAGTACCCCCATGGTGACGAGGTCTTCAATGGTCTTCTTGTTGCTTCTTGATTTCCAAACCTCCTTCGCCATGACTCCTGCTTTCTTCTGCGCATCGCTTTTCGCCATGACTCTGGCCTTGCTGATGAACGAGGAAATGGCAGAGGATTGATTGGTGGTAATTTCGGAGGTATTAGGGTTGGCGAGAGGAAGAAGATGGCTGCGGCTATGAATGGCAATAGGGTTCAATAAAAAGTAACTTACCTATCTTATACTGTATTTAACCCAAGAGTTATGCTGTTTCGTCTGCTCGAGATTCTTGGGAGACATGCGCACGCGCCACAGATGGTTGCTTTCATAGCCTCAAGATCTATGCCAATATATGCGCCTCTTCGTTGCCAGTGTGGGAGGGCCCACGCTGACGCACCTACTTACAGGTGCCACGCAACTGTTTGCTTGAAAAGACAAAAAGGCAGTATGACGTGCTATACCCGTCTACTTCTTTGACCAGACATGTCAGATTGGACTTGACAGAGCAAGTAAATAAATAAATACAAAAAATAATACTACAAGTGGCATATGGTTTTTCTCCACACTTTTCGTGCTCGGGGACTGTCGTGACTATCCTTGTGCTCGGGGACTGTCCAGACCATCATCGTGCTCGGGGACTGTCCAGACCACCATCGTGCTTGGGGACTGTCTAGACCACCATCATGCTCGGGGACTGTCCTGACCACTCTTATGCTAGGGGACTGCCCCGACCACTCTTCTAACATTTCTTGGAGACCGCTCTCCTTAGCTACATGTGATTTGTACTCACATACAGTTGAGAGACATTTATTTAGACCTTGCTACAAGGTTGATACCTCGCCTTCCAGCAAGCTCGGGGACTATATCGGTACGATGCACCTGCCGGTGCATCTCGTATTGCTTGTACGATGATTAGATTCTCAACTTCAGTGGGAATTCTTTTTAGACCCTGGCACCACATGCCTACGTCACCTACTACCAGGCTCGGGGACTAAGTGGGCACACTTCACCTTGCAGTGACTGTGCTTATTTTATCGACCCATATGGTCTGACTGTTGGCCATAACTACTATTGTACAAGGGTCACTTACATTTCTTTTCAGAAATACAAGTGGGCACACTTCATCAGGAAATAAATCTTTTTCTTTTTTCTTTAGAGCACCATGCATTCTTTGGACAACCGGAATCTTCGGCTATAATCGTGGTCTATTGCTTTCTGTTTTGACCAGAATACTGGCACATTCGCTTGGTCAATGTTTGAACCAGTTGGAGATGACATGAAGATAGATCGCATTGGCCGAAGGAGATCGAACGGCGTGTTGCAGCATAATACATGGTGCTTGGGGACTAGCTGTGGGGCTATTGACCCCTATACCCTAACAGCTAGGCTTGTGCTGGCCTAGACCAGGGGGTCTGGCCCGCTAGAAGACGACGCATGGCCTGGCCAATCTGTTCGGAGTCCCGCGCAAGGAATCAAGGCAGATTTGGAGATCAAGCAAGATCCTGGTCGGTTAGAATAGGAATCCTTATCCGGCCACCTATGACAGTTGTAACTGGTTAGGATTAGTTTCTAGATCTGTAACCCTGCCCCTCGGACTATATAAGGCGGGCAGGGGACCCCTCTAAAAAACATCTCTCATTGATATACAGTAATAAAATCAGACGCAGGACGTAGGTATTACGCCTTCACGGTGGCCAAACCTAGATAAAACCTTGTGTTTATCTTGCGTCACCATCTTGTTTGTAGCTTGCGCATCTGTCTGCCGATAATCTACTACCTTGGGCATACCCCTAGGTAGACTGCCAACCATATTTCGTCGACAGAGTGCGCACTCTTACATAGCGGGGCCCGACCTGAGTTGAGCTACTCGGCTTCGCGGTCGGAACGAGTTATTTGGCCAGCTAAGTGATAGGCATGCGTTCAATCTTGTCGAAAGGTCCAACAATGGTACGGTCCTTAATCGGCATAGACAAAATCATATGAGTCAACCTACCATAGACTCCATCCGGCCTCGATTTATATTACCCTATGGTTCTTTTCCACGATAGCAAATATAGCCAACCGTGCTTTGGTATCCACCAATATCTCGCAGGAGACAGGAAATCACCCGACTTTTACCGGTCTAAGCATGGCTAAGCATATATTCGACCCTGGACCAACATTGGGTTAAAGGTATATTCTTCACAGCATGGTGTTAAAGAAATAATAAGTGCATCACGTTTTACTGAGTATGTGCATATCTATTCTTGATCACTTAATCAATCACTTCAACAATTCCTTTACTCATAACTGCAGTTCTACTTATCCAAATATTATGATCTTGGACTTTCTGGAAAGCCTATCAAATTATCTACAACACTCTTTTACTACTCTTACTGTGATTCAAGAGCTATATAGGGCAAACAATTCATTCAATCAAATCTGTCCAGAAAATAAACCTTTCGGTCAGCAAACTTGTAATAGCTTGAACGCAAAAACCCTAAGTCCTATGACTGTGAAAATTTAACACAAGGTATATTAGTAAGTTATCTACAACTTTGTTATTAACAAGTTTTACAGCAGAGACCATTATCCATATGAAATCATCCATCCAATCAAAACTATACAAGCCGTCTTGTATTTGAATGATAAAGCGATAATTAGTTATTTTTATACAATCAATGGCTTCTAAGCCTTACCATTGACATCAACAGTTACTATGCATCATAAGAACCATAGCAAACATTATGCTTAATCACAATTCAATTATTTAAATACCTTTATTAATTTAATTAAATAATTAGGGTAAATAATAAACATATACTAAATGTACATCATAAATTCTCAGAAATTTACAGTGGCTTACTAGTGCTACCAATAAACTACTATAAAAGTTTCATGCCATTTTACAAAGTAAAACATCCTATGCAAAAATGACAGGGCATAAAGGCTTAAAATAATATAAATAGGAATCCCTAGTGAAAAGTGTCAAGAAATAGATTTTATATTTTTCTTAGCATCCACATGGTGCTAGGACAACCTCCAATAAATTTCATGAGTATTGGATTCATAAATAATTTATAAAAATTCACACAAGTATCACCTAATTATAAAAGGAAAATCTATAACTAAAAATCTATTCATCCACTGACCCTCAAATTTTTACCAAAGCTTATACTCATCAAGAAAAGCTCACCATATAAATTTTATAATTTGTGGAGCATAGGAACTATAGATATAATTTAAAAAAGTTTACATACATTTAAAAACACATTTCAAGTTTCATTTTAAATCTTCTAGAAACTCTACTACAAATGCTAATATTATATTTTTCATAAATACTACACTTCCTAAGGAACACTACAAAATTTGGTTCACAATATTTGGATCTCTATAGCTCCACTTCTCATTTTTCAAAGTTGTACATAAAATAGGAAATAAATGAACTATCCTAAAGCTCCACAGTCACTGTCAGCTGGGACCCGCTGTCAGTTGGCCCCACACGTCAGTGAAACGAAACAGGGCAGCGGCGCTGCGCAACCCTTGCGCGGCCAGAGCTCGTCGACGGCGAGCTTCACCAGCGACGGCAAGTGGACCTACGTGTTCTATAGAGTAATGCACGTCGAATCACCTAGGTGGTGGCAGTGAAGGTGTGGCGGAGCATACTGGTCGACGGCCATGGCGGCACGGCGGTGCTGCTCTGTGGTGTGCCGGTCATCACCGGCCACGGCGAAGCCAAGCGAGGCGTGCAACAGCGTCACGGTGACCGTGCGAACATATCTAGACGACCTAGGTGGCTTGAGGTGCTCCGACGAAGCATGGCAATGGCGGCAGCCATGGCGGAGCTCCAATAAGGTCATACCCGTGGTGGCGCAACGCGGAAAGCAGCTTACCAAAGGCACGGTTGTGGATGCTGCAATGCAGGAAAGGTAGAGCAGAGTGAGGCGGAGCTGTGAGTGCAACTGATTGGAGAATGGGGCGGCGGTGAGCGCGGGCGAACTCGGCGGAGCGGCTGTGACGGCGATGGCGAGCACAGTGAGCAAAGGAGCGTGAGGAGGTGAGTGAGAGCGAACGGCTGGCTTGGTGGTGACTTAAACGCGTTGCTGGTGGCTTGCTGGCCGTCGATGCCTGACGAGCGGGCCCGGCGCCAGCATACGGCTGCTAGATGGGGTGTGCGGCCAAGGCTGGTCACCACGCGGCAGGCAGCGCCTGTTGCCGGTCGGCCACGACGGCCGTTCGATTCAGTTATCAACGCTACGATAGACCGACTGACAACGCAATTTCAAAGCAATCAAACTGCAAATCCTTAGCTCCATAGTGCAAACAATCTAAATGAAACATGTAGACCTATGTACTAGCTCCAATTACTCTTAAAGAATCATGCGCTAATTCTCAACCGAAACTGAGTAATATCATCCCAAAATCGAGGTTGTCAAACTGTCAAGGTATCTCACTTAGAAAATTTTTGGCAAGTGTTGAAAACAGTGCATTGTGGAATTTTGTGAGCCTATTTTAGTCATGTTTGGAGCTAAACTAGCCTATGACCCAAAAATAAAAGTTGTTCCACTTATCAAATGCTACAACTTTGCTTTAGTGACCACATCCATGCAAGGTCTCTGTCATATAGTTCAAACTTGGTCAAACCCATTATATTCAAATGATGACTTGTACATGAACTATGACTTAGTGACCAATTTAGCCCTAACCATGAATACCAAAGTTGTTCATAATGATATTATAAACATGTTTAAGCTATTTGTAAGGTCACACAATCATTTTATGCATTGGTTACACATAAAGCTTTCTAGGTCAACATGCACAGCAGCACTTAAGTACTTGATCATACAAAATGATCTTCATGAACCATGTTCCCTTTGTCATGCTAAGTGTAGCTAAAATGTTTTAGTGACTAACATCAACCATCTACATGTATTCACTCATGAGCACATGCATAAATACAAAGAAACATAAAATAACAAGCATGTTTCATATGTTTCAATCACATGTTTCAAATGTAAGAGCTCAAATATGAATGCTTGATGCTCATGCTCATGCAATGCAAGTCAATTTATGCAAGGCTAACACCTAGGGTGTTATAGCCCCTCCCCTTATAAAAATCTTGTCCTAAGATTTGCAAGACCTACCATTTTTGGAAAAAGATGGGATAAACCTCTCGTAAATAGTCCTCTCGTTCCCACGTAGCATCTTGTTCATTGTGATTGTTCCACACCACCTTATAGAACTTAATGATCTTACTCCATGTTACTCTTTCCATCTCTTCTAACACTCGGATTGGCTTTTCTTCATAGGTCAAATCCGATTGAAGTTTTATGTTGGTGGGTGCAATAGCTTCTTCAGGTACACGAATACATTTCTTCAACTAAGAAACATGGAAGATATTGAATATTGCACTCATCTCTGGTGGAAGTTGTAACTTATAAGCGACATTCCCTTTTCATTCCATAATCTTGTATGGCCCTACATATCTAGGCGCAAGCTTCTTTTTCACTCCAAATCTCTTCACCCCTTTCATGGGTGATACTTTCAAGTACACATGGTCACCCACTTCAAAAGTCAGTGGTCTTCTTCTTTTATCAGCATAACTCTTTTGTCTGGATTGAGATGCCTTCATATGCTATTGGATAATACACACTTGCTCTTCAACTTCAGTTACAAAGTCGATACCAAAGTATCTTCTTTCACTGGGCTCAATCCAGTTCAATGAAGTTCTACATTTTTTGCCATAGAAGGCTTCAAACAGAGCCATCGTGATGCTTGCTTGATAACTATTCTTGTAGGAGAACTCAGCTAAAGGTAACCATTTCTCCCATGAACCTTTGGAAGATATAACACAAGCTCTTAACAAATCTTCTAAGATTTGGTTCACTCGCTCTGTCTGTCCTGAAGTTTGTGGATGGTATGCCAAACTTTTGATCAATTTAGTTCCCAAAGCCTGGTGCAAATGTTCCCAGAAATGAGCTATGAACTGTAGTCCTTGATCTGAGATTATGGTCATGGGTACTCCATGTAGTCTCACAATCTAAGAAACATATAGTTCGACGTATTTTACTATGTGATCCGTTGTGTTCACCGGTATAAAATGTGCTGACTTGGTGAGATGATCTATAATGACCCATATAGAATCATGACCTCGCTATGTTACTGGAAGGCCTATGATAAAGTCCATACTAATTTCTTCTCATTTCCAACCTAGAATAGACAACGACTAAAGTAATCCAGCAGATTTCATATGAATAGCTTTTACTCTACTGCAGTTATCGCACCTAGCGACATAGGCTGTGATCTCCTTCTTCATCTTAGTCCACCAAAAATGGGTTTTCAAATCTTGATACATCTTACTACTACCCAGATGGATAGATAACTTGGACGAATGATCTTCCTCTAGAATTTAGTTTCTAAGCTCACGGTCTTTCGGTACCACAAGTCGGTCCTCAAACCATAGCACACCCCTTTCGTCCAATCTGAAATGCTTGGTTTCTTGCTCTTGCATCTTTCTCTTGATGTGACTTATACCTACATCTATCTACTACAGCTCTATGATTTTGCTCTTAAGTGAACAACTGATAGTGATATTGTGCAGTACAACAGGATGTAACAAATTGAAGCCATCTTCCAACAATGCTTCCATAGTGTTGCAATGAGATTTCCGACTGAGTGCATCGGCTACAACATTGGCTTTACCCGGATGGTAGTGCACTTCCAAATTGTAGTCCTTAATCAGCTCTAGCCATCTTCATTATCTCATGTTCAGCTCTGGTTGGGTAAAGATATACTTGATACTTTTGTGGTCAGTATATATATGACATATATTGCCCAACAAATAATGTCTCCATATCTTTAATGCATGAACAACTGCTGCAAGTTCTAAATCATGTGTAGGGTAGTTGACTTCATGTTTTTTCACCTACCGAGAAGCATATGCAATAACTCTTCCTTCTTGCATGAGCACACACCCCAAACCTATACCTGATGCGTCACAAAATACATTAAAAGGCTTCTCAATGTCAGGTTGTGCTAAAATAGGAGCTGTAGTTAATAGAGTCCTGAGAGTGTGAAAAGCTGCTTCACACTCTGGTGTCCAACTGAACTTTTCTTCTTTCTAAAGTAGCCTAGTCATGGCCTTAGCTATTTTGGAGAAATCTGGAATGAAACGACGATAATAGCCTGCTAAGCCTAGAAAACTCCTAACTTCATGAACCAAAGTTGGGGCCTTCTAATCTATGACCTCTTGTACCTTCGATGGGTCTATAGAGATTCCATCTCTTGATAAGATATGACCTAAGAAAGGTACCTTACTCAACCAAAATTCACACTTGCTAAACTTTGCATATAGCTTATGCTCCCTCAACCTAGATAGAACAATCCTTAGATGCTCTATATGATCTGCCTCGTTCTCTGAATAAATCAATATATCATCGATAAACATGACCACAAACTTGTCAAGCTCGGGCATGAATACCGAATTCATCAGGTACATGAAGTAGGCAGGAGCATTTGTTAGTCCAAAAGACATAACCAAATACTCATATAAGCCTTACCTAGTGGAGAAAGCAGTTTTAGGTATATCCTCTGGCCTGATCTTTATTTGATGATAGTCAGATCTCAAGTCAATCTTGGAGAATACCTTTGCCTTCGCCAACTGATCGAACAAGATGTCAATGCAAGGCAACAGGTACTTGTTTTTAATGGTCACAGCATTGAGTGGTCTCTAATCCACACACAATCTCAAGGACTTATCCTTCTTCTTTACAAATAATGCTAGACAGCCCCATGGAGATGAACTAGGTTGAATGAGACCCTTGTCCAATAGATCCTGTAATTGAATCTTAAGTTCTGCTAACTCATTTGGTGGCATCCTATAAGGTCTTCTTAAGATAGGTGCAGTACCTGGCACTAATTCAATCTTAAATTCCACATCCCTATCAGGTGGTAAACCTGGTAACTGCTCTATAAATACATTCAAAAACTCACAAACCACTAGGATATCACAAAGGCTAGTGGTTTGGATAGCACAAGCTAAGTGTTGGAGTTCAAAATTTTGGGAGAGTGGTACTAGAAAAGCATTTCCTCCCTTGGGTTCTATCAACATAATAGTACGAGTGCTAGTGTCAATGAGAACACAATGATCCTTCATCCAATTCATGCCTAAAATTACACTTATGGACAACCCTGGCAATACTATCAAATCTGTTGTATACTCCCTCTCTAGTATAGAGATGAGCACATTTCTGACTATCTTATTTGTAGAAATAGTAGCCCCAGCTGAACTTATATTATAACCACCCTTGCTTACTTTAATGATTTTTTGATCATGTCTAGATGCAAATGCTTGACTCATAAATGAATGAGAAGCTCCTGAATCAAATAAAACAATAGCGGGATGCTTGTTGACAAAAAACATACCAGCCATGACAACTTCTCCTGCGGGCACTTCCTCAACAGCGGTATAGTGCACGTATCCTGGACATGCCCTTGAGTTCGCCTGCCTCTGATTGTTCTAATTCTGATTGGCATTCTTCTTTGGGTGGGGGCATTCCTTGGCCCCAATGACCTACTTGATTGCAGTTGTAGCAAGGTTGATTACTCCTAGGTCCTATAGAGTTTCCTTGACCACCATTTCCTTTAGGTAAGACAATAGTGAATGCCTTACGGAACACTTTCTGAGGCCTGCTGTTCTGAGCTTTTGGGGGTGGAGGCCTAAACTTGGGTGCAGGTGGGTGGAATGGTGGCCTAGCTGTGATAGGAGCTCTAGACTGTGAAGATCCGGAGGCACCTGCCTCAATTGCCCTCTTGTGACCCTTAGCTGTCGCATGCATGTTGTTATGGTTTTCCTGGGTCAGAGCATCACTAATAAACTCGTTATAGGTGGTGCACTTGGAATTGGCCACGGTCTTCATCAGTTTGGTGCCAAGACCCCGCTTGAAGCTCTCTATCTTCTCCTCAGTATCAACAAAACCTAGAGCATACTTGGACATGTTATTGAATGCATGCATATATTCTGTGAGGGTCTTTGTCCCTTGGGTGAGCCTCATAAATTCAGCTGCCTTCATGCACATTAGGCCTAGGGGAATGTGATGCCCCCGGAAGGCCAACTTGAACTGCTCCCATGTTACTCGCGCATTAGTAGGTAGAGAGGACAAGAAATGTGTCCACCAGATCCCTACTGGTCCCTACAACTGATGGGATGCATACTCAACCTTCAGGTGCCCGGTGACTCTTAGCAGACGGAACTTCTGCTCAATGGTGTTGAGCCACTCGTCTGCCTATAGTGGTTCCTCTGCCACCTTGAAGATAGGAGGCTTTGTATCCAAAAATTCCTTGAAGGTACTATGCTGATTAGGCTTGGGCCCTTGTTGCTGCGGGTGGCCACGAGCTATGTTCTGTGCAATGAGGCGCAAAGCTTCCTCCATAGTTCTTTGGCTTCCCAAGAATTGGGCAAAGAACTCCTGAGTAGACGGCGGTGGTGGTGGTGGTAAGTCACCGTCGTTGCCATCATGGCTGCTACTGGCTCCTGCACGGGTGTGAGTCATCTACGAAGTTGCAACAATAAGCAATTATTGGTTGATGTTAAGAGATTGCAGATGAATTTATAATCATGCCAAACTTAAATTACTGGAGACAATCTCAATTTCATACAATAAAAATAGAGGCATAATAATTCATTCTTGAAACATGACACCACCAATTTGATCACTTATTGGACTCATAGCACATTAACAGTCAAATCATGATCACTGATAAATTAACTAGAATTTGCATTAGCGTTTAACCAAACGTAGGATAGTCATGCAAATAAGAATATTACATGATAGTTCAATCACCAACACCAAATTCAAACTACAGGTCTATTACATAACCAGCGATGATACATCAAGCATTTCTACTAAGTACTAGGTGATCTAATCCTCATCATGATCACTATCGAGGTTAGAGATAGGATCATCTCCTTCCTCAGGCTCCACTTCTTCCTCATCCTCATCTTCATCTTCCTCCATATTAGGACCATCTTCTTCCCCATCAAGGATTGGGTTCAGCTGCTTGTTCAAATAATGCACCTCATGCTAAAGGTCCATCACTCGAAGCTGAGCTTATGCAAGCTACTGCCATAAGCCCCTTTCAACATGGTCCTGCGCGTTACTCATGTCGTGGTACCTATCTAGTTCTATCATTGCTACAGCAGCACGGTTGTTTGTTGCGTCTCGCTAGCGTATAGCTGTGGACGCCTCGGCACGGGCGGCCTCCAACTGCTCCCATAGTCCTGCAAGCAATGCTTGATCATCAGCTCTTGCTTCTTGGGCTGCTGCTCTCTATTGATCCACTTACTCCATTTGGGTATGGAGATGGCCCAAAGCTGCATAGGCTTGGTCAGATTCCCATCGGGCTTTACTTGCGGCTTTCTTTTGCTTGCGCACACACTTCTTGAGCTTATGCTATGCGGCTTCAGCTCTCATGAGCTTGTCCATGCAAGTGGTGTATGATTCTTGCCAGAAATCCCTGGTGTCCTAGCGTGTACAAAACATCTTTATCACCGCAAACATGGCACTCATAGCAGGACTAGAGCTATTTGCCCACTCATCCCGATCTCGGATCAATGCATTTTGGTTGCGTTGTTCCCATATTGCTATGGATGGATCCACCCAAGGAAACATACCCGTGGCACTGTCGGTAAGTGCATCCCCATGCTACTGACAGATCCGACTCAAAACCTCAAAGGCCACCACTTAGGCAGCCTCCCAAGGAGTTTCCCTTCTAATTCTGCCTTCCACTCCTGCCAGAAGGGTGCCTGTGTGTGGGCTGGTATAGTTAGCCACACCTCGTACCATGGTTGTCCCTCCAAGTACTCTTCATTCCAATGACAAAGGGGCGGTTCATGGTACCCCACAACATGCAAAACTCTCCACAGTAGAGTAGGCATTCCGAAAACCATCAGAAAATTCTCACATCCAACTGGTGCTGCCATCTGTACCATCAACATGTACAACTTTTTGTGAGATAAGGCCATAATGGATAAGAGTTACATAACCGAGTAAGAAATTTATAAGGGGAGGAACAATGTACTTAATTGAATGATGATTATCATGATGCATGCATGTTCCGTACGTCCTCACAAACTTAGGAAAAATTATTTCTAACGACATATACGGTGTCATACATACGTTCTCTCATATATAGCATAACTAGTCGAGCTACATGTTTCGTTGTTAGTGTACCTGCATAAGAGTTTCATTTCAGCCCAATCCCATAATAAAATATGCAGAATGTAGATCTAAATACTTCCATATATGTATACCCATACATATACTTCTATATCAAAGCTACCCGATAACAGTTTATACCCACCATTAAATACGCACCACATACACATGCAAGCATGCATACATAGTCATACCAAAGCTAACTCTCCCCAACCGCATGCTCACATCTTGCGGCCATGCCACTCATCAACTTACCTTGGCGTAGAGGCATTTGATCCATACATTACCATTCAAAAGAATAGCATCCATACAATAGCACGCCGTATGGATGATGAAATTAAAACCCCCATGTTAGTACTTAGATAGCCACCTATTAGTCCTTAATTTGGGCATAAGGAAAGTGATCACTGGCACACTTTAGATTTCAAATACCTATTTATATAGCTATTAGTTGCTAGAAATAGTTTTGGAAAACAAAAACTTTTGTTTTAAATACACATGTGACAATTAACATTGAACCTTGCTCTGATGCCAACTGTCGCAGAACCGACCAATTTATAAGAGTACAAGTACAATGGCAGCCTGCAAGCAGTCGCACTGTCATACTTGAACCCATATAAACCCGATAGTCCGTCGAGTACCACGACAGGTCTCGATAAACGATTCACAACAACCAAGATCGTACATGATTCAACTTACATGTCACATATTACATAAAGTTCACAAATACATTTCCCTCATCAGAGTATGAAACAGGGTTATTACAAACCAAGTTTGATAGATAAAAGTAGAAGTAAATTAAGTTTGAAAGTAGCATTTGCCAACATAGTTAATACAGTGCCAACATATGATCACAGACCACAAAAGCATGTAGAGGGATTAATAAAGAAGCCTACCCAAGGCCTACTCCTCATCCACAGCGGGATAGAAGCAACTCTTGCAATAACCATGATACACAATGCCATCTCCAACAATGGGAAATAAAACCCTGAGTATGAGAAGGTACTCAGCTAGACTTATCCGTCATAAACCAGAAATAAAATGACTCCAAGGATCATGCAAGGCTATATAAGTGGAGATAGCTTGACAACATTTTGCCTAAAAAGCGATTAACTCAGTTATATGGTTATAATTCTGTTATCAAGTTAATTATGACTATCCTTCTCCAAATTAGCAACTATGTTGTGCCAAACATGTGGTATATCATTTTAAGAGCATACAATAGTAACCATAGCAGGTATTGTAATTCTATGTTTATCCAAACCATCATATTCGATAATACAATTTCTACGAGGTTGGAGCTAGCCATGTGTCTCACTAACCGGGAGAGACGGCGATTCAAATCGATTTCAACTAGTTGGGAATTTATTCCTAACACAAACCTGGGTCTACCAGCCACGACAGCCTTAGGTCACCTTTGGTACAACTCAAGTACACAATTCGTGGGTTCGCCCAGCGCCGCACAATCAGGGACACCAAATGCCAGGACGTTCAGGCCCAGCCTACCCTTGGGCTCAGTCTAGCTCCCCACACATCCTTACTACCATCCAGAGTGTGCACTCTTATAGAGCGGGGCCTGGCCTAAGTTGAGCTACTCGGCTTCGCGATCGGAATGAGTTATCCGGCCCGCTAAGTGATAGGCATGCGTTCAATCTTGTCGAAAGGTCCAACAACGGTACGGTCCTTAATCAGCACAGGCAGAATCACATGAGTCAACCTACCATAGACTCCATCCATCCTTGATTTACATTACCCCAAGGTTCTTTTCCACGATAGCAAATATAGCCAACCGTGCTTTGGTATCCACCTATATCTCACAGGTGACAGGAAATCACCCGACTTCTACCGATCTAAGCATGGCTAAGCATATATTCGATCCTAGACCTACATAGGGTTAAAGGTATATTTCTGGACAAGGAAAATATATGCATCGAGGGGTTCCAATCAATTCTTATAACCTAATGCCTCAATCATAAAGGACTCGAGAAATATTTTGGAAAATACTGGGAGACTTAGAATGCTTCGGGGCGTGCCTTTCAGAAAGGAAGTGGGGCGGTGGTCAGGGCACTACAGAAGCTCTTCTAGGGTTTGCTCCTCACCTTTGGGAGCTACGGCTTGAGGAATCTCTTGCTGGTCCCTTTCCTCTCCTTCGTTGAACTCCAACAACGTTATCTCCTCTGTCGATCCTAGATGCATGAATATGGCATAAGATATTGCGAATGCATACATGTTGACAAGTATAGTATGATGATACATGAAGAATAGATTCTTGTAAGCATTCTTCACAGCATGGTGTTAAAGAAATAATAAGTGCATAACGTTTTACTGAGTATGTGCATATCTATTCTTGATCACTTAATCAACCACTTCAACAATTCCTTTACTACACCACAAAACAATAGCTACTTGTTTTACTCATAACTATAGTTCTACTTATCCAAATGCTGTGATCTTAGACCTTCTGGAAAGCTTATAAAATTATCTACAACTTTCTTTTAATACTCTTACTGTGATTCAAGAGCTATATAGGGCAAAGAATTCATTCAATCAAATCTATCCAGAAAGTAAACCTTTCAGACAACAAACTTGTAATAGCTTGAACTCAAAAACCCTAAGTCCTATGGCTGTGAAAATTTAACATAAGGTATATTAGTAAGTTATCTACAACTTTGTTATTAACAAGTTTTACAGCAGAGACCATTATCCATATGAAATCATCCACCCAATCAAAACTATACAAATAGTCTTGTATTGGAATGATAAAGCGATAATTAGTTAATTGTATACAATCAATGGCTTCTAAGCCTTACCATTGACATCAACAGTTACTATGCATCATAAGAACCATAGAAAGCATCATGCTTAATCACAATTCAATTATTTAAATGCCTTTATTAATTTAATTAAATAATTAGGGTAAATAATAAACATATACTAAATGTACATCATAAATTCTTAGAAATTTACAGTGGCTTACTAGTGGTACCAATAGACTACTATAAAATTTTCATGCCATTTTACAAAGTAAAACATCCTATGCAAAAATGACAGGGCATAAAGGCTTAAAATAGCATAAATAGGAATCCCTAGTCAAATTGTCAAGAAATAGATTTTATATTTTTCTTAGCATCCACATGGTACTAGGACAACCTCCAATAAATTTCATGAGTATTGGATTCATAAAAAATTTATAAAAATTCACACAAGGATCACCTAATTATAAAAGGAAAATCTATAACTCAAAATCTATTCATGCACGGACCCTCAAATTTTTACCAGAGTTTATACTCATCAAGAAAAGCTCACTATATAATTTTCATAATTTTTGGAGCACAGAAACTCTAGATATAATTTAAACAAGTTTACATACATTTAAAAACACATTTCAAGTTTCATTTTAAATCTTCTAGAAACTCTACTACAAATGCTAATATTATATTTTTCATAAATACTACACTTCCTAAGGAACACTACAAAATTTGGTTCACAATATTTGGATCTCCATAGCTCCACTTCTCATTTTTCAAAGTTGTACATAGAACAGGAAATAAATGAACTGTCCTAAAGCTCCACAGTCACTGTCAGCTAGGAGTCTGGGACCCGCTATCAGTTGGCCCCATGCGTCAATGAAACGAAACAGGGCAGGGGCGCTGCTCAACGCTTGCGTGGCCAGAGCTCGTCGACGGTGAGCTTCACCGGCGACGACAAGTGGACCTATGTGTTCTACAGAGCAATGCACGTCGAATGACCTAGGTGGTGGCAGTGAAGGTGTGGCGGAGCATGCTCATTGACGGCACGACATCGCTGCTCTACGGTGCGCCGGTCATCACCGGCCACGACAAAGCCAGGCGAGGCGCGCAACAACATCACGGTGACCGTGTGAACATATCTAGACTACCTAGGCGGCTTGAGGCACTCCGACGAAGCATGGCCACAGCGGCAGCCATGGCGGCGCTCCAGCAAGGTCCTACCCACGGTGGCACGACGTGAAAAGCAGCTTACCAAAGGCACGGTTGTGGACACTGCAATGCAGGAAAGGTAGAGCAGAGTGAGGCGGAGCTGTGAGTGCAACTGATTAGAGAATGGGGCGGCGGTGAGCGTGGGCGAACTCAGCGGAGCGGCTGTGATGGCGATGGTGAGTGCAGTGAGCAAAGGAGCGCGAGTGAGAGCGAACGGCCAGCTCGGTGGTGACTTAAACGCGTTGCTGGTGGCTTGCTGGCCGTCGATGCCTGACGAGCGGGCCTGGCGCCAGCGTACGACCGCCAGATGGGGCACGCGGCCATGGCTGATCACCATGTGGCGGGCAGCGCCTGTTGCCGGTCGGCCACGACGGCCATTCGATTCAGTCATCAACGCTACGATAGACCGACTGACTATACGATTTCAAAGCAATCAAACCGCAAATCCTTAGCTCCATAGTGCAAACAATCTAAATGAAACTTGTAGACCTATGTACCAGCTCCAATTACTCTTAAAGAATCATGCGCTAATTCTCAACCGAAACCGAGTAATATCATTCCAAAATCGAGGTTGTCAAACTGTTAGGGTATCTGACTTAGAAAATTTTTGCTAAGTGTTGAAAATAGTGCATTGAGGAATTTTGTGAGCCTATTTTAGTCATGTTTGGAGCTAAACTAGCCTATGACCCAAAAATAAAAGTTGTTCCACTTATCAAATGCTACAACTTTGCTTTAGTTACCACATCCATGCAAGGTCTCTGTCATATAGTTCAAACTTGGTCAAACCCATTACATTCAAATGATGACTTGTACATGAACTATGACTTAGTGACTAATTTAGCCCTAACCATGAATACCAAAGTTGTTCATAATGATATTATAAACATGTTTAAGCTATTTGTAAGGTCACACAATCATTTCATGCATTGGTTACACATAAAGCTTTCTAGGTCAACATGCACAGCATCACTTAAGTACTTGATCATACAAAATGATCTTCATGAACCATGTTCCCTTTGTCATGCTAAGTGTAGCTAAAATGTTTTAGTGACTAACATCAACCATCTACATGTATTCACTCATGATCACATGCATAAATACAAACAAACATAAAATAACAAGCATGTTTCATATGTTTCAATCACATGTTTCAAATGTAAGAGCTCAAATATGAATGCTTGATGCTCATGCTCATGTAATGCAAGTCAATTTATGCAAGGCTAACACCTAGGGTGTTACATCCATCACCCCAAGCCAAAGGCTCATGGGTACGAAACGACCTCCCCAATGCAAAGCGCTTGACCTCTGCGAAGACCTGGGCAGTTCACAGACCACCAAACCTACACATAGCCTTTGTTGGTCATTGGCCGTTGTCAGCCAACAGCCTTCATCAGTCGATGGCCTTCATCATCTATCAGTAGACTTCATCTATAAATGGTTCTTAGTAGCCTTGGGCCCTGTTCGCTTGAGCTACTTTTTAGTCATGGAACAATGTTTTTCTCTCACAATATTTCAGCATAAGCATCAGCATAAGTCCAATTTCAGCATAAGCGAATAGGGCCTTCATCACTTATTGGTATTCGTCATTAAATAGCCTTTGTTGATCAGTGACCTTCGCCAGTCACTGGCTTCGCCTTCATCAATTAGTGGGCTTTATCAGTTATTGGCCTTCGTTAGTCAGTGGTCTTGGTTAATTATTTGCCTTCATCAGTCAATACTCTCCATCAATCAACGATTCTCATCAAATATTCAACCTTCGTCAAATATCTCTATGGTCCTCTATCAATCAGCGATTTTCATCAGTCAATAGCCTTCGTCTGTCAGTGGCCTTTGTCAGTTATTGGCTTTCATCATTAATCAATGGCCTTCACCTATCATTGGTTCCCAGTAGCCTTCGTCATTCAATGGCCATTGTTAGTTATTGGCTTTCATCATTTGTCAGTCACCTTCACCTATCATTGGTTCTCAGTAGCCTTTGTCATTAAGTGGTCTTCATCAGTTATTGGCTTTCATCATTTGTCAGTGGGCTTCATCTATAATTGGCTATCATCAGTTGCCAGCCTTCGTCAGTTATTGGCATTTGAATTCAGCGGCCTTCATCAGTTAGTGGCTTTTGTCAGTTAGTTGATTTTCATCAAGTCAACAGCCTTTGTCATTTATTGGCCTTCGTCAATCAACAACTTTCATCAGTCAATGACCTTCATCTATATTTGTTTATCATCAGACAATAGGCGTCATCATTCAGCAGCCTTTGTCTATTGGGCAGCCTTCATTATTCAGCAGCCTCTGTCAGTTGGCAGCCTTTATCATTCAGCTGCCTTCGTCTATCAGTAGCCTTCATCATTTAGCAGCCTTCGTCAGCTTGCAACCTTCGTCATTCAGTAGCCTACATCTATTAGTAGCCTTCGTTATTCCGTAGCCTTCGTTAGTTGGCAGCCTTCGTCATTCAGTAGCCTTCGTCTATCACTAGCATTCGTCAATTAGCAGCCTTTGTCTATCAGTAGCCTTCTAGTTAGTAGCCCCCATCAACAATCAACCTTCAGTAGCCACCAAACTTTTAAACCATCTAACACTAACACTTTTCTCCTTTTTGCAGGTTGTATTGTTTAATTCTTCTTTCTTAGTGTTTTATAATATGCATCAACCCAATGCTATTTGAGTTAACCATCGCAAGAAACTAACAATGCAGGTTACCAAATGTCTGCATTCACTAGCTCATTCGAGGGCATTATTTCTTATGTGCAGTGCTTATCCCTTGTTCAAGCATAACTACCATTTTGGCAGGGTGCATGATATGTTTACCCTTTTAATATTTTCATGCAAATGCACTTACTTGCATCAACACATACATACATGCATTATATAAATGCATTACACCGTGGTAACCTGACAAAGACCTGTCCATGATAAGGCATCGGGGCCGTCACTCTCAAAAGCTTCAAAATGCTTTACCCGACAAAGACCTGTCTATAGTCAGGCATTGGGACCTTTGCTCTTTCAAAAGATTCAAAAAACCCTTCACTCCTTGCATATTGTATGAAATGGCTAACCATCTTTTGTAGCAAATAGAAAGCCCGTGTCTTTTTGAAGCATCAAAAAACTTGCCAAGCAAGTTGATATTCGATGAAGTTACAACGCTTAAACCTAAGTCATTGAAAAATGCACCATATCAACTCAAGCGCATTTTTAGCGACTTCTACAACATTTGGCTCATGGCGTCGGCATCTACATCGGCTTCGCCTTCGCCTTCACCAAGGTCTTCGGCATGAAGGGCTTCACCATCATCTCCAGCAAAACACATTTATTTTCAAGAGGGCCTTCACCAGCATTTTAGGAGGGCCTTTGACAAAACCATGATGACTGGCCTCCACCAACACGTTGGCATGAGGGGGCTTCGCCGACACCTTCGGCGTCTACACCAACATCGCCTCTGCCAAACACCTTTTGTAGGAGGGCCTTCACAAACATCGTCAACGAACCTCTACGACTGGCCTGCACCAACACTTTGGCAAGAGGAGCTTCGCCATCATCTTCACCCACTACAATGGCTAGAGTGCCAAGATCGACACCTTCGACATCAACACCTATGATGATTTGTCTCTGTCGCCGAACTCGAGGGGCTATGTCAACTCCTATGGCACCAATGTCTACTACACCTTTGTCAACCACTCTGGCTCGAGGGGCTCACCGACAACTTTGGTCTAGACATCTACTTCCACTACTATGACTATGTTGACTACACCAAGTGTGGCTAAGGATTCAATCATGAGCGCCAGCCAAGAGGGGCTAGGGGAGTGCACCGGAGGACCAGCCACTCCAGAGCGTGAAGTCTTGCCCGACGCTCATGAGCGAAGATTTGAAGGCCATAGAGACAAAGACCTCGACATCAAGAAGACCTAGAGATGAAGACCTCCGTGCCAAGAAGGCCTTAGAGATGAAGGCCTCCAGACCAAGAAGACCCGGAGATGAAGACCTCTTTGCTAAGAAGACCCAAAGACGAAGACCTCCATGCCAAGAAGAACCAGAGACAAAGGCTCACGCATCAAGAAGGCCTTGGAGGCACACCTGCGTGCCTAGAAGATACCAGAGCCAAAGGCCTCAGGGACGAAGACATGCGCATCAAGAAGGTCCTAGAGATGAAGACTTGAGCACTGAGCGAAGCCAATGAAACATGTTACAGAAGCAGTAGAAGGAGCCGAGGGCCAAAGATGAAGAAATCTGGAAGATCAAGGCACCTGGAGCTAAAAGCCTCTGGAATTAGAGCATGTATAGGTAAGAGTTGTGCGCGTGCTCTTTTCTCTATGCCCTTTTTTCCCACAGGGTTTTTGGGATGGAGTTTTTAGCAGGGAGCACACGGACATGTTGCGAAGGGTGATCCTCGCAACCAAGATTTGAGTTGTATTGTGCCTCTTCTTGTATGAACATATACTAGGTCAAGTAGTACCGACCGTAACCTAGTAGCTGAGGGGCTACTATTGGGGGAGCCCATATAGAATATGGGCCAACTCCCCCTTGAAGAGTCCCAATAGAATTTAGTGTAGTAGCTTAGATTAGTAGGAGGCCACGATGAAAATCAGAGGCCGAAGCATTACAAAGATGAGTCAGAGGCCAAGGTTGAAAAGTCAGAGGCCGAAGCGCTACGGAGATAAGTCAGAGGCCAAGGCTGAAAAGTCAGAGGTTGAAGCGCTATGAAGATGAGTCAGAGGCCGAGGCTAAAAAGTCAGAGGCTGAAGCTCTACGAAGATCAGTCAGATGCCGTGATGAAAAGTCAGAGGCCGAAGCGCTACGATGATCAGTAAGAGGCCATAATGAAAAGTCTGAGGCCGAACCACTACGAAGATCAGTCGAACGCTGTGGTGAAAAGTCAGAAGCTGAGGCTCTATGAAGATCAGTCGAAGGCCGTGGCGAAAAGTCGGAGGCCGAGGCACTGTGAAGATCTGTCAAAGATCGTGGTGCAAGATCAGAGGCCAAGACACTATGAGGATTAGTTAGAGGTCGTGGTGCGAAATCAGAGGCCGGGGCACTATGAAGATTAGTTAGAGGCTGTGGTGCGACAAATAATGGGCTGAAAGCCCACGCTCGATAGCGGCCCATCAACAAAGACGGTAGCAAAAGAAAAAGACTCTAGTGCCCGGGAGCCATTAGCACAGTATATAGGAATATACCGGAATATGCTTTAGTTGCCCTAGGTGCATTTTTGTACTCGACAAATGATGTAACCGTACCCTATAAAAGGGGAAGTCAGTCATCCTAGGGAGGAGGATGGCCTGTAATTCGAAACCCTAATTATTGTCTCGGTAATTGTGTGTGAACTCCATTTTTGTACCGGTGCCTCCGCGGGTCGAAGGCCTCCGCCCCAGAGCGTAGCTTTCGACCCCGAGTGTCGAGCAGCAGCGATCTCGCCCCTCTCTCACTCTCACTCTCTCTGTCCGGATCCCAATTTCTCAACATTGATGTACATCATGTCGTGCAAAAGGATGTTGAATATGGACGTGCCGCGGCCGCTGCGGTGCACGGAAATTAAAAGGTCTGCCTTTCAGGTGTAACGACGACCTCAGATGCAAATGCCACCCGGCCGGCCCGACAAAAAGCAGACCGAATCACCGTGCAGCATATCCACATCTGATTAGTATGAAATTCTGAATGATGATGAGGTAGCCGTGATTGCAACGGGTCAGCTGCAGGTGACGGCGGGATGAGCTGAGCTCGCAGCTCGCTCGACTCAACATGCCCGCATGCATGCTAGCTGTACATTTCCCTTTCATGTCATGTCATCTATTCAAGTGCATCTGCTTTTCCACACAGATAGTATGCTGCTTTATTTTCAAATTACAGGCAATGCAAAAGGTGGTGTTTTACTGGAATAATCCATCCACAGAGATACGATATCTTGATCGCCAAAATTCTGCAGATTCATGATCGAGAGACAACGTAACCATGTGTCGTCCATTTATGTTGCCGTGCAAGTGCAGTTAACACCACCTGACCTGACGTCGGACGATATGTTTGTTAAAGTCATTATGTAATATATATATATATATATATATATATATATATATATATATATATATATATAGAACTACTACCATGTAGCTGGCTATAAAATAACTTATTCTGTAGCCAATATGAGTTACGATAATTACTATATTAATTTACGAGATTATAGTAACTTTTTACTAAGTGGTTTACTATAACGTTATGTAAATATCCCCATGTGTTATAATAACCCAACTATCGTAAATATGTATTGACATTATCGCAAATTAGTATATAAAATTATCGTAAATGGAGGTGGCTACAGAATAACTTATTTTGTAGCTGGCTACTGAATATATATATATATATCTGTGTGTGTGTGTGTTAGAAAACGATAGGCAATATAAACGACGAAGAATAGTAGATCAAACATAGGGGACACGAGATTTTAACATGGAAAACCTTTCCAATGAAGAAGGAAAAAAACTACGGGCACCAATCAGCAAATTTTCACTATATCAGGTAAGGTTACAAACGTCGGGGATTTATAACTTTTCTTATCCCAAGACGACGGCTTACAGGAGGTATATTTAGAGATGGAAAACCCTAATAGGTGACGACGGCCCAAGCCTCCCGGTGACGGGCCTCGCTCCGCTCCGGCAGAAGTTAGCATTTATCTTGTACATAACTGAATTTGGATCATAACTCAACAAACTCCACCTTGAGACAAATTCCTTCTTGTAGGATAAAACGAACCTTCACCCTGAAATAACAAAGAAATACTTCTGGTGCCAAATAGCCTCTTGGGCTAAACAGTTATACCAACTAAGCTTGAGCAAAGCTCAAACTTAGCAACAGGAACTGGCTTTGTCAACATATCAGCAGGATTATCATGTGTGCTTATCTTACATACCTTTAACTTACCTTGCGCGACAACATCACGAACATAATGGTATTTGACATTAATGTGCTTCATTCTCTCATGCAACATCTGATCTTTAGTGAGACATATAGCACTTTGACTGTCACAAAATAAATTAATGCAAGAATCATCTCCACAAAGCTCAGCAAACAAACCTTTCAACCAAACTGATTCTTTACATGCTTCAGGAACAACCATCTATTCTGCTTCAGTGGTAGACAGGGCAACAGCGGGCTGCAATGTTGCCCTCCAACTCGTAGAACAACCACCAATAGTGAATACATAACTTGTGAGAGATCTCCTCTTATCCAAATTGGCAGCAAAATCCGAATCCATGTAGCTAGTGAGTCCCTTATCAGTCTTGTCAAACTTCAAAGAAACATTTGTTGTGCCACGAAGGTACCTGAAAATCCACTGAACAACCTTCCAATGTTCTTTACCAGGATTAGCCATGTATCTACTAACCAAACTCATAACATATGATAAATCAGAACAAGAGCAAACCATGGCATACATCAAAGAACCAACAACACTAGAATATGAAACTCTTGACATGTACTCAAAATCCTCATCCGTACTAGCACATTGTAAAGCTGATAATTTAAAATGAGGAGCAATAGGAGTACTAACAGACTTTGCATCATGCATGTTGAAATGATGAACTTTCTTAATGTAACTTTGCTGAGTAAGAAATAACAAACCAGAATTTCTATCTCTTGTAATCTCCATACCTAGAATTTTCTTAGCAGCACTAAGATCCTTCATCTCAAACTCACTACTCAACAGTTTCTTCAATGTAGTGATTTCTTTCTTACTCTTGGCAACAATCAACATATCATCAACATATAACAAGTATATAGGTGATCCATCAAGAAATTTATTGTACACACAACTATCAAATTCAGACCTCTTAAAACCATGTGACATCATAAAAGAATCAAACATTTTATACCATTGACGAGGAGACTGTTTCAAACCATATAAGGACCTCTTTAATTTGCAAATATGACCCTCCTTACTAGGTACTATGAACCCTTCTGGCTGGTCCATGTATTTCTCCTCCTCGAGCTCTCCATGTAGAAACGCAGTCTTTACATCTAACTGCTCAAGCTCAAGATCTTGCATAGCAACAATACCGAAAAATGTATGAATTGAACTATGCTTTACAACTTGAGAGAACACATCATTATAATCAACTCTAGGAATCTGGCTGAAACCTTTTGCTACTAACCTTGCCTTAAATCTTGGAGGCTCACTAGGAGATAAACCCTCCTTTCTCTTAAAGATCCATTTACAACGAACGGCCTTCTTTTGTTTGGGCAAGTGCACAACATCCCATGTGCCATTTTTGTCGAGTGACTGCATCTCTTCTTGCATAGCGGAAATCCACTTCTTGCGGTCACCAGAAACAACAGCTTCAGTGTACATAGCTGGCTCATGAATGTTCTCCACCTATTCAGCATAACTAAAATCATAATGAACCATATCACATTCCTCAATTAAACATGGATGAGGTCCACAATTCCTCTTTGTTCTGCGATCTGCGATAGACTGATTTTAAGGCTGCAAAATAGGAGGTGAGTGCTGAACAATATCATGAACATTGTTATCAACAATTTTAGTTTCCTGGTCATCTACGTGCTCCACCTGCACGCTAACAAGTTGTTGCTCCTCATCAGAACCAACTGGAGAAACATCTGTGGACAAGCTATCATTAAACATAATAGATTCATTGAAAACAACGCTCCTACGCATGAAAGTCCTTTTAGTTTCAGGATTCCATAACTTATATCCTTTAGCTCTAGAACCATAACCAAGAAACAGACATTTAATGGCTCTAGGTTCTAGCTTTCTATTATCAACTTGAGCATAAGCAGTGCAACCGAAAACTCTCAACTGTGAATAATCAGCAGGCATACCAGACCATACCTCAATGGAAGTTTTTTTACTAAGTGGGATAGAAGGTGACTGGTTGATCAAGTAACAGGCGGTGTTAGCATCCTCAGCTCAAAAACGCCTGTTCATACGAGCATTGGACAGCATGCAATGAGCCCTCGAGGTGATGGTTCGGTTTATGTGCTCAGCCACACCATTTTGCTGAGGAGTGTACGGGATGGTGTGGTGCCTGACAATGCCTTCTTCCCTGCAGTAATCATTAAAAGCATCTGAACAGATTTCACCGTCATTGTCAGTATGATGTAATTTTATCTTCTTTTTAGTTTGCCTTTCTATCATAAATTTCTACTCTTTAAAAGCAGCAAAAGTATCATCTTTATTTTTTAGAAAATAAGGCCCCACTTTTCTAGAGTAATCATCAATAATGGTAAGCATGTAACGAGCACCACCATAAGAAGGCTTACGAGACGGCTCCCACAAATCAGCATATACATAATCAAGTGTACCTTTGGTGATATGAACAGATGCATTGAATTTTACCCTATTGTGCTTCCTAAAAACATAGTGCTCATAGAACTTTATCTTACCCACAGTGCAACCATCCAGCAGGTCTATCTTGATCAATTCTGCCATACCAAGTTCACTCATATGCCTAAGACACATATGCCAGAGATTAGTTTTACTTGGTTCATCATTAGAAACAGTAGTAGTAGTGATGAAACCATGTAAAGTACTTCCTCTAAGAACATATAACTTTGCATAATTCATATCACCTATCATATGAATGAGAGAGCCTTTTGATACCTTACACACTCCACCTAAACTAGAGTGTTTGTACCCCTTGGCATCAAGTGTGCTGTGGGAGATGAGATTTCTGGCCATCCCTGGTATGGATCTCACATCTTTCAGTGTGCGTATCATGCCATCATGCATCTTGATCTGAACGGAGCCAAAGCCCACGATCTCATGTGGCTTGTTATCTCCCATACGCACGACATCTCTATTCTGCACAGACTCGTAAGGACTGAACCAATCTCTATTAGAGCATATATGAAACGAGCACGCAGAATCAAGTATCCATTCATCACGACCAACAACACAACCAACAAAAACAACAAGAACATCTCCTGAATTAGAATTATCAACAATGGAGACAATAGAGGCCTTACCATCACCATCGGATTTGTTTTTCGGTTTATACATACCGTTTCTTTTCTCCTCATTCTGCAGCTTCCAACAATCCTCAATGACATGAGTATCTTTCTTACAATACCTGCAGAACTTATCCCTGCCTCTGGACTTCGAATGACGTTTACCGTTCTTGCTCTTGTCTCGATTATTGTTGTTGTTGTAGGTTTTCTGCTCAGGCCTGCCTCTAACCTGCAACACTTCACCCTTGGAGGACGACATGTCAGACTGGACCATACCTTTCATCTTCTCCCTCGACTGGAGGGCCTCATATACTTCCACAAGGGTTAGTTCATCATGGCTTAATAGTATGGTATCTCAGAAATTTGCAAACAAAGTAGGTAGTGAGCATAATAGTAGAAGAGCTAAATCTTCATCATCATATTTTACCTCCATCGACACTAGGTTGGCAACGATCTCCTTAAAGATCAATAAGTGGTTCATCATCGAACCACCTTCTTGTAGCTTGTGCGTGAACAACTTTGTCTTCACGTGCATCTTACTGGTTAGATCCTTGGACATGCAAATCGATTCTAGCTTGAGCCAAAATTCTACGGCAGTTTTCTCCTGTAGCACTTCTTGCAAATATCATTATGTAGATGAAGTTGAATCAGAGACAGAGCCTTACGATCCTTCCACTTCTCTTCAGTGGTCCACGACTTCTTCCCTTTACCTACGAAACCATCCAATGCCTCATCAAGATCCAAAGATTGTGCTAGAATCGCCCGTATCTTGACTTGCCACAGCGCAAATCTCATCTTGTAATCCAGCAGCGGTAGATCAAACTTCATCGATGCCATCATGAAACCCTAATGTGAAACCAAGCTCTGGTACCACTTGTTAGAAAATGGTAGGCAATATAAACAACGAAGAACAGTAGATCAAACATAGGGGACACGAGATTTTAATGTGGAAAACCCTTCCAAGGAAGAAGGGAAAAAACCATGGGCACCAGCCAACAAATCTTCACTATATCGGGTGAGTTTACAAATGTCGGGGATTTACAACTTTTCTTATCCCAAGACGACGGCTTATAGGAGGTATATATAGAGATGTAAAACACTAATAGATGGAAAACGTCGGCCCAAGCCTCCTGGCGACGAGCCTCGCTTCGCTTTGGCAGAAGTTAGCCTTTATCTTGTACATAACTGAATTTGGGTCACAACTCAACAAACTCCACCTTGAGACAAATTCCCTCTTGTAGCATAAAACGAACCTTCACCCTGAAACAACCAATAAATACTTCCGGTGCCAAATAGCCTCTCGGGCTAAACAGTTATACCAACTAAGCTTGAGCAAAGCTCAAACTTAGCAATAGGAACTAACTTTGTCAACATATTAGCAGGATTATAATGTGTGCTTATCTTGCCTACCTTTAGCTTACCATGCGCGACAACATCGCGAACATAATGGTATTTGACATCAATGTGCTTCGTTCTCTCATGGAACATCTGATCTTTAGTGAGACATTAGCACTTTGACTGTCACAAAATAAATTAATGCAAGAATCATCTCCACAAGCCTCTCGGCGACGGGCCTCGCTTTGCTCTAGCAGAAGTTAGCCTTTATCTTGTACATAACTGAATTTGGATCAGAACTCAACAATATCCACATCTGATGAGTGATATGCATGATGATGAGCTAGCTGAGATTGCAATGGGTCAGCCACAGATGACGGCAGGATTGGACCTCGCTCGACATGCCGACATGCTTTGTACGTAGTTGTTCCCTTTCATGTCATATATATGCAAATGCATCTACTTTTCCACATAGATATATGCTTTGTTTTGAAACTAAATGCAAAAGGTCATGTTTTACTGGAATGATTATCCATCCACAAAGATATGAAATGTATATCTCATTTATTAACCAAGGCTTACTGGGTGGAACCCTGCGTCGTCTGTAGGGCAACCAGGGGGTGGAGGGGGGGGGGGGCTCGTCTATTGTTGCCTAGGGCTTTGTCCAAGGCACCCCTCCCTCTTCTCGATGAGCGACGGTGTCGGCCCGCAGCGGTGCTAAAAAAGGTAGCTTTCCCCTCCCACCCCTTTCACTGCTCTTCACCAAGCTTTGCTCGGCTCTGTTGGCGGCCGGTGGCGTTGGGCAGTGAGGCTCCAGATCCTCACACGTCCACGCTAGATTTGGTGTCTAGCCTCAGGATCTGATGCTCCTCCTTGTAGGGGAGCATGACGGGACACGAAGTTGGGAAGCCGCTCCCCCTTCACCTACTGCAATTGCTCCTGGTACGCCGGATGGTTGAGGGGTGCCACCTACACTTCGAGCCATCTGGAGCTAGAGGCGTAGCCGGATCCATGCATGCTACCACATGCCCCATAGGCACAACCATTGCCAAGGCATCTTGCTTATCAATGGATCAGGGGATAGGCGTGAGGACGAGGCCTCATCCATAGCTCGGGACCTCCTTCAACACACAAAGCCTTCCTGCATACCTATCAAATGTGGACCCTACATTCAGGGGCTAGGTTGGGAGCGCCCCAACCCCTCGGGTTCATGCATCTGGTGCTCTTCCCCACGTTTGCTGTAGCCGTCATTCTTGGTCCGAACGAGCATGTGGATCTAGGGGTGGGGTCCAACCCTTGCGTGTCTACGGGAGGCTTGGGTGGGGCCTAAAACGGTGGTGGTTCTAGGCGAAAGACTTACATAGCTCCTACACAGCACTGGCGATGACGACACCCTTGGGCGTCAAGTCCCTCTTTGCAACATCATTGAAGAATCACTCATCTGCTCTAGCGCTTTGGCCACTATGGCATGTTGTGGTCATCCCGTCGGGCCATCACCGCCGTTCGAGTCCTTGCCACATCATCGGTCCATGTTGGACTTCCTTGTTTGACTGTGTGTGCTTCGTATCCATCCTTGCAATGGATGCCTACCATAGCATCGCTTGGGTCATCTTGGCAGATGTCTTGCTGTCATCATTCAGCTTTCGGTCTTCGCGGATGCTTTGTTGCTGAGATCACGTTATGTGTGCCAAATGGGGGACTTTATGTGTGCCAAAAGATCAAGGAGATCTTGGAATTCTGAACCTTGAATTACAAAATGAATGCTTGTTAAGCAAATGGTTGTTCAAACTTAGAAATGAGGATGGTGTTTGGCAAGAACTTCTTAGGAAGAAGAACTTGAAAGACAAAACTATTGGTGAAGCGCAAGGCCGACAGCTAATACAAACGGGGGCTTGCATAAGGCCGGGCTGTCGATAGATCTTCACGGTCGGGTAGGCGTGCCAGGTAGGGGCTTGCGTGTAGTTTCCCTATCGAACAAGATGATTTTTCCATAGGCTCTTCATCCCTCCCGCAGCCTAGATAGATCTTCACGGTCAGGTCAATCTCATGGATCATCAATGCTGATGGAGTTGGAGAGCTCCTTGAGCCGACACAGATCGATTCTATGCCGATCGGCCCCGCACCTGCGATAGCAGATTTGATCTTGGAGCCACCTCCGAGGTTGCCTTCATCGATGACTTGCCGCTCGCTTCCTCGCTACTAGAGGAGGAAGATTAACAATGATGATCTAATCACGTCTATCGATCGGGTTGGTCTAAAGCTTGCCAATTTCCTCTCCATCGCTGAATTGGCTCTGGTCACTCTAGTCTAGCGCCGACCACCCACCAATCTAGATCAGTTGAAGGCTGCTCAGAAGACTCTAAGAGTTGCAGCTCTGCCGGTTGGGCTCGCCAACACCACTGTCACCTTCCGAAATGCCCTAAGGGGCAAATTTGTCGACTAGGTGGGAGACATCCATCCTCTCGCCGACTAGATCATCGACTAGCCTCCGCCGGCCGTCAACATCCTCCACATCGACCAACGCTCTGGAGCGTCCCTCCAGACCATCTCGGAGGAGAATCCAGACTTTGAGTCCCAAGGCTCTACGGAGACCCTCGCCGAAACCTTCACAGAGCAACTTCTTGTCCCTCCTTTCTAGGGTGGCGCGATCTTCAACGTCAGCATCGACAGGCCCCCTTGGAACAGTGAGACCGAGGAGGAACGCGCCGCTCATGAGAACCAGAATGTCTATCGCGCACAACGCCGAGCAAACAAGAATCAAGAATGCCCTTGCGATGGCAGAGCAGCAGCTCTACTCAAAAGGAAGGCCAGTCCAGCGCAACCTCGACGACGAGTTTCTCTGCGTTGACGGCCACGATGTCTACAAGACTCCAAGAACCAACCTAGACATGGCCGCTAATGAGCTCGCCTAGCTCCCGCAGACACCTGAGGTCGCCAAGGTCGCCGCAATGCTTAAAGCGGCGCATTGTCAGGTCAATGAGATCCGCCAGGAACAGAGACCTTCATACTCCACAACTTCGATTTGCTAATCAGTCACCACAAGATCCGATCGCCGCCCAAGTCGCTTCACTGACCAGCTTCATGATGATAGGCAACCCCTCCAGAGTGGAGCTAGGGGCAACCATCTTGAACATCACCGCCAACCCGACTAGGAGGTCAACTAGGATGTCCAAGTGCACCTCAACAATCGTCGAGATGCATGATGATGCATCGACAAATGCCGCTTCGGTCACCATGAAAACAAAGTACACCACCGCCGGGAGTACGAGCAAGAGTATGGTAACCCGGACTTAGCTCTCGAGCTGCTCACTGACGGCACTGCTGTAGACAATGATTCCGACAACCTCGAGAAGCCCACAGCATTCACAAGGGCACTCCGAACACTTCAGTGGCCTCGTGGTTTCAAAATCTCTAGGGTCGAGCCCTATGAAGGAAGGATGAACCCAACATAGTGGCTATAGGCTTACGCCACTACTGTCCATGTTGCCGGAGGAGACACCAGTGTCATGGCGAACTATCTTGCTGTCATGCTCACACCAGCCGCCATGAGCTGGTTTATAAGCCTTGCCCCGGACTCCATCGGATCCTGGGAAGAGCTGAAAAAAGTCTTCACCGACAATTACATGTCTACGTGTACTCGGCCGGGCACCAAGCATGATCTGAACCGCATCAACCAAAAGCCATCCGAGCTCCTCCATAGCTACATCCGATGCTTTTCTAAGATGAGGAATTCTATTCCAAACATCACAGAAGCCGAGGTCACCACCGCCTTCATCCGAGGACTCCATTACCGCAAGCTTTGCTCCAAGTTCAACCACAAGCCACTCACTGGGATTGGCGAGATGATCACAACCACCAACTAGTACGCCGACACCGAGGAAGCCGAGGTGCGCTTCAATGAGGATGTGGGCACTCATCGCCCAACATGTCGCTATGACGACCGCTCTAACGACCGACGCCACAATGATCACCGCTTCGACGACCGCAGTTACCATCATGATAGTGGTCGTGATCGGCCAGAAGGGCCCAAGTCTGGTCAAAATCACCACCGCTAGCTAGACCACATCGTCGCTGCCATCAATGAACCTCACGCCAAGTGCAACTATGATGAGCAGCACAAAAAGATCTTTGACGGCCCGTGCCGTCTCCATAAGAACGCCAAGCACAAGATGAAGAACTACCTCGGTTTAGCTAAGGAGTTCCAAGACAAAAAGCTAGACGACGACACCAACGACAGAGCTGGAGGTCGCCGACCACCTAGGGCAATAACAATGCCTTCCAAGACCACGACAAGGTGGTCGCCACCATCTTTGGGGGCCTCGCCTCTACCAAGAGCAGAAGAGAACAGAAGCTCGCCGCACGGCGGGTGCTCCCCATCACTGCAGAAGACGCTGCCACTAAACCCAACTATCGCCCATGGTCCGAGGTCCCCATCACATTCAGTAGGGTCGACCAGTGGGCGGACATTCCCTACACAGAATGTTTCCCCCTCGTCCTTGACTCAACCATCTAGAAAGTACTTTTTAGAAAAGTGCTCGTCGATGGTGGGAGCGCTCTGAATCTCCTTTTCGCTGGAGCCCTAAAGAAGTTGTGCCTTGGTTAGTAGATCTCACGCCCTCTGACTCCTCCTTTTGGGGTGTGGTACCTGGCAGGGCCTCCAAACCGCTAGGAGAGATCACCCTACCAGTACAGTTTGGCACGGCAAGTAACTACCGTGTTGAGCACATCAACTTCTATGTCGCCGACTTCAACACCGCCTACCATGCCATACTTGGTCGGCCAGCTCTGGCCAAGTTCATGGTTGTACCACACTACGCGTATCTGGTGCTGAAGATGCCTTCGCCTGCAGGAGTTCTGGCCCTATGGGCCAACCTCTCCATCACCTACGCCTACGAGATAGAGAGTCTCGCCCTCGCCGAAGCCACCGACCTCTCCATTCAGATGGCCAGCGTGGTCACCAAAGCCAAGACATTGCCCGCTGATGACATGGAGATCCCAAAGCTGGAGCATCCTCGTGCCTCCACCAAGTCCAAGGAAGTAAAGGAGGTTGGCCTCAGCCTCGACGACCCCTCCAAGATTGTGAAGATTGGGGCTCACCTTGACCCCAAATAGGAAAGCGCGCTCATCTCCTTCCTACGTGCCAACGCCAATGTGTATGCTTGGAAACCTATAGACATGCCGGGGGTACCACGGGAGAAGATCGAGCACTCCTTGAATGTCTCGCCGACCGCCAAACCGATCAAGCAGAAACTCCATCGATTCGCGCCAGACAAGAAGGAGGCTATTAGGGTATAAATAAAATGGCTCTTAGCTACCGGATTTATAAAAGAAGTGTATCATCTTGAGTGGTTAGCAAACCCTGTTCTCATTCACAAAAAGAATAAAGAATGGAGAATGTGCGTTGATTACACTGATCTTAACAAACACTGCCCTAAAGACCCCTTCGGTTTGCCTCAGATAGACGAGGTTGTAGACTCCACCGCTGGCTGCGAACTGCTCTCCTTCCTTGGCTGTTACTCTAGCTATCATCAGATCTCCCTCAAGGAAGAAGACCAGATCAAGACGTCATTCATCATGCCCTTCGGTGTGTATTATTACACCACCATGTCCTTTAGACTCAAGAATGCTAGGGCGACTTATCAAAGGGCTATCTAGATGTGCCTCGATCAACAGATTGGCCGCAACATCGAAGATTACATCAATGATGTGGTTGTCAAGTCCAAGACCACCGATGATCTTATCGCCGACCTCGAAGAAACGTTCACCAACCTAAAAAGGTACCGATGGAAGCTGAACCCTCCAAAGTGCATCTTTGGAGTTCCATCCGGTATACTCCTAGGCTACATTGTCAGCGCACGAGGCATCGAGCCCAATCCTGACAAGGTCTCCACCATCACCAACATGAAATGACCAACATGCATCAGGGATATACAAAAGCTTACAGGCTGCATGGCTGCCTTAAGCCGCTTCATATCACGCCTCGACAAAAAAGGGCTACCTTTCTTCAAACTCCTCAAGGCCTTCAAGCGCTTTTCCTAGTTAGAGGAGGCAAACACAACTTTCGAGCAACTCAAGTTGTTCCTAACAAAGCCTCCGATCATGACGATGCCATGGCCAGACAAAACCCTCCTGATCTATATCGCCGCTACTTCTTGTGTCGTCAGCACAGCCATTATGGTCGAATGCGATGAGGCCGGGCACGCCTATAGGGTGCAACATCTAGTATATTTCATCAGCGAGGTTCTTAATGAGCCCAAGACTCATTATCCTTAGGTCTAGAAGCTACTGTACGCCGTCCTGATCACGTCGCGCAAGCTCCGTCACTACTTCGAGCATTACAAGATTAACGTGATCACCGAGTTCTCTCTAGGGGACATCCTCCATAACAAATAGGCCAACAATCATATCATCAAGTGGGCTATCGAGCTCGGCACTTACTGCATTGAATTCAGAAGTAGGCCTACCATCAAGTCTTAGGCACTTGCGGATTTCACCACTAAGTGGACCGAGATCTAAGAGCCCATCGCCGCCACCTACCCTGAGCACTAGGTGATGTACTTCAACAACACCCTCAACATCAATGGAATTGGTGTGGGCATTTTGTTCATTACGCTGACCAAGGATAAACTTGGATACGTTCTCCAGATACACTTTCTGGCCTTGAACAACTCCGCCGAATATGAAGCATGTCTCCATGGACTCCATATAGCCATTGAGCTCGGTGTCAAATGCCTCATGGTATATGGGAATCCACGCTAGTCATCAACCAGCTCAACAAAGACTGGTCTTGCTCTAGCGAGAAGATGGATGCATATTGCACCAAAATCAAGAAGCTTGAAGGGAAGTTCTATGGTATCGAGTACCACCATGTTGTACGTGATCAAAATCAGCTCGCCGATCACTTGTCCAAGTTAGGCTCCTCTTGTGCCACGATTCCGCCGGGGGTCTTTGTTCAAGATCTTCTGGCACCATCCATTAAGGAAGAAAAGGAAATTCAGGAAGTTCCCCCCGCCGAGTAGCTGGTACTTATGGTACCTTTGCCGGCCACTGATTAGAGGGAACAGTTCATCAAGTACCTCTCTAGCGCCAAAGTTCCTGCCGATAAGACTGAAATCAAATGCCTAATCCATTGAAACAAGCATTACGTGCTGGTGGATGGCAACTTGATGAGGAAAAGTGTCAAGGAAGGGATTATGTAAAAATGCATCACCTAAGAAGACAGAGTGAAGCTACTTCTCAAAATTCACTTTGGCTCCTGCGGCAACCACACGGCCTCGGGAACATTGGTTGGCAAAGGTTTCTGAGCTGGTTTTTACTAGCCCACAGCCATCTCCAATGCAGAAGACCTCGTCCGACATTGTGAAGGATGCCAATTTTTCGCCAAGCAAATACATGTGCCAGCACAAGAGCTACAGACCATCCTAGCTTTCTGGCCCTTCGCATGCTGGGGACTGGACATGATTGGCCCTTTCAAGCCAGCACCAGGTGACTTCTAGTATGTATACATCGCCATTGACAAGCTCTCCAAGTGGATCGAGTATAAACCGCTCATCTCGACTACTACAAAGATAGCAGTCGAGCTCTTCGAAGACACCATCCACAGATTTGGTCTCCCGAACAGCATCATCACTGACCTCAAAACTACATTTACTGGCCATCACTTTTGGGAATTCTATGAAGACCGATGCATCTCCGTCAAGTACATCTCTGTTGCCCATCCTCGAGCCAATGGCCAGGTCAAACGGGCGAACGACATGATCCTTGATGCCCTCAAAAATAGACTATATCAGAAAGAAGAAAAGCATCCGGGCAGATGGCTCAAGGAGCTGCCAGCTGTAGTTTGGGGACTATGCACTCAACCTAGTCACAGCACCAGTGTGTCTCCATATTTCATGGTCTATGGCTCATAAGCCATACTACCAGTGGATATTGCCTTCCGAGCACTTAGGATTGAAAATTATGATGAAGAGCAAGCCACAGCTGTTTGGACTGAGGACGTTGATAGGGCTGAGGAAGAACGCCTAATCACCTGCATTCGCACAGCCAAATATCTAGAAGGCTTGCAGAGGTACTACAACTGCAACATCAAAGGTCATTAATTTGCTGTCGGCAACCTCGTTCTCCATAGAAAACAAAAAACCGAAGGGATGCACAAGCTCTCCTCCCCCTGGGAAGGGCCTTACGTCGTCAAAGAGGTTACCCGACCAGGGTCTTATCGCCTATGTGACTTAGACGGAATCGATGTCCCCAACTCATGGCACATCGAACACCTCATACGTTTCTATCCTTGAAAGGCCCCAGATATGTACTCTCCACTTTATGATGAATAAAGTTTTGGTCTCCGCAATTTGTCTCCATTATTTCTTCATTATGGTTTAATCTACACTTACGGTCGCCGAGCTTTCAACTACTCTATAACGAACTCTAATATGAAATCGCCATAACTGTGCCGACCACGTTTCTCCAAATCTCCAACGTTTTTGCCGAACGAGTTTCTCCAAATTGCCGAACACAAGTTTCTCCAAATCGCCAAACACGTTTTCTCCAAATCGCCAACATATTTTGCTGTTTTCTCCAAATCGCCAATGTATTTCACCACACGTTTTCTCCAAATCGCCGAACACTTTGCTCCAAATCTCCAAGATGTTTCGCCGATCAGCGAGCAATGTACGTTCTATTCTGTTCTCTTCGGAGATGACCCAGTTTCCAATCTCTCCCTACAAGTGCCACGGGCTCCGCACTGTGTGTTATGGGTGGTCGGCTGCAGTTCCTTGGTCATGCTTGTTCATCCTACACGTCCACGGGCTCCGTGCTCGATGTTATGGGCTATGGGCTAGCCAAGGCCGAGAGCTCAGTATAGAACTAGCAACTCTGACGCCACTTATACTATGTATATCTCCAAGTTATTTTGACAATCGCTGAGCAGCACACGCTTCACTCTGTTCTCTGTGGAGAAGACCCAGTCTCTGATCTCTCCCTACACGTGCCATAGGCTCCATGCTCTGCGTTATGGGTGGTCGGCTACGGTTCCTTGGTCACGCCTGTTCCTCCAACATGTGCATGGGCTCCGCACTCAACGTTATGGACTATGGGCTAGCTGAGGCCATAGGGGTCAATAGCGAACTAACTTCTCGGACTCTACTTATACTCCGTATAAATACATTATGGTCAAAATTACGAAGATTTTTTCACCGAAATACAAGCAAACTGCATACACATGCACCTTATAATATTTATCACATACATAAATGTTTTTTGCGCTTTTGCGCATTCTAACTACACTATCAAGATATTACAGATGATAATATCCGAGCAGATCACCGAGCTCCGTCATCACTGTCCGTCTCGCCAAACAGGTCTATATCACTGGCCAGCTTCTTCGCTGCGTCCTCCAGCTATTGGGTCTCTGCCTCGCTCAGCCCTTCGGCAAACCTGCCCAATATCGCCTAAAGGTCGATGGCTTGGTAGTGGGACCGAACCAGCGCAAGGGCGTGAGTAGCAACGGTCATAATGGCGTCGCGGTTGAAGCTCTTGAAGTTCTCCCATGTTGCCTTGCACCTCTGGATGATGGTGTCCGAATGTTGCCGCCTGCCGTCGGGCTGAGGAGCCGGTTCCAGGTCGACGCAGTCGAGCACTGATTTAATTGCAGCGACTACAGCATCGAAGTTATCCCTTTGGGTCCTAGCCTCCTGCACCATCACATCAAACTATGCCTTGGCTTTATGATGGTAACCTGCAAGCATCACAATGTTCCATCATACAAGGAAACTACTTCAACAGTAACTCCGACCAGGAGGTATTCACCTTTCAGCTCCTCGGCCAGTTTGTTTGCTCGTTTTGACTCCTTAGCCTTCTCCTATCGGAGTTGATCGATGGCCTAGCACAGTTGGCCGAGCTCCACATCTTGCTCTACGACCACAATAGTTATCACCAAAAATATGGTTGTTCAGCAATACAAAGTACATTCGCCGATATACTGAACCTACTTTTTGCTCGGATACACTTATGAGCTATTCAGATTTCTATTCCAACTGCTCGGAGGCACCCCTTAGTTATTCAGAAACAGTGGCCAGCTATTCGGATTTGCTCCATAGCTGCTCGGACATAGCCGTCAGCTGCTCGAACAGGACCCCCTCTGATATTCTAGGTCCCACGCGTTGGACTCTGTAAGGTCTCGCTCGCGCACGGGCCCTCTGGATGTTTCTCTCCGAGAGGTTCATCACCTCCCTAAGTTTCTCGTTCTCCTTAGCGAGGGGCTCCAACCTCTTTATCAGCTGGTGCCGCTGCTCGGCAGTCCAAGTTATCCCCTACAAATGTATAATGCTAATGACGAACTCTGATCTCCAACATCATAGACGAGCATTCCAGATGCAGTACGGACCTCAATTTGCTTCATTACTCTGGCGATGGCAGATTTTAGTCTCCCTGGTGGTGTCTTCCTCCTCAATAACCACCACCTTGTCACCGCGCTTGTGGAGGATTCAGATAGATTGGAGTCGAGGTTCTGAGATATGCCTCACAGAAGTAGATAAATATTGAGATGTGCAAAATGGTATTGGGATGGAGGTTGCATAGACTAACCACCCAGAGCTCCAACAGATCCCTTAGGAATGGATGAACAGGAAATCCCAACCCGCGTCAGAAATAATCCTTGAATACCACCACTTCATCGGTATGAGGCATTGGGACGGACTCACCGAGGGTCGGCCGCCAGCTTCCACCAATGTATTGAGTTTTGCCTCTCCCGTTCGCAATGGCACCCACTCTTCGTCACGCCGAGCTCCGGCGCCCGCCTTCTTGGGGCTCGTCTTCTTCAGTTTTGTAGCTCCTTCGGTGCCATCTCCTAGATCTGATTAGGGTTTGGCGGCGGAAGCAAACATGGATGCGAATCTAGAAACGCGAGGGCTGAGGAGGAAGATGAAATGGCAAAGTGGCAAAGGTGGAAACACGGGATGCGGTGGTGCAGTTATAAAGCACTTTCCCCACCTTATCGCATTCTAGGGTTTTTGGGGAACCGTTCTCATGATTTATGCCTCTACGAATTCTCTGTAACAGCAAGGTGGGCCATAACCTGGGCTTTCACGCAACCATAGCCCACGTCGCTCATTTATTGCTATCATTGGTTGTCACTTGCCAAATAATCGTTGACTTCTCCACCATTTATTGAGGCTCAGTAACTGTAACTGTACAACCATTACTCTATTTTTTTCTCTAGGATTGGATTTCTCCGACATCTCCGCTTGTGGCTCGGGGACTGGCTGCCTGCTTGGCTAGTCTTTTACTATTTTTTCTGTTTTTGACCCTAGCACCACATGATTGCGTCACCTACTATCAAGCTCGGGGACTAAGTGGGCACACTTCACCTTGCGGTGAATGTGCCCTCTCTCATTTTGGGGCTACGCTCGGGGACTGGCTGCCAGCTCGACTGGTCTTCTACTATTCTTCTACTTTGGACCCTGGCACCACATGACTACGTCATCTATTGTCAAGCTCGAGGACTAAGTGGGCACACTTCACCTACCAGTGAATGTGCTTGTTTTATTGTGGAAGACTCCGCGCCTCTTCAAGCTGAAGAAGGTTATCTCCTTTTCTCATGGTCAGACTCTAAGTGCGCACACTTGGTCCACCATGAAGAAATTTTGACTCTAAGCCGTATTTGGTTCACACTGCTCAGTGACAATTCACACTGCTCGACAACTGCTCGCAACTGCTTGGCAACTCATCACGGTGGTCGGAACATGAGTTTGACCGCTCAGCTGTGTTCGCACCTACTCGAACAAGCTCAAGACGACGTTGCACAATGGGTACAAGGCACTGAGGACTAGCTGTGGGGGGTACGACCCCAGATACCCATGACAGAGCACATGGGTTGCGCCCTCAGGGGTGGCCTGGCCCACAAGACGAAGTCTTGCGGGGCACAACTCTGCTCGGCGCCTCCAACAAGACATCTAGAAGATATCCAGAAGATACTACGAGATCTGTTAGGATATATATGATCCCAAGATTTTTGTAATTAGTTATTACTTTCTGATTATCTCTCAGATCTAACTGACTTGTAACCCTACTCCCCGAACTATATAAGGCGGGCAGGGACCCCTCCAAACTCACGCAATATCATATGACAGCTAATACAAACCAATAGACCACAAGAGTAGGGTATTACGTCATACTGATGGCCTGAACCTATCTAACTTGTGTGTCTCTGTAGCCATCTTGTTCTTGATCACACGCTTCTCTGTCGATCAATCTACCTTCGTGGGATACCCCTCGGAGGACTGCTGATGATATTCTATCTACAGTTGGCGCGCTAGGTAGGGGCTTGCATGTTGTTTCCCTATTAAACAAGATGGCTTTTTCCATAGGCTCTTCATCCCTCCTACAGCCTAGTCAGATCTTCATGGTTAGGTCGATCTCATGGATCATCAATGCTGATGGAGTCGGAGAGCTCCTTGAGCCGGCACAGATCGATTCTGCGCCGATCATCCCCGCACCTGCGATAGCAAATTCAATCTCGAAACTGCCTCCGAGGTTGCCTTCATTGACGACTCACCGCTCGCTTCCTCGCTACCAGAGGAGGCAGATTAACAATGATGATCTAATCGCATCTATTGATCGGGTTGGTCTGAAGCTCACCGATTGCCTCTCCATCGCCGAATCGGCTTTGGATACTCTGGTCCAGCACCGACCACCCACTAATCTAGATCTACCGGAGACTGCTCGAAAGACTCTAGGAGTTGCGGCTCTACCCTTTGGGCTCACCAACGTCGCTGCCACCTTTTGAGATGCCCTAAGGGGCAAATTCGCTAACCAGGTGGGAGACATCCATCTTCTCGTTGATCAGATCGCCGACCAACCTCCGCTGGCCGTCAACATGCTCCACGTCAGCCGATGCTCTAGAGCATCCCTCTAGACCATCTCGGAGGAGAATGTAGACTCCAAGTCCCAAGGCTCTACAGAGACCCTCACCGAAACCTTCACCGAGCAACTTCCTCTCCCTCCTTTCTGGGGTGGCACGATCTTCAACATCAGCGTCGACAGCCCCCTCGGAACAACGAGACCGAGGAGGAATGCGCCACTCGTGAGAACTAGAACGTGAACCGCGGACAACGCCGAGCAAACGAGAATGCCCTTGCGATGGCCGAGCAGCAGCTCGACTCGCAAGGAAGGCCACTCTAGCGCAACCTCGACGATGAGTTTCTCCGCGTTGACGGCCATAATGTCTACAAGACTCCAAGTGCCAACCTGGCCGTGGCGGCTAATGAGCTCGCCCGGCTCCCGCAGACACCGGAGGTCGCTAAGGTCGTCGTAATGCTTAAAGCGGCGCATTGTCAGGTCAATGAGATCCGCTAGGAATAGAGACCTTCATACTCCACAACTTCAATTCACCGATCAGTCGCCACAAGATCCGATCGCCGCCCAAGTCGCTTCATCGACCAACACCGTGATGATAGGCAACCCCTCTAGGGCAGAGCTAGGGGCAACTGTATTGAACATCACCGCCAACTCGACCAGGAGGTCGACCAGGATGTCCGAGTGCACCTCAACAATCTTCGAGATGCACGACGACACATCAACAAACACCGTTTCGGTGGCCATGAAAACGAAGTACGCCGCCGCCAAGAGTACGAGCAAGAATACGGTAACCCAGACTCAGCTCTCGAGCCTCTCACTGATGGCAATGCTGCAGACGACGGCGCTGACAACCCCGAGGGGCCCCCAACATTCACAAGGGTGCTTCGAACGCTTCAGTGGCCTCGTGGTTTCAAAATCACTAGGGTCGAGCCCTACGAAGGAAGGATGAACCCGACACAGTGGCTATAGGCTTACGCCACTACTGGGTTCATCCTTCCTTCGTAGGGCTCGACCCCAGTGATTTTGAAACCATGAGGCCACTGAACTGTTCGGAGCGCCCTTGTGAATGCTGGGGGGCCCTCGGGGTTGTTAGCACCGTCGTCTGCAGCGTTGCCATCGGCGAGCGGCTCGAGAGCTGAGTCTGGGTTACCATGCTCCTGGCGGCGGCGTACTTCATCTTCATGGCGACCAAAACGGCGTTCATCGATGCGTCGTCGTGCATCCTGAAGATTGTTGAGGCGCAGTCGGATGTCCTGGTCGACCTCCTGGTCGGGTTGGCGGTGATGTTCAATACGGTTACCCCTAGCTCCGCCCTGGAGGGGTTGCCTGTCGTCGCGGCGCTGGTCGGTGAAGCAACTTGGGCGGCGATCGGATCTTGTGGCGACTGATCGGCGAATCAAAGTTGTGGAGTATGAAGGT
The DNA here is from genome assembly GCF_019320115.1 of Miscanthus floridulus. Classification (NCBI taxonomy): domain Eukaryota; kingdom Viridiplantae; phylum Streptophyta; class Magnoliopsida; order Poales; family Poaceae; genus Miscanthus; species Miscanthus floridulus. The sequence continues at coordinate 28,243,033 of NC_089588.1, read as the reverse complement.
CTCTGTTCCTGGTGGATCCCATTGACCAGACAATGCGCCGCTTTATGCATTGCGGCGACCTTGGCAACCTCCGGTGTCTGCAGGAGCCGGGCGAGCTCATTGGCCGCCACAGCAAGGTTGGCGCTTGGAGTTTTGTAGATGTTATGGCCGTCAACGCGGAGAAACTCATCGTCGAGGTTGCGCTGGAGTGGCCTTCCTTGCGAGTCGAGCTGCTGCTCCCAAGATTCCCATAATCAGTTATTACTTTTTTGTTATCTCTCAGATCTAACCGACTTGTAACCCTGTTCCCCGGACAATATAAGGCGGGCAGGGACCACCTCCAAACTCACGCAATATCATACGATACCTAATACAAACCAACAGACCACAGGAGTAGGGTATTACATCATACTAATGGCCTGAACATGTCTAACTCGTGTGTCTCTGTTGCCTTCTTCTTCTTGATCACACGCTTCTTTGCCGATCAATCTACCTTCGTGGGATACCCCTCGGAGGACTGTCGACGATATTCTGTCGAGAGTAATGGAAACCAGGCGATTCTCATTTTTGGTCTGGCCTTATCAAGATAAAAAGACCGTTTCCTAGGTCTATCTACTTTTGTTCTTCATAATGGTACTTCCACATGGTTTTGGAAAGATAAGTGGGTACGCGACTGCACACTGAAACAACAATTTCCATCTTGGTATAATATTGCCAGGAAGAAACATGCAACCGTTTCTCAAGTCTTTAGTAGTGTACCTTTAAACATATCGTTCTGCAGAGCTTTTGTTGGGGACAAATTAACTAAGTGGAATGAACTTGTGGCAAAAGTTGTATTTGTACAACTTGAGGATCAACCGGATACTCTGAAATGGAATCTTACAAGACATGATGTTTTTACAGTACAATCAATATATAACTATTATATACATAGCAACTTTGTGCCCACAAATAAACATATGTGGAAGTTAATACTACCTCTTAAGATTAAGGTTTTTGTTTGGTTCTTAATCAAAGGTGTACTTTTAACCAAAGATAATCTAGTAAAGCGAAATTGGATAGGGAGTGAGCGTTGTTGTTTTTGTAACAACAATGAAACTATCCAACGCTTGCTTTTCGATTGTCATGTTTCACATTTTATTTGGAGAACTATTCATGCTGCTTTTGGTTTAAGACCACCACATAGTGTAGCTCATTTATTTGGGAATTGGTTCAAGGGATAGACAAAAATACACGTTTCCATGTTTGGGTGGGAGCAATTGGAATTTGTTGGTCTATCTGTCTAAGTAGGAACCATATAATTTTTGATAAAAAGGGAATAATTCTTATATGCAGGTTATCTTCAGAGCTACATATTGGACTCGATTTTGGTCCCAATTACAGAAGGAAAGCGTTCAGGAGACCATGAAGTGGGCTTGTCGTCTTCTTGAAACAACTGTGTTGGAGATCTTCGCCAAGCATGGGTGGATGTCTTCTAATAGGCCAGAGGCTTAGTTGGCTTTTGAAGTCTCTTTTTGTTTCCAGTGTCTTATTGGCTTTTGCTAGTTTAGTTTTTTCAGCTAAATTGTAATAATGAATGGTTGTGTGCAAAACTCTTGCAGATGCTGGAATATAATATTCCTTTTTCTAAAAAATCAATAGTTTCTCAAAATAAGGTACAATTTTTTTTCAAGCATGAAATTATTATTATATGTATATATTTTTCAAGCATGAAATTATTATTATTTTTATATATTATTGATAGTAGGCAGCCTAAAAAACCTGTATGACTCTCTATGTACTGCTGTACTGTTGCATTCGGCGCCACGGGTAAAAGAGTCATTTCGCGTTGCTTTTAACATAGTTACTTTGTCAAACTAATGGAAGTGCCAATAACCAAAATGAATTTTTAGGGCCATAAGCAAGTTCAATCGAAAAAGAGTTAAGAAACTAAGCAAGCAAAAACTTCTTTTAGGGAGAACCGAGCGTAGCTCGGGTGGCAAGGCCCGGTGGTTGGGACCTTGCCGGCCGGAGTTTGAGCCCCGTGGCTACGAATTTCCGGTCTCTCACCGGGGTTTGCCCTTAATAAATTCCGTTGCCTCTCACGCGTGGAGCCACAGAGGGAATGCGACGCGCCCGTCGCCTATGGTGCCATGGTTGGACCTGGTGATTTCACAAAGGACGCGATCTGGTGATCTGGGTGTAGTTGTAGGTTTGTTTGTGTACGCGTGGTGTGAGTGTGGTGTGCGTGTGTGAGGTTGGTGTGTGTATGTACATGAACATATGCTACAGCTGCATCCATGTGAGAGGCGTAAAAAAAACTACTTTTAGGGCCAAGGAACTAAATTTCTCTATTATATATCTCTGTGCAGCGCGCCAGCGCCGTCGCCTGGGCGAGTGGGCCGGCGTTTCCCTCTCCGTGGCATGCTGGTAGTGACTGTACGGTGATTTCTGAGCTAGATACACAAAGACTGGGCCGAGATTTGGCTTGGGCTGTCGTCTGAATCTACGTACGACTTGATATATTGTACTTATTAGCTAGAAGACATCATTGATACTAACACATTTTTTTTACAAGTTCGATCAGAATTAAAGAAGTTTAACATAAGACGAGACCAGAAAACAGCAAGCATTTTGGAACTAATGGAACGATTTCTTAGTTTCCGCCACGTGGCGCCGCCACTGGTGAGGGCCTCTCCGCCCACGGCGTGCAGCGTGAGGGAGGGACGGCACCACGGGGAAGGGCAGCCGCGCCAGAGATCTGCGCCTGGGGAAAGAGAGGGCCACCGCGCCGCCGTCGAGAGGGCCGTCGTGCCTGGGGGAGAGAGGCTGGCGGGCGGCGGAACCAGTCACGAGGTCGCGGTGCGGAAGAAAAACAGCGAAGAGGGAGTGGATTGAGGGAGTGGAGTAGGGGGCCAACAGAAGTAGGGGTGAGGGGGAAAAAGTGAGGTCCAACAGAAGTAGAGGGTGTAGTAGGGGCTCTGCTGGAGCAGGTTTTTTTTACCCCCGCTACTTAAATTGGAGGTAGAGGGTCAAGTAGGGGGTGTTGCTCAAGATGATTAAAAGGCCTGTACCGGAAAAATAGCTGGATACTCTACATGGCACGCACACGAGCAACAAGCATTAGCTACTTTGTACGGCGTTGAATGGTCGTCGAGCACAATCACTACTACAGGATGGACTTGTTGTCCCAGGCGGTAACGGCCTTTAGTCCCGGTTACCGCGCCGGGATAACGATCCCGAGACTAAAGGTGGAACATTCAGTCCTGGGTCATCGAGCCGGGACTAAAAAGGGACCTTTAGTCCCGGTTGGTGTTACCAACCGGGACTAAAGGCCCTCCAGCTGAGCAAACGTGGCCGCACCCTTTAGTCCCGGTTGGTAACCCCAACTGGGACTAAAGGTTCCTTTTCTTTTTCTTTTTTTTGTTTAATTTGTTTTCAGTTCAGTTACACATATTTGTTTAATATATAATATGTTTTTATGCACGTATTCTATGCTGCTAATATAAATACACGCACACATATAATTACATCTAATTTTCATCTCGAGCATTATTATATTCGAATAAAGTATGAAACTATATATATTATAGATATATATGTATATATACAACACTTTCATAATCTTGTTCTCGAAAATAACGATATCAATAAACATTTAATTTACATCATTAGTTCCTTAGGATTAAAGTAGAACTCGCCGTTGGGATTTAGCACTTTTTCTAGAAGATATCCTCCTATTGACTCTTGAACTGCTTTCAGATGGTCTTTTTGCATGACCCTTCGTTTCAACCATTCAGTCTTGCATTTGAAATAAAAGAAAAAGTATTAATACATATATATATATATTCATTTAAAAATAAATAAAAAATTGATATATATGTACTCTGAGGACATATTCAGGAGGAGTTCTTATGTGTGCAGTGATAAATTCACAAACGTAGTATCCACACAAGTTATTACCTGGTTTCTGTCGCAAACACCACTGTACGAGAAGAAGATTATTCTCATCATCTCACACATAAATTGAAGTACGATATAGTAATTAAACACGTGGGGAAATATATATAGTACAACTTACTGGTATTTCAACTACATTAAGTGGTGCCTTGTAATCCTTGCGGTGTTGCCGAATAAACTCTTTCCAAACCCTGTGCGACCAATAATGTACGATCGTTAATAAATTATGGCAAAGTCTATTCAATAATACTTGTGCGCGAGAGATCGAAATTACCCCTGGATAATGTCTATCATATCTTGGTATAGTGCTCGCTTTTTTCTCAATGAGTCCAAGATTACTAACTGACTTGAGTTTAACTCAATGGCAATGAGTATCCAGTGAAACATGCATTGGTTTATACACACACGTACATGCATGTAAGTTGTATTGATATTACATAAAATGTGTAGACTACATTATTATTAACACTTACTCAAAGTTGTACGGGAAAAGTATTGTTGTCTCGTCGTGCTGCTTCACGAAGAACTTCATGATATTCGTCTGTGCTTTCAGATACCCAGTGCTCCTTGACAATAATATCGGTTTTGAAGGATCAATGAAGCCAATACTGGTGTCTTGTATTCTTTGGAGCTCTGACATCTGGAATCTGTATATAAATATAAGTTACATGTGAGGATAATTATATACACGTACGCATGGAAGTGAGTTTATTAAATAAAAGTAAGAATCACTTACAAACAAAAGGAGCTAATGATTGATTTGTCCAGAGCGTTCAAGTGGTATAGTTGATGCAATTCTTCGAAACTAATATGTAAGATGTCATCGCCACGGAAGTAATGATGCTCTCTAAATCTGATAAAGATCCACTGCTCACCTCTGCCACACGCCTGCATGTACCACTTGTTGAGCAAGTACATTTGCGTACCCAATTCATTCAGAGCCGCAGGGTTGTACAGACTTTTGCCAAATTTATAAGTCTTCCAGGTATCAACTTCCAGGTTCTGGATTGGAGCTTTGCCCATCACTTGATCCAAGGTTAAACCAGTTTGTTCAAAAAAAGCATTAAGGTCTTGAACCGACACTTCTCTAGAGTTGTCTGGTCGATAGACTTCTATGTTGGAACCATATTCATTAGCAACAACAAGATTTTGCATTGGTTGCTTCTATTGTCCGAGCTATGGGACATCCTTCCCCGATGCTCTTTTCCTTTTCTTATGTGCATCATGTGACTTCACGAGGGAGCGGTCATAGTCTGATAGTGGCGGAGGCTTACGAACTTCAAGCATCTTTTTCTTGTGAGCTTCGACCTTCTGCCTCAGTTAATCTCGTGGTATATAAAAGTACGACTTCTCCTTAAGCTTCGCTTGTCTCTGCTTTTGGATATCTATAAAAAAATCTTTTACTTTTTTGTCTTCTTCAGCTGCTATTTGCTCATCAGTCTTTTCATGAAGTATTTCTTGAGAAATAACTCTTTTTTTGGGTCTTCTTTGCCGCCGGGACCTTAGACGTCTTTGTAGTGCGTCGCTGTGGAGGGGGTGGGGGCGGTGTTGGAGACTGGCGTGGTGGCGATGAGGCCGGTGTTGGAGTTCGGCGTGGAGGCGTTGGAGATCGTTGTGGAGACGGTGGGGCCGGTGTAGGAGTTGGAGATCATTGTGGAGGCGATGGGGCCGGTGTAGGAGTTGGAGATCGCCATGGGGATGAAGTCGTCTCACCCCCCCGCGACGCTGTGATGAGATGGGGAATGAATGATTAGGCTAGGCTCACTACGGGAATCAGTGACTTTGCCGAGTGCCAGGGGCACTCGGCAAAGCCCAATTTGCACTCGGCAAAGGCTTTGCCGAGTGCTGCACTCGGCAAAGAACACTCGGCAAAAAACCCGTCGACAAAGGCGTCTTTGCCGAGTGTCTTTTGTCGGGCACTCGGCAAAGCCTTTGCCGAGTGCCCGACACTCGGCAAAGTTGAAACCGAAAAAATGGGAATTTTTATCCAAAAAAATGGAAATTTTTTTATCGATGGAGGCCCCCACCGGCCAGCGCCCACCCATCTCCGACATTTTTCGCGTGAATTTCATGGCTACGCGGTCGACGCGATTCGAACCCGAGACTTCCCGCTGTGCACGTACCTCCTCTACCACTACACCACACTCTCACTTGTGTCTGGACTCCGTTTTAGTTCCCAATATATTATACTAAACCGAGTGTAAATTGCATGTTTGAGGCCCTAAACGAATTCAAATAAAAAAGTTGTAAACTAAAAAGTTTCATAACTTTTCGAGATCTACACTTTTAGTTTAGGAAGTTTTTCCATCCGAGGTCATTTACAAAATTTGAATTTTAAAATTTTGAAATTCAAACACAGTTTTGCATGACAAGAAGTTTTCAAATCAAAAAGTTGTCAACTACAATGTTTCATAACTTTTCGAGATCTACAGAGTTTATTTTGGTTGTTTTTTCATCCGAGGTCGTTTGAAAATTTCGAATTTTAAAATTTTGAAATTCAAACGTAGTTTTGCATGACAAGATGTTTTCAAATCAAAAAGTTGCCGACTACAATGTTTCATAACTTTTCGATATCTACAGAGTTTATTTTGGTTGTTTTTTCATCCGAGGTCGTTTGAAAAGTTCGAATTTTAAATTTTTGAAATTCAAACACAATTTTGCATGACAAGATGATTTCAAATAAAAAAGTTGCCAATTACAAAGTTTCATAACTTTTCGAGATCTACAAAGTTTATTTTGGTTGTTTGGTCATCTGTTCATCCGACATGGTCGTTCTAACATTGTTCACAAATCTTATATATCTCTCTTATAATTTCATAAACTACAAGAGAGATATGTTAGATTTGTGAACAAATTTATTTTCACTTTGTCGTATGAAGAAAATACCAAAACAAATATTGTACATCTTGATGAGTTATACAACTTTGTAGTTGAAAACTTTTTCATTTGAATTAATTTACTGCTTCAAAATGTGCTTTGAAAGTTTCTTTGCTGAGTGTCAAAAAATAAATAACACTCGGCAAAGAAGCTCTTTGTCGAGTGTCAAAAAAACACTCGGCAAAGAAGTTTTTTTGCCAAGTGTAAATTGCATGTTTGAGGCCCTAAACGAATTCAAATAAAAAAGTTGTAAACTACAAAGTTTCATAACTTTTCGAGATCTACACTTTTAGTTTAGGAAGTTTTCCCATCCGAGGTCGTTTACAAAATTTGAATTTTAAAATTTTGAAATTCAAACGCAGTTTTGCATGACAAGATGTTTTCAAATCAAAAAGTTGCCAACTACAAAGTTTCATAACTTTTCGAGATCTACAGAGTTTATTTTGGTTGTTTGGTCATCTATTCATCCGACATGGTCGTTCTAATATTGTTCACAAATCTTATATATCTCTCTTGTAGTTTCATAAACTACAAGAGAGATATGTTAGATTTGTGAACAAATTTACATTCACTTTGTCATATGAAGAAAAGACCAAAACAAACATTGTACATCTTGATGAGTTATACAACTTTGTAGTTGAAAACTTTTTCATTTGAATTAATTTACTACTTCAAAATATGCTTTGAAATTTTCTTTGCCGAGTGTCAAAAAAATAACACTTGGCAAAGAAGCTATTTGCCGAGTGTCAAAAAAAACACTCGGCAAAGAGCCTCTTTGCCGAGTGTCAAAAAAAACACTCGGCAAAGGCGTCTTTGCCGAGTGCCCGAAAAACAACACTCGGCAAACCACCTGGCACTCGGCAAAGAGCCGGTCTCCGGTAGTGGCTAGGGGGAGACCCTGCTACAAAAACAAGTTATGGGTCAATTATTTTTGAAGCCAATATAAAATTAATGGAAAATAATATTTCATTCACTTTCATTCGTACCTAGGGTGAGGTAGGGGAAGTGGTGGCGCCCCAGGAATGATGATGAAGCATTTGCGCCATTGAATAAATGTCTTCTCTGCTTCTCCTAGTGTCTTCTCCCCATCACCGCCTTCAATGTCAAGAGGAACATTGCTGTAACCTTTGAGCACTCTATCGACCGAGACGCTAGCATATCCAGGTTGAATAACTGACCCATGGATTCTTAGTGTCTTCGTTCGGTCTATTGGAGATACAACCCCGACAGCCTCCATGATTGATGCATTATTACCATATGAAATGTGTAGCTCACATGTTGTTAGAGGCTCGGTAATGTCATCAACAGGGAAGCACAACCCAGCGTCACCTTGAATAACTGGTAGCTCCGTGGAAGCACAACTACTTTTCATCTAACCAATGGGGCTAATGGTGACTCCCGGCGTTGATTGCGATTGCATTTGACTCATTACTAGCTGCACTTGCCTCTTGATCTCCTCCTACATTCTTGCCTCAAGAGATTTTTCTCATTCACGTGATTCAAGCAATGCTTGTCGTGACTCATTAACAAATTGCTCCAATACACAGATTCGGTCTGCCTCCTCATCCTTCTTTCTCTAGAGGCTTCTGTAGGTATCCCTGTCTGCTGAGAATGCTTGTAGCCACGGAACCGCCCCATAGCCTCTTGTTCAACCACCGTGTTTGGGATTCTCTAGGGCATATATCAATTCATCCTTTTCTCTATTGGGCTTGAAAACACCACTATCAGCTTCTTCCCTAGCACGAGCTAGTCTCTGTGTTGCTCTCTCAAATTTTTGGCCAAAAATTGGCTTGCCAGTGTCTGGGTCTAGGCTTCCCCCATGAGCGTAGAACCAATTCTTCGCGCGTTGAGGCCAGTTCTATTCTATTGTTTCAGGTATGATTCCCTTGGCAGTAATCTCTGCTTCTAGGTTCTGCCACTTGGGAATAGTACTCCTATAACCACCTAATCCCATGCGATGATGGTATTGCTTCTGTCGGGCATTCTGCTGATTCCTCATCACACGTTCCTCACTCTCTTGAGATGTCTTGTATTGTACGAAGTCATCCTAATGGGACTCCAACTTGACAAACGCCTTAGCATTGAAATTCGGCGTTTCATTCTTCAAGATAAACTTTTTATACAATGTCTTCTTCCAACTCTGGAACAATGTTGCCATCTTCTTCATTGTCCAATCCCTCACTAGCTCCTTCAAAGCATCATCTACTTGTAATGTGAAATACTGAGTGATATCTCTCCAAGCTAGGTTCTTGTCACGATCAGATACAAAACTAATATTAGGAGCGGATATCTTCTGCTTCCATTCACGAGCACTAACTAGGATCCTATCCATTATAATGAACCCACATTGATTGACATATGTCTAAGCATGTGGTCCCAATAGTTTGCCGGTGTCGGTGTCGAATTCTAATATTATGAAACGGCCCTCTAATGGCTTTTTTGGCCTTCGGACTTTCCTACTCTTGCCGGTGGTTGATGTAGATCCAGAGACCAGCTACATGAGTAGAAACACAACGATTAACAACAAATATACGTATGCATTCATCTATAACAGATGATAGATAATCGAATATACCTCGCCAGTATTTTCTTGCGCGACAATTTGTTGATCTTCAACCACCGGCATATTCAGGATATCCTCATAATCAGCAAAGTATTGACTCGTGTCATCTACATCCATATTGGTGCCGGCGTTGATAATATTCGCCATTATGTCATCATTCAAGTTATCATCCGGAGCAGCTATTTGTATCTTCAAGATAACAATAGATAGAATTACTATGGCACATAACATAAGTACATGTGATAACACATATAGAATTACTAAATCTAATTAAATATAATAACACATAATATTTCATAAGGATAAACAATAATAAGGTATAGGCTTTGGAATCGAATAAAAAACACTTTCGATCCAAAAACATGGAAATAAGTACATGTATATATACACATAGAATGATACAATTTTCTCTCTCTCTCAACACATAGAATAAGTGCATATGTATATATCTCTAGATATGCATGTGATAACACATAGAATGTCTCTCTAGATACAATTTTCTCTCTCTCTCAACACATGGAAATAATTAAGTACATGTATATATACACATAGAAATAATTAAGTACATATATATGTATACATATAGAATCTCTAGATAGAATTAATTACTAAATCTAATTAAACCTAACATATATACATAGATAGAATTACTAAATCAAAATTAAATCTAACACATATATAGAGAGAGATAGAATAATAATTACTAAATATATCAAAAACTATAATAAAAAACTATCTAAAAAACTATCTAAATAATGTACTAATTAAATTTTAATACATTTAAATCTAATTAACATATATCAAAAACTATCTAAAAAACTAAGAATAAACTACTAATTAAATTTTAATACATTTTAATCTAACATATATATCAAACACTACCTAAAAAACTATCTAAAAACTATCTAAAAAAGTATCTAAAAAATATGGCCGAGCGCTATAGCTAGCAACAAGCTAGGGGCGCCATGGCGGCCGGGCGTGCTGGCCGGCCACGGGGCCTAGCTGAGCCGCGCGAGGACGACGTACGGCGGAGATGATCTCGACGATGACGACGAGGCCGGGTGGGGGTAGACGACGACGAGGCCGGGCGGGGGTAGACGACGATGGCGGCGCGACAGAGCTCGGCAGAGACGACGAGATCGACGTTAGATTGAAAAGTAGAAGATGAACAGGGGAACCGTTCGATATATATAGGCCGGGACCCTTTAGTCCCGGCTGGTAACACCAACCAGGACTAAAGATCCTTTAGTCTCGGCTGGTATGCCGAGCCGGGACTAAAAGGTCCAACCCTTTAGTCCCGACTCGGCATATCAGCCGGGACTAAAGGATCTTTAGTCCCGGTTGGTGTTACCAGCCGGGACTAAAGGTATTTTTGGGCGGACAATTCCGCCCATCCAGCCCGCCAAAGTGTTGTTTTTTCATTTGACCAAATTTGACTTGGTCAAACTTGCTCAAATGAGACACTAAATGACCTCAGATGAAAAAACTCTGAATACCAAGTTTGATCATCTCAGCAAGATCTACAATTTTTAAATAGCTCATTTTCCTATTTGAGAAAATTTTATCAAACACTAGTCACAAATTCTTGAATCTCATATAGACTTTCTAAAACTATGTCACACACTTGTGAAATTTGAACTATATTTTATTCAAACTTTCTCAAATGAAAAAATGGCCTATATAAGGATTGTAGATCTTGATGAGCTGAACAAACTTGGTATTCAAAACTTTTCAATTTGAGACAATCTAGGGTTCCAAAAACTAGTTTGTAGGCGTTGAAATTTAAAAATCACGAATTTGAACCTTCCAAACTATCTCAAATGGAAAGTTGACCAAAACAACAATTGTAGATCTTGATGATTTTAACAAACTTGGTATTCAAAACTTTTCAATTTGAAGTCATTTAGAGTTCATAATACTAGAGTCAAAATGTTGTTTTTTCATTTGACCAAATTTGACTTGGTCAAACTTGCTCAAATGAGACACTAAATGACCTCAGATGAAAAAACTCTGAATACCAAGTTTGATCATCTCAACAAGATCTACAATTGTTACATATCTCATTTTCCTATTTGAGAAAGTTTTATCAAACACTAGTCACAAATTCTTGAATCTCATATAGACTTTCTAAAACTATGTCACACACTTGTGAAATTTGAACTACATTTTGTTCAAACTTTCTCAAATGAAAAAATAGCCTATATAAGGATTGTAGATCTTGATGAGCTGAACAAACTTGGTATTTAAAATGTTTCAATTTGAGACAATCTAGGATTCTAAAAACTAGTTTGTAGGTGTCAAAACTTTAAAATCACAAATTTGAACCGTCCAAACTATCTCAAATGGAAAGTTGACCAAAACAATAATTGTTGATCTTGATGATTTTAACAAACTTGGTATTCAAAACTTTTCAATTTGAAGTCATTTAGAGTTCATAATACTAGAGTCAAAGTGTTGTTTTTTTATTTGACCAAATTTAACTTGGTCAAACTTGCTCAAATGAGACACTAAATGACGTCAGATGAAAAAACCCTGAATACCAAGTTTCATCATCTCAGTAAGATATACAATTGTTACATAGCCCATTTTCTCATTTGAGAAAATTTTATCAAACACTAGTCACAAATTCTTGAATCTCATATAGACTTTCTAAAACTATGTCACAACAGTGCATCATTGTATCATGCAGGCACAACATTGAATTTATTCTTGACGTATGACCCTTGGTTATGATCTTATCATAACCATGGAGTGTCTTCATCATTTAACATGATGCTTGGATCTTTCTTCACTATGAAGGGTGGAATTCGGACATTTCTTTCATAATCTTCTGACATGTCTGACTTGTCTTCAATTCCCACTATATTTATTTTCTCAGAAAGAACTATGTGGCGCTTTGGCTCATTGATCATTGAGTTGATGTCTTCGTTTTTTCCTCTCTTTGATTTTGTAGACATGTCTTTCACATAGAACATCTGACTCACATCGGCAGCAAGGACGAATGGTTCGTCTTTGTATCCAATATTGTTGAGGTCCACTGTTATCATTCCATACTCTTTGTCGACTGTTACCCCTCCTCCGGTCAGCTTCACCCATTGGCATCGAAACAAAGGGACTTTAAAATTAGGTGCGTAGTCTAGTTCCCATATATCTTCTATGCGGCCATAATATGTTTGTATATTCCCATTTGGATATGTGTCATCTATGCGAACACCACTATTTTGATTGGTGCTCCTTTTATCTTGGGCAACTGTGTAAAATGTATTCCCATTTATCTCATACCCTTGGTACGTGAGGATATGCCATGATGGTTGCCTAGCCAACAAATATAGTTGCTCATCAATATTGTCATCGCCTTGACATTCTTTTCGCAACCAACCACTGAAACTTTCCATGTGCTGATGCCTAATCCAAGCTTCAGTCTTCCCTAGAAACTTGGATCGTAAGAACTCCTTATGTATCTCGATGTATGGATGCACCAATGATGAGTTCTGAAGAACTGTGTAGTGTGCTTTATTGAAATAATTGTCTTCCATGCCAATATATGTTTTCTTCCGTAAAGTTCATTTACCACTGAGTCTCCCCTCGTGTCATGATTTGGGAACGCCAATCGGAGCAAGGTCAGGAATAAAGTCAACATAGAACTCAATGACCTCCTCTGTTCCATAGCCCTAGGCGATGCTTCCTTTAGGCTTAGAATAGACTTTCACATATTTCTTCAAGACTCCCATAAACCTCTCGAAGGGGAACATGTTATGTAAGAACACAGGTCCATGAATACTAATCTTCTTCACCAAATGAACTAGGAGGTGTGTCATGATATTAAAGAAGGATGGAGAGAACACCAACTCAAAGCTGACAAGATATTAAACCACATCATTCTGTAGAGTAGCTAGTTCCACTAGATTGATTGCCTTCTGAGAAATTGCATTAAGGAATGCACATAGCTTCATGGTGGCTAGACGTACATGTGGAGGTAGAATTCCTCTTAAAGCAACCAGAAGCAATTGCGTCATAAGCACGTGGCAGTCGTGGGACTTTAAGTTTAGGAATTTCTTCTCTGGCACATTTATTATACCCTTTATATTGGAGGAGAATCCCGATGGGACCTTGATGCTTCTTAGACATTCGAACATGTTGTCCCTCTCTTCTTTGCTAAGCGTGTAGCTAGCAGGACTTAAGTAATGACGTCCATCATCTGTCTTCTCTGGATGAAGGTTATCTCGTTCTTTCATGCGATCGGCCACACCTAAGAAATAGTGCACGCCCTCAATAAAGTCTTGGGGGGCGGCGATCGACATTGTACATCCAATGGCGTGACATAATCTGCATTACACGACAAATTATGAAAACCTTGAACATAATTAAGTATTTTATTACACAACATAGATGACACACACACGGATGATTAATTAACTAAGCCTGGCTACAACGTAAGCAATCCCAACTATCACTAAACAAACTAAAACTACAATGCACTTCAGTAACATAATTATTTTGTGACCATATGCAACTAGAACAGACAAATCATTCTTCTGTTCAATATCAATAAGCTTCTCCTACTAGCTCACTGCCTCATTATCAGCAGCCGCTACCTCAAGCGCACCCGAATTCTGCACGTATGTAGCATAATCTTCCTCCTAGTACCAACCATCGCATCCATTGCCCTCCCACTGAAATTAAAGCCAAAAAATATTTAGTCAAAAATATTCAAGAAAAGCAGGTCAATTAGCCATAATAATCAAATGCGTAAGAAACTCACATCGCGATCCGGACACTTGTAGAAAACATGACCCTTGTTGGGTCCCTGTCTCTTGACTCGATACTCCATCACAATCTTCTGCTTACATTTGCCGCAGATAATGAGAGGGAGTTCTGGCCTCAGTCGTTTCGCAACCGAACGAGAGGCCAAGGATGCGGTACCAGTTGTCATCTACTTTCTATACTTATTTTTACAAACTAGTGTAAATTTCACATTTTCTAAAATAATATATTTAAACAAAACTAAAATTATTTATTTATCTAACTAAACCATGAAATATGTACTATGTATAATAGTAAAATACCAAACTATCAAGTGATTTTACTATTGTAAATCATCATGTGATTTTGAGCTAAAAATGACATAGAAATCACATAGCTCAAAAACATGTTTCAATAAATAACCATCCATACTAGTTGACCTTGCTTACATGATCATC